>NC_048417.1:27705900-27718789 GCF_013103735.1 Etheostoma cragini | reverse complement strand
TTTTTAGATCTCAGGAGCGGCCCATCTTTGACGGTGTCTTCATTGCAAAAGATGAAGATGTGACCAGATTTGTGGATCACATCCACAGCTAAACATGTAATAACAGACTTGCATTTCTATCTCACTATAACATGATAAATCATAGTCAGTCAGTACTCTCATGTATTATATCTACCTGTATACCTAATTGTTCTTGCTCTGCCAACACTAATATGTTCCTGGTCCCCTGAAAGAAATGTATAATTGTTCCCTGTAATGACTGTTGATGAGATTATTTGTCAATTATGATTTTCTACAATGTAGGTTGCTGGAAGGAGCAATTGTGGTGGGGAGTGGTCAGCTGCCAGAGAGACCTCCCCAAAGATCAAGCAGTAAGGTGGATGAGACGGGACTGGAGCTGGCAGTGTGCAGGCATGGTGTCTTGCTGGCTGCCCTTAATATGTTTAGGGGTGAAATATTTGCATACCCCATGTTTTTGCAGCAGCTGCTGACATCCAAACATGACGTCACCTTTTTTTGTATGGAGTTTTGCAAATATTGGCCATACCTGCAAAGAATAAGTACCAACTGTCCCGAGCTCCAGCCCCTTCAGAATATGAGGCCCTTCCTGTTGGTTGTACATGCTAAAGCGCATGACTTCAAATGTGAGGTTAGTATAATGCAGTACATTTTTATCAAATGACTTGCAATCCTATAAATGATGCATATAAATGTGTAATGTTTAACTATCATTTAACAGATTATTTAACATTTATATTGTTATAGTTGTTAACGTGAACAGCCCTTAATTGATATAGCTACTTTTGTCAAGGATATAATTTTTCACCTGTCTGTGTGGCGGTCTTGCCTCTGGTGTTGTGGATTTCTTCTGGTGTCAGAGGTTCGTCCACCAGCACTTGACACTCCGTCGGAGTCAGTCTTTACCACTGCCTCATTTCAGGTGTGTGTCGTGTTGCAACGTTGGTGACACAGAATGCCTCATGTCAGGTGACGGATTTCCAGGCGTCCAGCGGGCCTGGCTTGGCCTCTGGTCTTGAAACCCTCTTGCAGTGTGATGCGTGGACATACGTTGCCCTCTCAGCAACCTTCACTGCTGTGGGTGACCAGAAGAACCTGGAAGGGACCTTGCCAGAGTTTGGACTGCCAGTTTCTCCTCCTGAAGTTTCTTACGACCACGAAATATCCTGGCTGTAGTGTGTCGAGCGGTCCTTCAGCCGGGTGGGGCAGGGCAGCAGAAACCTAGATTCTTATGTCAGAAAGAGCAGAAGGTAGTTGTACACCCTACTCTAACATCTCATGCTCACACAGAGCCGCGGAGGGAAGGGGGCTCTAGAAGCTTCTAACCCCCACACTGGGTGGTCTGCCAAAAAGGATCTCACACAGAGGTTACTGTGCGTCCTTACCCTCATTCGCATGTAAGTAGTTTTGTTCTTAACATGCTGTCATCGCTTGACAACCGACTTGATATTCCCCATCTGGGAATGATTTCTGTCATTAGAGCTTTTGTTAACACTGAGGAAGTTTTGTCTTGAAGTGGGAAACACCTCACCAAACAACCTTTTCCCCTCTGACGGTGTGAGATCAACAATTTTCATCATATGTTCAAATGCCCGCTTTACAAAAATCTACCTTCTATGCAAATGTTGTGAAGACCATGTTGTCGTTAACAATAATAGCGCTCGCCCTTTTATTATTATTACCCATTTAGATCACACATTTCCCTGTGGATTATGCCTGCAACAGATAATGTAACCCCTGGAAAAAAAAAATTTAAGTAAGAATTGAAACCTTTGAAGGTGTGAAACACCTTCTGCGACATCATTCCTCCCTTATGAGACATGGCTCCCCATGGCTCATCATAGCCACCACATGATACAAAGTTTTTTGGTAAGCAGGGCTTGTCATCCCTCTGATAGGGATTGGACTCTGTGGTTCTTCCTGAACCGCTAATTGTTCTGAACTTACAGCTGCTCTCTGCAACTCTGCTAAATGTGTGAAAAATGGCGTGGAAGGCAAGGTTTTGAATCCGGCCCCTGCCAGACACCCTCATTAAAGGTCCACCCTGCACCTACCACTGAATCCTGCAGCTACCGAATCTGGAAGTGAAAAATCCGTCAGCTGCACTGGGTGAGTGCAGACAGATCTCTACCATGTATTATGTCAGCTAAAGGCCGAACTAACCGAGCATAATGTGGGATTAAAACACGACAATAGGAACACATTCCTAGAAATGACATTTGTTTCTTTGTTGCAGATTTTGGGAGGGAAAGCATCGCCTCAATCCGAGATGAGGGAAATGTTTTCCCTGACGCTGAAATGTCACTACCCAAAAAATGCACTTCCTTGTTACAAATTGCAGTTTGTGTGAATGTGTATGCCTTACCATCCAACAGGAATGCAAACCAGAATTGGCTGTCTTTGTCCACTGGAACGCTAAAAAAAAACATTAGACAAACAAACAGAAAAATAATTGTGCCCACCCCTGGAATTCCTTGCAGAATAATGTACAGTTTGGTACGGTGGGTGCATGTGTGTGGACCGCTGCATTTACTGCTTTGAGGTCCTGAACAAAACGCCATTTGAACGGTTTCCCCTTATCACGAATTTTCTTGACAGGGAAAATAGGCGTGTGACATGGAACAATAACTCCTGCTTTCAATAGAGAGTTAAAGACTGGTCGGATTCCATCTTGTTTCAGTGGCTACTGATAATGTTTGGGCCTGAAGTCTGAGAGCGGCGTGATGACATCAGGCTGACAATTCTTACGAGATTTTCCACATTTATGCGCTCCCCACAAGTGTGTCGGCACTTGGGACAGCAACGGTGAGATCTCTGTGGGGGAAACATTCACAGCATTATCCCAAAAAAATGTGTGTGTGTGTCAGCTTCTTTCCGCTGGAACACACTGCTCGCGGCGGTCACATCGTGCGACAGGAGTTTCCGATAAACTCCCGTGGAAAGGGAGGTGTGAACGTCCCCCTCCACGGTTTAAGTCCAGTCAGTCAGCTGGTCACAGTCTAGGACATATTGTCCCAAGTTTCTCCACTGATCTGTGGAAAGTTAGACAAAAGAGATATGAGCATATGAGTGCTGGACTCTGAAAAAAACATTCTCTGCTTATCAGTCAAGGTTTGCCAGTATATGTAAGCACACTCAAGCTCATCCGTTGTTTCCCTGAAAGATTCTTCAACAAACATGTCATCTTTTTCTGATGAGACAAAATAAATGCAATGTAGGTTTAGTTCTGACATGAAGTCAGCAAGGGGTTAAATCACATCTCTGGCCTCATGCAGCAGGCTGGCAGCCTGACCCAGAGAGAGATATACCACTGAAAAATCAGCTAAGATGTGTGTGTGTATGTGAAAACATAGAGTCAGACTGGCTGTGACTTCTAATCACAACCTTGAGACCTGTAGGAGCTCGAGATAACTCCTACGCCAAACAATAGACCTCTACCTAACCAAATCACAGAACACAGGAGAGAGCAAAAACCATTTTGCCCTTCTCTCCTGCTCCGAATCATCTAGATCCCTATGTACACACATCCATGGGAGATAACAAAAAAAATTCTGGGACAATTGCTCCACTTGCACTCCTTTAAAGAACTACTCTACTAGGAAGCTTTTGATTTGCAAAATGAAGATTTTTGGACATAATTTGTTGCACCTAAATGAACCAAACACTCTACCTCCCTTCCCTACACCTTTAAGATCGTAGTAGCCAATTCATACACCTCAGAAAGAAAAACATGTAGAAGGTATTCCTACCTATGCAATGTTTTTATCTTTTTCCTTGGTGACAACATTGCGTCTAGAATTCTCCCTATCGTGCGTGGAAGAGTGTGATGTTTATGGGCTGTAGCGTGTGAAAGCATTTACTTCATTGCAAGCAGATTAGTTAGTGTGTTTTGCATTTTCACTTCCCTTATCTGGTGCAGACTGGCTCAGACTCTCCACCACTCCCGTTCCCCTCCTCCCTTTCATCCGCCCTTTTCTGGCTGTAGGTGCGATCCCCTGCTGGTGGACACCTCGGTTGTCGTTCACCTGCTTGTTTTGGGGATGGGCATTTGTCCGCCCAGTGACCTCTTCCTCCACAGTTGAAGCATGTGTCTTGGTCCACTGCTGGCCTCTGCCCTCTACCTCGCCCTCTGCCTTTTCCTCTCGCTTTGCCTTTGCTTGTGCCCCCCCCCCCTCCAGCCAACGTTGACACTGTCAAAGTTACTTTTCTTCTTTTCAGCTTGTTCAGCTGAGTTGTAGCATTGGATGACAGTACCTGATGCTGCTGTTAATGTCAGATGTAGGTGGGGGAGAGGCTGTGGCTGCTTGTAGAGAGAGAGCTTGTAGCGAGGTGGGTGCTGTTTGGGATCTGGTCTGCTCCAGTTTCTCGCCTCTGGGGGAGACACGGACAGTGTTTCTCCCTTCGGCCTGGATGTTGGAGGAGGGTAGGGTGGTGGTGGTGTGTCGAGCAGCTGATCGCCATCTTCAAGACTCGGATAGAGGGAAAATGCATTAGTGACAGAGTTCATATCTCCTTTCTGTTTTTCAACAGCATTATCTGTTGCCACCCTAGTTACTAGTTTTTTAATCTGTTTTCTTCCCCTACGAGTGGCTTCTTTCATCCACTGACTAAAACATATTATTTAGTTTTTCTTCTATTTGAATCAGATCTTGGGTGCTAATCGTCTGTCCCCCTCTCTATAATTTTTCTTTTTCTTCTAAATCCTGTTTTTGCATTCTAAGTTTACCTGTAACTTAAAGAACCATTATCAGGAAACCCGTGTTTTGTTGTCCTAATAAACCAAGCATTCTAAAGCCTGCGGACCATGGTTTGTCATCATTCCATCCAATACCGGCGCTGAAACGTGTGATTTTGTGTGCTCTTGATATCCATTTCCAAAAATAGTCAACAAGCAGCCGAAGTACTTCATTTACGTATAATCGTCACTATACGGCCCAGTTTAGTTCTCGGTAAACTTTGTGTGAAAACCTGCAAACAGCTGTAACTTAATTTAAGCTACAATGACTGTTTATCTGTGATAGATTTATTTTTCAATGAAAATTCTGATAAGCAGCCTTGCTGACTGTTTATCTGTATGATTTTGAAATCTATCCGTCACCCCGTTCTAGTCCGTATTTGAGGAAATGATGTTAATTGGCTCTTTTTATCTGTCATACCAAACAACCTGGGTGACAACACAAACCCTTTGACCCTTGACTGTTTTGTACACAACCCAAAGTTTCCCAAAAGAAAGACTTTCACCGAATAGCCTCAGTGGAACCACGATCAGCATCTGTCTCACAAAGTGTCTAAATATCCAATTCAAATTATGTGAAACTTCAACTGAAATGGAACTTCAACTTACCCCCGCTGTTTGAGATCGCGTCCTTTTCCTTTGGATTTCAGAGTGGGATCAGCGAGCCTTCCGTGGTTCCTGACCCTTTTTTAATTCTTTCTCCATTTTTTATAGTACATTCTATGTCTGGACCTTTGTTTTTTACAGTACATTCTGTACCTGGACGTTTGTTGTTCATAGCACATTTTGTAGCTGGTCCCTTTTTTAATTCTTTCTCTTTTTTCTTTTTCTCAATCTCTGTGCCTGCCTGTTCTTTCCACATTCTTGCAGCACATAACTCTCGCTGTATCTTCCGTCGCTTTTTCGCCTTAACTGCAACCCTCTCTTCTACACACAATCGCTCTAATAAACTATTTACAGCTGTCAACCTAAGTTTTCCATCAAAACCATATTTATCTGTCCATTCTTTCACAAATTCTACGCTTCCCAGGAAGGTTTCTTTCCATAAATTTCACATCTTTAGGAATGGTGACACTCTGTTACTGACCCATATTTCTTCCCTAATTTACTTCACAAATCCCACAATAAAAAGGCTGCACTGCACCAACCTGTTGCCTTGGTCTAAGCAAAATCCCACAAAGAACCACAAGTTATCACAATAAACCGCTGTGCAGCACCAACCTTATTGTTGTCAAACAAATAGCAAATGGTCACAAACAATACAATAACCCGCTATGAAAAACTGCACATAACGTATTAGACAACAACCCACTGTGAATCAACACACACAGCGTAACAGCAAAAACACAAAACAGCCAAAACACGAACAAAACATACAACCACTAACCAGCGCTTTCAGCCAGCGCTGTCGGTGGAAGCTGGTGATCACCCTGCCGAACTTCTGAGGTATTCAGAATGGCTTCAAGACACATCAACGGTTTCCCCGTTCTGGGAAACGTGCCGCTTTGAAAATAACAACTGATATTTCCCTGTTATCCGCATCCAGCTGTGTCCCATACCGAAAATAAACACCAACTTTACACCTACTTCAAGCTTTATATCTGGCCCCGGGCAACTGTATATATTACTCAACAGTAAGAATAAACATCAATGATACTTTTACCTAGCGAGCAAATAACGGGACCCGAGGCCCCCTGTGCACCTTTCCTGCAGTAGAACGTGTGTCCACTCAGAAGCATAAAAACTGCCTCACTCACCCGTGTCTGTTCACTCCTTGACCGTGGGACTCGTCACTGAGAATAGCACAGGGCAGCACCGGATCAACCTATGGCCCCGTCCCGCAAGGGTGGACGGTTGTATACAGATTTTTTCGGCCTTGATCTGGAGCGGTCCTGGACTTTCTCAGCTGTTGAGTCCCGGGTTTCGGCACCAGAAAATGTCAGGTTCATAACATTTTAACTTACTAAATAAACGCGGTCAAGCAAGAAAAACGAGACGCAGACGGTAATGAGCAGTTTGATAGACAATTGCAAGAGGGAAGAAAGTGAGAGCAACCTCTGCCAGCGTTGCTCCCGGGAACTTCGGGGAATTCTCTGCAGTTCTCTTCCTTTTATTGAAAGTTTTATTTGTGTTTTTATTGAAAAACACACAGAGATTACAGGACATCTGTTATTTGGTTTATGGCTACCTAAAAGAATCAGGGCAAAGTGCAGGCCTGCACTCTGTCTACTCTGACTGACCTCGAATCTAAGACACTGGTCTCTGTGACTTACAACAGTGAGACATTCATGGCCTCTTGGTTAGGCAGCACTGACTAAAGAAAAACCGACACAGTTTGAAAGAATCACAGTATTGTTAATTGTGCATATAAGATTAATAATAAGCTTAAGATTAATTATAAAATATAATATATGAATATAGAATAATCATGAAAATATTATAAATGAAAGTTATAATATTTTAAAACATTACTACAGGGAAATACGAAATAAAAGACTTATAAAAATGAATTTCTCTGTCAAAAAGTAATATATTTTGTAGTGCAGTAGAAGAAAAAAGTAACATATAAAGAATGCCAGTACCTCAAATTTATACTTAAGCCCAGTACTTTAGTGAATACACATTTCATCACTATTATTCTTACATTTAGGTGTTCCGGTGGACATATTTGCATTCAGACAAAGTATGCATATGTATGACAGAAATTATCTCTGAAGCTACATGCTATATACAGTGGTCTTTCATATTGATGTAGTACAGGCTCTGCGGATTTTAGCACAAAGAAAGAAGTCTTCGATAGGGTCATGGGTGTTCCAAGGCTTCAAGAGGAGAAGAAGATCCTTGTGAAAGAGATGAAGCAGCACTGGGAGTCTCTCAAAGCCCATGCCAGGGTATTGTCTGAGTTGTCTCAGCATCAGAGTGAAGACACCATACAAAGTAAATTTATTTTACTTAATACATTTTTTTTTACTTAAAAGTACATTAACTTTTTTAAATTTCCTGTGTTTCACAAAGTTATGTTTAAATTGTGAAAGACTTGTTCTTTACCTTGACAGTGACATATTTTATCCCTTCTTAAGGACATCTCACAGAGAAAGCCACAAAGGGTCACACCTGCCTCATCCTCAGAAAGCAGTGGGAAATGAGAGAGCTGCAGTGGCATATAAGAAAACACTACCTGCATGTGCTGTCATCAGCAGATGACATAATGGACACAATTGACAGTTCAGATGAGATCGACATAAGCTCTGAAGATTCAGAGTCTGATGCAATGTAAAACAGGAAGCTGTGGTGCTCATGATCGCAGTGACACATGGTCACACACAGCATGTGGCTTTTAAAAAGTAACCAATTATGTGGTCATTGTCAGGATTTAGTTGGAGATGACAGTTGTCGTTTTTTGTATTTGGTTGTGAAATGTTTCATTACTTATATAAGGTTTGATTTTTCTACTGGGTTGTGGGAAGTTCCTGGTTAATGTTGTGTTACATCTTTACAACACAAACCACTGTCCTTTACTGTCTTATCTTTGATTCATGTTCAGTTAAGAGTTAACAAAAGCACAATAAAACTACATTTCTGATTGAGTCCTTGAATGTTACTGCTGTTTTAGGTTAGACTTATTTTATCTGAGCAATTCCCACATGTGTTCAGAGTACATGAATTCAGTATATGGCAAGAGGAGAGATTCAGAGGAAGGACTAGTGAACTGGGATTTTCAGCATCAAGTTTTCAATTACAGGAACAGTGTTTTGATGCAATTATTAGTATAACATCCAACTTTACACAGGTTGAATGATTTAGCAAACCACATTTCATAGCGATAAGCTGTATATCAGATGAACTAGCCCACTCTTTCATCCCATCTATTAATCAGCCCAACTTCTTTCATCAACCAGATAGACATGCGTGTACACATCGGTGTTTATATAGGCTTAATCAACTAGCAAATACTAGTAAATATACAGACAAATAATCGTAGAGTAAAAACTACAATAATTCCTCTGAAGTGTACTGATGTAAAAACATTTATGTAACATGTAAAAAAAAGACTCAAGTAAAGTAAAAGTATCTCAAATTTGTACTTAATCAGAGTACTTGACTAAAATCACTTAATTACATTCCACCACTGGCGATACTGACACAGAGACATATGCAAAGCACCCGATAGATTAAAATAACTATAATGAAGATTATGACCACATAATATATATATATATATATATATATATACACTCACCGGCCACTTTATTAGGTACACCTGTCCAACTGCTCGTTAACACTTAATTTCTAAGCAGCCAATCACATGGCGGCAACTCAGTGCATTTAGGCATGTAGACATGGTCAAGAGAATCTCCTGCAGTTCAAACCGAGCATCAGTATGGGGAAGAAAGGTGATTTGAGTGACTTTGAACGTGGCATGATTGTTGGTGCCAGAAGGGCTGGTCTGAGTATTTCAGAAACTGCTAATCTACTGGGATTTTCACGCACAACCATCTCTAGGGTTTACAGAGAATGGTCCGAAAAAGAAAAAACATCCAGTGAGCGGCAGTTCTGTGGGCGGAAATGCCTTGTTGATGCCAGAGGTCAGAGAAATAAATACTGTTTCTTAAGTCTTTTTGATTTAAAGTGCAAGCAACAGGAAGTGACGTCATTCACTGCGTCTTGTTTGCGGTATTTGGTAACGCAGGTACTGTCCTTGCGCGGAGAAGCACAGGTTTAGAACATCTGTTGTTGAAGTAAAAGGAGGCAGGTAAGAAACACAGTTAATGTTTTGAGTATGTAACTAAAAATGTAAACTATAAAACAATATACTTTTTTAGAGATGCAGCAATATTACTTTTGTACAGGTATGTAACATCAGTTTTGGTTAGCTAATGCATACTATGTTATAGGATGCACATTACTATGCACATTATGCTGGTCAATGGGAATTGTAACTTAGTTCTTTTTATGTGTCACACTCTTATTTGCTTTTCCATTCATCTTGCTCTCAAAGTCAGGACGAAGCCCAAAGCAAAAAGCTGCCCCAATTGTGGAGCAAGCAACACTGCCAATCGGAAGACCTGTGCCAGCTGCTATGTTTGCCTCCTGCAAAAAAAGTCATTCAAAGAAAAAGAAATGGCAGTGAGGACAGGCAACTGGGGTCAGAACACCCTAAAACATAGAAACGGTGCCAGAGTTGTGGCCTCAGCCCACGTAGCGGTAAGGAGTTCATCAGTTTTTCTTCTAATTCATTCATAATATTATTTTCATTATGAGTAGCTGTATTGAAAAATGTCAATATTATTGACTTTGATGTGTTGTGTGTGCACATCAAATTTGAAGTCCATTGTATTCATTAAAGGTTGTTGACCAAAATACAGCGACTTCATATGAGCCACCCCTAACCTTAAATGTAGCTAAGGTTCAAAATGAGTTGGCTCATTCTTGACATATGGGCTTGTGGTCCATATAGCATTTTTTTCTGATCAACAGCAAATTTTCACCAATGAGGATAGAGCTAGGCCCGGTTCCAGAACCAAAGGACTTCAGGTGCATCTGAAATTAGTGGTGGTACACTAATAGCTACAGTGCGAGCTGCCAACAACAGCTATTAAAGTAGAGTGGTGTTTGATGATCCAGTGTTGGGTCCCAGATAAACAGATCATGCTGGAACATGACAAAAAAGTTGTAAACAGCAGTAAGTTAAAACAGAGTGTCATTCATTGCTTTACGAGTCTGAAGGACACCCGTACCCTCAAACTCCAGTCCTCAGAGGAATCATGAATAAATACTATGACCAGTGCAGTGCAAACACATTTGTATATCATTAATTACTAAACTATGTGACCATGTATGAGGTGAGATACTTTAAAATTCCAAATAAAATTGTCCGACGTAATCATATAATCAATCAATTTATCTCCTTTATATAATAATATATAATCTTCATCCAACTCTTTTGCAGATTGAGCTGCTGGTGAGCATGAAGATCCACGCAGTCTATGTGCCAGACCACCTTAGGCTTGGCATTTAATATGCAATTTGAACTGAAGGTGCAAAATATTAAACTGAGGGTGCAATGCATGTGTTTGCACCTCCGAAAAACTAAACTAAAACGAAATGGAGGGAAAACTTGTTTTGGCCATGTCTGTCTCCTGAGCTTTATGGTATTTCAGACAGAAACTATAATAACAGAGACAGTGAACTCTCTGTTAACATACCATTTGTTTCTCTCAATGCACAAGTGCTTCATCCCAGCGCTCCACAGAACCCTGTTCACACTTTTCTGTCAGAAAAAATGCTATAAGTACACACACTTACAGTTCATTAGAAAATTCTCAAAAAAAAGCTTGAAAAAGATTATAGACATTAGCAAACACTGGTGCACACATAACGTTCAAATAAAGGGAAAAAATGGAACATGTCAGATTGTCAGTGTGTAATAATAATGCCATGTTAACATTGTGTGTAATTTATTGTGTATATTTCAGGTGAGCAAGCTTGCTGCCTTGGGCTACAACCCAATTTTGTTCATCGGGAAGAAGAAGAAGACGGGGGTGAACACAGTAAATGCTGAAATGATCACCTACATGTGCCCTGGAGGGGACGGGCCTTTTTAGAAAAGATGAGCACAGCATATTAGTACATTATTAAAAGTAAGGCAAACATCGTTTTTTTATGATTTATGCTTTAGGATGTGCTGTCATTGTGAGTAATTTTTATATATATATATTATTTCAGATTCTCAAAGGATGCAATTGCCAGAAGCTTCCAGCCCAACTCCAACTCCACAGTCTACCTCCTCTCCCTCCCAACCCTCTTCTCCTCCTCATCCTCCAGACCCTTCCACCTTTCTCCCATCTACTTCTCATCCCCAAATGGACCATGAGGAGGAGACTTACACCCTAACCCTCATCCCTGTCCAGTCTCTAAGCACCAACTCAGCATCTCCCTCTCAAAAAACCATGACTGAATTTGAGTATTGGCATTAATCACCTTTTTTATCTTTTTCTGATTCAAACACTGGGCCGCTGCAGCAAGGACTCAGCCTTGGTACATAGGTTGCCAGCTCTACTCACTGAGCTAAGCGGGCGCCCAACATTAATGATCTTTTGCCATATTTTAAGTAATGTGTCTAAAGTCATACAGCTTTGTCACACACAGGTGTGTCTGCACAGTGCTCCCCCTCTCCCAGACCTACAATCTCACTGACCAGTGCAACAGGTGAAGGGACGAAAAAGAGCAAGACGGGTATTTTTCAGCTCAACTCTACTCTATTCACTTTTGGGTCCTCTACTTCCTTTTCCACTGTAGATAGTACTTTGGCTAGTACCCCCTCAATGTAGGCAGAGGTGATTGTCAGAGCAATGAAGTTGGAAACAACAGAGAGCTTTACTTTGCTCTTGAGAAGCTGCAGCCTTTATTTATTGACAAACTCTAAGTTACACTGTACATTTACATTTACATACATTGACAACAACACTCCTCCACTCATCTGCCTCTCTCTCTCTTTCACTCATCCACACACACTACGCACATAAAAAGCTACGCTACTCATAACAGAGGATATGAGGCTATGTTCTTGACAAGTCTGTACTTTGTCAATTGACCACAGCATGGTGATGTGGGCTGCCATTTTTGAGTGAATAAAAAAAATTGTGGTAACTTTTAATGATAGTTTGGCTATTTAAAAATCTCGGCTTTATGCAGGATGTCAACTGTGGTGTGACTAATCAGTGGTTGGCAGTAATGTCACACCACCTTTCAGTACCAGCTCAGCTAGCTTAGAACCTTGACCAAGGTGTACCAGGTACTATCCACAATAACAATCAAAGAACAGTGAGTAGGTGCGATATCATGATCCAGAAGGTGGTTCACCTAGGGGAAGCTCATCCATTGTGCTGACCCCTGTGAACTCCCCAAATGTGGGAATCTTGACAGTGGAAATGCAGCTGTATTCACCTGGGGGATGTCAAAGTCTGTTTCTAAATTTCTTCTCCTTCTTTCTTCTTCTTTTCGTTTTTTTTGCATAATTTTAGGCTGCCCAAAATGTTCAAAGCAAAAGATATTTCACTACAATGAAATAAAAGAGAAACAACTAAAGGAGGTATTAGATGTTGTAATTGACTGAGTGAAATAGCAGTTCATTTA
>NC_048417.1:27704284-27705597 GCF_013103735.1 Etheostoma cragini | reverse complement strand
GATGAAATTTCATATATTCAATAACCTAAACTTTTGAATGCATATGTCCAACTGTTCAATATCTCAGTACTTATTGCATAACATGCTGTTCTTCTGGTTCAATGACAGTTTGTATTTAAACAGTCCTCTTCGTCATGCTGTTCACATTTTGACATCATGAGACCAAGACCAAGAGTGTCACAGAGTGTCATCAGCAGGTTGCAATATGTCCACTTGTGAACAGCATGAGACATCTTGTGGAGCTGTAATCGATGCTCAAGGACAAATGACATTTGGACGAGTGAAATTTCTTGTTGGGGTATAGCCACCACTGTTGTTAGCTTTTTGTTTCAATAAATAGTTTGAGATGAAGAAATTATTGATCATCATTGCATGTTTCTACTAAAATGCCTTACTTTTATGATATAATATCACTGTAGCATCAACGTTTTACATTTTCCATACATTTTACCCAAAGGCGAATATCCCTAACCTTTTGTGAGTAGTGTATGTACCATACTAGGTTAGTACCAGGCTTCTGAAAAACCAATCCTGTCATTTGTTGTTTTATGATACCCAATTGATATAAACTAATATTGTGCTATATGCATGACCTTACACTTGTTTTCATTCATTCTTTGTTTTCAGTGGCAAAACTTGGGAAGACACCTGGGAGCCTGCCAGCAATTTTATAGACTCCATTTAATGTTTTTCTTTGTGTGTCTTTAAGACACCTGTATGTTGAATGTTGTTGACCATTGATATAAATTGCATGAGTAAAATAAAAGATTTGTTCATTTGTTTTATTTCAGTTCAGTTTCAGTTTGCCTTTTTCATTACATTTTGAATGTTTCTTTTACACACTCCTCCACATCTCCTTTAGTGTTTTTAATAAGCAAGTCATATATACAATGTTATACTACAAGCAATAAAAAAAAGGGATGTGTAAAAACATCAGTATGTACAGAATCAATGGCATATATGCAGGAGTATATGCAGTCAGTGTTTGAATGAAGAAGACTAATAAATATGCCCATGAATATTTTGTAGCATCATCCTAAATTACACCAGTATTGCAATTACTGTCCGTGATGTGCCATGTTAATTAAACCGGAATACAACATTAGACACGTATTTCTCGAATTGTTAAATGATACTGTAGGCAGCCAACAAGGGGGCAGCGGGATGTTTTCTCTTCACTTTTGGGGAGTTGTCTTTTCGTCCACAAAAAATTTCTATGACAGAAAAAAACGCACTATAATCTGCGCCAATTCTATGAAGCGTTACACACTTCACCTTTCCCAAATGGGCGTGGTGTCCTTGCCCCTGATCTC
>NC_048417.1:27702295-27704184 GCF_013103735.1 Etheostoma cragini | reverse complement strand
TGCTCATTAACTGACGCAGCCGACCAAACGTTATTAGAAATGCATTTTACTAAATATTTTTTTCTTAACAATACATTTGTAACGCAAGTAACTTAATTTTATTGACATCAGTAACTAATCAAATTACATACATTTTAAATGTAATGAGTTACATTACAGCGTTATCACAAAAAGTAATTAGAATATTACTTTTTAACGCGTTATACATAATTCTGGTGATCACAGGATACAGCGTAAGTAGGGCTATATACAAAAAGAAATTACCTTTATGTGATGCAACAAATCTTTGGCCTTTCCATGTCCAAAAAACTGAGATCCAAAGTATCTGGATTGGACACGGTCATCCTCCCAGTATCGAACATGGATGTCAAGCTGTTTTTTCTTTGACGCCTGATTGAGGCTCCCATCAAACATTGAAACGAATGGGCCAGCCTTGTTGATGCCATCAACAAGCTGTTTTTTGAAGAACGATGCTAATCCAAATCTAATGATATACCCGGTTTTGGTTTTACCACAAGTGAATGACTTCGCAAGGTCACAGTTGGGAAACATTTCTTTAAACAGCTCTGAAATTTCTTCATTTGAGTTAAATGAGTGGTGTTTAACTGAAGTGTTTAGACACCACAGAGCCTCCTCGCGCAGTGTTGGTGTGGCGCCCATGGCCAACCGGAGGTCAGACGTTGCTGGAGCCTTAGCGTTGGCCAGTAGGCCTAAAGTGGCACTAATTTCCGGCGGTATTGGTGGAGGTGCAGCCGCACAGACAGCTGAGATTGGTTGAATAATCAACTGCTCTCTCCGAACACGCATTCCAGTTTTATGTTTAGTGGATTGCATATGCGACCAAAGTGCGTTAGCTGCCATCCAGTTGACATTGATGTTTTTTTTATACACCAAACAATAAGCCTGCCTGTTATTTCCTACAACAGGCCCGAGCCAGTCCTCAAACTCTGGGTTGTTCACCCAGCTATCAGAAAACTTGCATTTGGCCATTAAAGACAACAATGGTTGTCCAGTCGTTGAAGATATGGCTTGAAGCAAGTCTAAAATAAAACATAAGCCAGCCACTTCTGTTGAGCGCGCAGTGATCTGAGATGATATCGAACGACCACTGAATATGACGTCAGCATCAAACTTAGTCCGTTTAAATATGGGCTTTGAAATGTTTGGGCACATAATCAAAGATCTTTCGTCTCCGTCTTACGCGAACGCAGGATAGAATTTCAATCAGAATAGGACACCTGATTGTCTGAAGAAATTAATAATACCTAATTTAAAAAAATAATACCTCTGAGACTACATTTAACACTTTTAATGGCCTTAAATTTGACAATTTTGATTTATCACTTTTTAATACTTTTTAAAACCCTGCGGACACCCTGTATATATATACATACACAGGAAATATATATATATATATATATATATACACACTTTCATACCGGTTGCACTTTCAAAATAAAGCCAGAAACGTTTCATGTTTATTACTTATAACAGACCTCTGGTAACATTTTACTTGTCCACAGACAGCAGACAAATTCTACTAGCTAGAAATTCTAAACTGCGAGTTTTATATAACTCAACGGACAATAATCTATTCTGTATAGATGAATGCATATCTTATTCATCAAATCACGTGATTTTACAAGCACAATCATGAATGCGTCTCATTTTTATTCTTCTGCGTTTGTTGTAGATTTCTTCTTAAATCATTACTAAAAAAACATTCAAATAGGCAAACCATTGGACGACAGAGCGCTTTTAGAGTCATTTCCTGTATTTGTGTCACGTTGGTTTAGTCACTGCCAGTGCCGTTAAATGGAATTAAATATGAAATATGAATGTGAATATGTTAAATATGAATATTTAACGTCACTGCCACTCCCCTTTAG
>NC_048417.1:27700485-27702195 GCF_013103735.1 Etheostoma cragini | reverse complement strand
AACCATCCATATCTTTGTAATTGGCAACAAATCCCATAAATACAAACAAACTACAAACTAAACTAAACAATCATTTGTACAGATATTGAAATGAGACCATGTGAGACGTTTAGAGGAGAACTGAGACATCTAAGACAGCCCCCGAATGAGACACGGCTTGTTTTTGTGAGAGGTCACAAAATGAAAAAAGTTTGGGAATCTTAAAAAATGCATTGCATTTTATAAAGTGAAATGTTTCTCTGCAAAGTAAGCCACTAACTAAAGCGGTTAAATAAATGTAGTGAAGTAAAATGCACAATATTTCTCTCTGAGATCTAGATAAGTGGAAGACGTGTAAAGTAAGGTTTAAGTATCTCACAATTGTACTTGAGGAAATGTACTTACTTGCTTTCCACCACTGCTTACTGTATCTTATCAATGGGTAAACACTGGAAATACATCAATACACAGTGTGGAAAGAAATTGTATTTATTTTCAGTCCTGCGAGCCAGCCATGATTTCATGTGTGTTTACATGTCCTGGTCAACAGTTTGGGGAATGATAATGACTAATTTGGATTTCTTCCATGTGTTAGAGTAGTCATTGATGAAACGCTGCACTCTGTGTATGTGTGTGTGTGTGTGTGTGTGTGCATGTGTGCATGTGAAGATGACACCAACTTACTTATTTAAACATTTTTGCAATTCCAAAGTCCCCCAGCTTTGCTTTCATCCCTTTATTGGTTTGGAAGATATTCTGCAGCAGAGGGAGAGCCGGAATGAAAGCATGCCTCTGTTCAAGCAGAGAAACAGTGACTGTTCATGTATTCTGTGTGTGTGTGTGTGTGTGTGTGTGTGTGTGTGAAAAGAAATAATTGATGAAAGATAGTGATGAACTGAGACACAGTCTGTGGTTAGTTATTCTGTTGTTATCTGTTGTTCAGATTAAAGCTGGAGGTCTGGACAGTTTAACCTCACAATCCTCTCAGCTCTGTAGTGATAATACGTGTTAATTAAAAAGGTTTAACCTCGGGGTATTTAGATGGTGTTGTTTACCATGTACACATTGTGTAGTACAGTAGGACTACACAGTAGGAAGATGGTGTACAATCAGTTGTAACAAACGGGGTCATCTGGGGCTTACTTTCTGGTTCTAGCTTCTCAAATCTGAACTGTCGGATTTATATTATTTTGTGTTAAAGTGTACCCTCAGAGCTGCAAACTGAAACGTTAAAAAGTTTGCTGTCATTCTCGCACGATTTAAAAGAATATTGGGAGTTTGCGACTTAACAGCATAAATTCTTTCCAGAAGACCTAACTTTTAATCAGTGCACTCCTAAATCAATTCAGCTGTTGTCCTAATAAATGTACTTTTTTGCTGTGTATCTATGGTGTTTTGAGTGGGATCCAGTTTCTGAATGTCCTCTGACTTCAATCTCCGGGTGAGCTGTTCAACATCAGGCCAATCACATTGTGTATAGAGTCGGTGCTTGGGCTTAACATAGCCCATTGGATTGAGGCCAGCCAATGGGTAGTTCCCAGATCCAACATCTGGATGTGGGTCTGGCTCGCCATGTTTCTGATTCTGAGTTGGTGTGTCAGTGGCAGATACCTGAGCTTTAATGTCTCTGTGGAGGATCTTCCTGTCGTAGATGTTTGAGGCCAAAGCAGATTTGAACAAACCAGTCCACGACCATAGGACCACGCGGCTTAGAGTTACTCTTTTAGTGTG
>NC_048417.1:27698741-27700385 GCF_013103735.1 Etheostoma cragini | reverse complement strand
CACTTTCGACAATGTGAACAAAGTGTACTCAAAAAGTTAGTATTTAGTACAGAAGTGCGCGATTTGGAACACACTACAACACTAAGGTTTTTTCTCTTGTTCGGTCGGGCAATAATAAAAAATAGAAAAAAAGTTTGAAATAAAAAATTCAATACTGGCACCTGCTGTCACCAGCTATTCAGATACTGAACAAGCTCTCTAACAAATGATCATATCATCAAAGGGATACTAGCTATCAATAAAATAATCGTGGGGACCAGAAGGCCTTTGTGAACGTACTGATATAAAATTGATGTGGATAAACTTAGAAATGTGGGCGTATCTAAGATGTAAAAAAGTGCTTCGCTCTGCATTCTGTTCAGAAATGTGGACAATGTTTAACATGGCAGGGAATGGAGGAAGATTGGGAACTCTTGTCATTTGCAAGGTCGCTGAGCGGAAAATATAATTCATATCACATTGGCTGAAACAGACAAGAATACCTACGTTTTGATGTATAAATTGGCCACGACAAGTTAGAATTGTTGGTGTGGGAGCAAGTTATAGAGAGAACCAAGATGATTTTTTTAAACTCACCACTCTGTCCTCCAATCTAGCCTCAACATTCCGCCACAAACACACATTGGAAAATCTGAGACGGTCTGAAAACGGGACGATAAGTAAACTGACTTGAGAGAAACCGTGCTTGAAATCTGAACGCCAAAGTCTTGTCTTTGGTTTAAACTTTAAATCACATTTCTACGTTATAGTATGGCGAAACAGCATGGCCCCAAACAGGGGGCGTTTTGAGCAATGTTGAGCGATTTCCCGAACATTTCCCATTCAAGTCTATGAGAAATCTTTCGCCTCTTTTTGGCAATTTTATGAAAAACGCACGGCAAATCTCTTAGAAAAGTCATAGCACACCATTCCCAATCATTACACACGTTTCAATGTATTTTGTGTGAGCTTGTTGGCATTGCTCCGGGACTAGTAGCGGGACCAAAATCTGGCGGAAGAATAGTAATAAGTATGGGCAATAATAGTTATTGCGCCGATTGATGCTATTGCAGCACCTCGGCACACTGAATAAGTATGTGCAGGCTAAATAGTATGAAGAACAGTAGAATATGGATATGTATAAAAGTACCTCACAAGGTCTCTAAAACTTAATTTACAATTAAAAAAATAGGACATAAAATACTTACAACTAAACGGCAATATAGCTAAATTTTATATATTATAGATATATTGATTTTATATTATAGATTTTAGGCTTAAAGGATATGAGGAAGGATGGATCCCCTTATTTTTTCAACATCAGTGCTTTGATAATGAAATATTATAAAGATAATAAATCTGATTAAACCATAAAACAAGCACATATAAACACATCCAACAGTTAAAAATATAATTAATTCAATAAATGTTCCATGTGTCAATCTTAATTGTTTAAGGTGCTTGACCATGCAGTTTTATGACAATCTTTTTTTGGAATTGCAGTATGCTTGCAAGGACCCAGCTGTTGCACGTAGCTGCGGCTTTTAAAAAGATGGTAAATCTTTAGTTGCGCTGCATATTGTCACAGCTCTGACTGTGATAGTACGGGTGTGTAATAATAGGCTCGTTCGAGATGAACTGCGCCTCGCCTGTAAAGTGGACGAG
>NC_048417.1:27690758-27698641 GCF_013103735.1 Etheostoma cragini | reverse complement strand
GCAATTAAAATCCTTCCGACTCAAAAACAATACAAAGTTTATATAAACCGTCATCATGTTGTAAACCAATCAGGTGTTAAATCAGCTGAGAAGCCAGCGTTTCCCAGCATGCTCCGGGTCCGCCTGGCTCTTGCAGTTGATGAAAAGCAACTGCGCCGCCTGCATTTTCAGAACTGCGGCCACCTTGCTCTCGTCAGATTTCCGTTGCCCATGTGTGCATAACGTCAGAGCAAGTCGGGATCAAGTCGGACACAAATCTAACCGGCATGCAACGGGCGCCGATCGCCGGTGATCGATTCTGCGTAGACCTGGCTCATCTCGAACGGGCCTACTATCTGTTCAAAAAAACTAGAGTAATGTAAGTGGGTGGACAGACCAATAACAATAAAATTAAGATAAAATAGATTTTATTAATCCAACACTGGGATAAAATCCCTTGTTACAGCAGCTCAAAACAAATTCACGCATCAAAATAATAATACGTAAAGTATTACAATACTTTTTTATTTAACCAGGTAGAACACTGAGAACAGTTTCTCATTTGCTACGGCAACCTGCTCAAGTAAAGTCTGAGCGTGCAAGACAACATAAAGTTTCACATCCAATATAATACAATAATACAGATTCCTATAGGACACATAAGTAGAGATTTATTTGGTATTACAAGGCCAGCGCAAAGTGAAGTGTAAGGAAGTCCATGGATATGTAAAAGTGATGAAGTAAAAAGAGAATAAACATGAATAGACAAGCTATATCACTAGTGAATACTACACGGTAGTAAGAGTCAGCGTACAGTACATGTGGATTGTGGTCTGTAATACATAAATAAACATGCATTTTTGCTGCATATTCTCAAGTGATAGCTCATGTTACATGGTTGTTACTCTTTTAAAGGATTGGCTATTATGCTATGTTGCTCAAAATCAGAAAACGACAAATGTTACCAGCAGCAATGCAGACGTGTACCGTCCAGGAATGGACATTATAAAGACCACTATACAGGATCTGGAACTCACCCACCATTTAGCGCATGGAGTTTGTGAAATATAATGTTTGGTTAATAGGGCTATTACAAGATTATTGTGATACACAAGGCATCATTTTATATTTTTATATTTTCTTGCAGATGCAGCAATGGCAGGCAGAGGGAGAGCAAGGAGAGCAGGGAGACCTGGAGGACATCTACATTTTTTGTAGGTTTTCTTTTCTATTTCGTTTTTCACTTCTTTTTTTTGAATAAAGGTTTTGTTGATAATGAGTTTCACATGGTATTGTTTTGGTTGAAGTTGAGGTTGTTGTCCCAGACCTTGCATCATACTGTGTATCAAATTAACTACAAACCTTTTTCTTAGAGAAAATTCAAACACTCAGCCTTTTTTTTATTTTATTAACAAATAAAATTACAACCATTAAGACATCGCAATTCAAAACATAAAGTTATTGTAAGAAAAATGCAACTTATATAACATAAGATCAGGTTTCAACAGTAAAACAAACAATATAAACAAAACCATGAGGTATACAGTGTAATAATAATAAAAAGAAATATAAAGTAAATAAATGGGACAGACTTGCAACCACGTATATGTATTGTGACAACAGGTGTTCTTAATTAAATATATTGTAGCATATATCAGATATAATTAAATATTTTTATTTTTTACTGCTTTAAGAGACTCAAAATGTATGTCAAATTCAATTTGGAATAATTTAAAGCAAGGTCTTAAATTTAGAAAATTTTGATTTATGAATATGAAACTTCCCTATGAGCAGCATGTTCAGTTAGGATGCATTTTGATTAAATAGGTTGTAGAGGATTGGATTTAACTTGAAGTTAGCTCTAATGTCCAAACATAAACATATCAGCAGTTATTGACATTACAAAATGAGAGCTACCTCTCAAATCACATTACTCTTTAATGCTCCAGACATGGTAAAAATCTTTAGATGATGTTTACAAACTCAGATGAAATAATTTTTTAAGAATATCTCACTAATTAAAAAATATACAGCATAAATATATCAAACTGCACTATATGTATGGACCGTTTGGAAGTGACGTCTCACTTTAATCGCAGAAATTATGAACGCCATGACGGGAAGAGCTATGCTGTAGGCAGACGGCAAGCCACATGTTGATTAATACACAATCTGCAGAGCAAGCATGTGTATCGATTGCACAGTGAAATCCAAGGACATTTCCGGGGACAGATCCAGCCGGGGACAGGTCACCAAAACCGGGGACTGTTCCCGGAAATCGGGGACGTCTGGTCACTCTAATTTAAGACCTTTCTGTTTCCCAGAAACAGCTATGATGTACCTAGCACTAAAGCAACCAGACTCCATTAGAAAAACAGTACTTTTAGCGTGTATAAAGCCAACATATGTTCACGTGTTGATTTCTACCAACACTAGAGTTGTGATGGTTGGAAAAGTGTCATTTGGGAGAAACCGTGCTTGATATCTGAATGCCCATTCAGCCCAATAAACACCAACTGTCTTGTCTTTGGTTTAAACATGTAATTATGTTTCTACGTTAAAGTATGCCGATACAGCATGGCCCCAAAGAGGTGTTGTTTTGAGAGATGTTGAGTGATTTCCCAAAAATTTCCCATTAAAGCCTCTGATGAATTTTGCACAGTTTTTGGCAGATTACACACATTCTCATGTATTTTGTGTGCACGTGTTGGCAGCACTCCTTAACCTGTAGTAGCCTACTAACGTTAGCTACAGCTAGTTACTATCCGGTTAACAGTCAGCTAGCATGTCTATGCGCTCTAACTTAGCTAAACGTTTTAAATCGCAGAATAATTAAGTAACGTTAATTACTGTTAATTATTATTAAAGTAGTTCATTGTGTAATGCAGCTTTCAGTAGATGGCAGCTGATTAGATGACAAAACAACAATATTTATAATAATTTCTCTCTTTCCCTAAGACAGTGAACTACCTTTAAACCAGCAGGAGTAACCGAGCTCCAGCAGCTGTTGGCTAGCCTTTTAGCTCGTGATATACGTCACAGCTTTCAGGGCCAATGACTTGCGCTCCCCCAATAAGAGGATCCTGACAGTATCCTGACAGCTGCAGTATTACAAGGGATATTTCTTTTTATGTGAATGCCTAATTTTGAATGTTTCTGTAACCGTCATGACTAACCATAGACCGTAAATATTAATGGACAGAGCACGTGTGACGTAACCCATCTGCCTCCGGAGATCTGAGTCGTTGAGTTTGAAGTTATGGGTGCAGCCATCCTGGTTGTGGATGGGATTGGGGAGGGGGGCAGAGACAGAGCGCTACCAGCAGCAGACCTAACAGTAACTATATCTTTGTCCCATAGTTATTAAATAGAAGGAGTCACATTGTAAAGTAAATGTATCTGAAGTTACCATATAAATTCTTTGTAACGTTAGCTTGCCACTGAGCTAGCTACGGTAAATCACGTTAATTTTCTGCAAATCAAAGTTAATTTTTTGGCACATTTAGCCTTGACGCTGTCCATCAATATATAAATCTGTGAGAGGCCAGAGAGAGGTCAAACAGTTGTGTGTCCGATGTTTAATTTGTTGTATTTCTAATACACACAGTTAAACCCATATTCAATGGTCTTCTTTTCATTTATTACCATGTTTATTGAGACAACTTAAAGGCAGTTAGGGTGTTTGTGGTGTTCAGGGTATTCAAGAGTTGTTTAAATAAAGTAGGCAGGACTAGACTATAGCCTACTCGTCTTTGTAGATATCAGAGATCCGCCCGTTACCTCATTTTTTATGTGTTGTACTTTTCCCTTGCTGGGTGAGTGAGGGAACTGTTACACCTTTTGTTGTATAGTTTAATATAAACTGTCTATATCCAAAATAAATGGAATTAATGAACAACAAAACAAAACAAAACAATTTCACCTAAAGTAAAAGTAACTGACTTGACGCTGTTTCTCAATTACCTAAGACAAGTCATTCCAGAGAGCATCCGACAGATTTCCATCCTGCACCCTCCGTTTCCCTCATGCTCTCCTCTAGAACAGACTTAACTGCCTGCCTATATAGGCCTGGACCCCACCCCTAAAACTGGATCATACCAAGTCTACCATGTAGGGGTGGCTCAGATTACTAGACAGTTAAAAGGCTACACACAGACAAAATGCATCTATCATAGTAGAAATTTGCAACGTATACATACAATTCACATTAACAATAAGGAATGGCTAGGTTATCAGGTGATTTCAATTGATCATTACGTAAATTATGAACTCACTAAATAAACTTATAAACAGGCATCAATCCAGGTCGGTCTTTGAAGGCTAACTTGTGTTAAGCCTAGAACAAAGTATTGTGGTTTGGTATTCCAAGCTCTACAAAAACAACCATTCATTAAATCTTCATAAAGAGGTGCAGTAGGTCAAATAACTGCCTTCTGTGCACAGTGGGACAACTTTGAAAGGTTTTTCAGGTTCTTTGCAGAACACTTGAAAGAGGAGAAAATATGTGAAAAACTGATATTTCAGATACAATTTCTAAGCAAACTTAAGGCCAGACAACGTGGGTATGTGTAAATATTTGAATCTCAAAGCTAGTTAAAGGTTAGCAGGTGGGCAGTAGCAGACTGGATATGTCTGTTATAGAGTTCAGTCTTACCTCAACAAGTGTCAATCACAGAGAACAGGTGTATGATGGGAAGAAAGGTTTCCATTGAGCTCCCACAGTGCAGATCCTACTTGTTTCCCACGAGGATGATGGGAACTCATATATAGAGAAAGGGTTACTCTCAGTGTAATACAGGTATTCCTGCAATACAAAGATATAATGTAAATCACTTCAATTTCAAATTGTGTATTGCATGCACACACACTCCTACTCATTTGACATTTTGCTGATGTTCATAGGTCTTTTTCTGGGAGCAGGGACGGACGGGCAATCTGTACGTTCTTGAAAAGTCCAGAACGGCCGTCCAACCGGCTGTGGGCACAAAAATAAGTCTAACAAAGCAATATGAAGAGCCAACAGCAGGGGCGATAATACGATCACTTATACGCTACGTGGAAAAAGAAAAACTGAAGAAGACTTTGGGATTGGTCCCCGGCCGCAGACGCAGATCTGTAACGGGAGCAGGTCAGGACAGAAAAATGCAGTTTTCCAGTCTGAGCTGCAGGGTGAAATCAAATCGCCAGCAGAATAGCTAGCAGAAAACGTAAGGAGAAAGGGGGAAGGGAGAAAGCAAAAGAAAAGAGGGCCAAGTCTCTGGAGACTGATGCAGCAAAATGCAAAAAGCTCAGAGAGCCATTACGTGCTGTCACACGTGATGCGTTTAATCATTTTTGTTTGGTTCATTTGAAACATTAGTGGAGTTACAAAGGAATGGTGGTGCTGACCGTGATTTCCCTTGGTTGTGTATGAGAGGTTGTAGAGAGCTCAGGTTACCTGCTAGGATAAAGACTATGGTGTTGGATTAAACAGAGAAACATCCAGCATGCATTGGGACCACTCCAAACGTGCTAACGACCAGGGAAGGGGCTAAATAATCACCCAATTTAACTAAAAGTTTAACCAGAAATCCGAGCTTGCACTTTCTGTCTTTTTTCCGTCTGAGAGCAGTTTTTCCTCGTCTTTAATATTTGTGTTTACTATGGTGGAGCTAAGCAAACTTGATAGAGCCTATTACTCATTTTCATCATTACACTGCCTTCATATGATCAAAAGTATAATATGACATTGACACAATATTAAATAGGTTATTCAATGTTTAAACTTTTACAGAAAGCACCATAGCATTATATCATCAATAATAGCTAAACTTTAAAAACATTTGTTCATTCAGATTTAAAATAGTTTGCACAGAGAAAGAAATTTTCTTAAGATACATACGTAACCAGCCTAGAATCATACAACTGCAGCTGAAACGGATATATAGCTTAAACAGTTAAGTTAATGGAACACTTGCTCCATCACTGCTGACACTTGATTTGAGAAGGGCTGTATAAAACCAGTAACTTTATGGCGACTAACTAGGTTGATTAGGCCTTAACCTCTAACATTAGCTAAAGTTAGCTAGCTAAACACCCAACATAACACAGCTCGGTTCAAACAAGCATTTTTGTAAATTCCCCAGTGTCTTAGCTCCCAATACTTGTCGATATGTCGATAGGTAGTAATGATGGTTTCATACAAGAAGTTTACATCATTTTCCATAACAGAGAGACAGGTATGCCACTCACCATGTTGAGAGAGAGCTGCTGCTACTGCAGACTGTGAAATAATAACTTTAATGTAAGCACCTTTAGTATTTATCGTATGTTGGTTATCACCTTTTATCTTTTATATCAATGTAAAGCTTAACGCTTTAATGCAGGTACAGATTGCTATTATAATTAGATAGATACACCCCGAGTTAATATTAGCTAACTGAACCTATCATTTAACATAAGGCTGTTAGCTTTTTTTTTCCATTTATGTGTAACGTTAGCAGAGATTTAATAATCGGTGTGTTTATAAGTTGTTACTGCAGGATGGGAGGTAACGCTTTACCTTGTTAACTTCACTAGCTAGCTAGCAACGATAAATAAATGCTAACATGTATGAGTAGTTTCCATGTAACAAGTATAATTTTCCATAATGTTACGGTATAAGATTCACAACGATCAACATCTTTTCTTGTGTTAACTGTCTTTTAACGGGGACAAACGGAGGAGGTCACTGAGGATGGGAACAGAAGACACGCAGGGAGACAGAGGCCAACGAGAGACGTTGAATAGATTATTTGCTATATTAGAGATTGGCATTCTAACAATGCATGTATTCAATTAACTGGTCTGTGTTATTAGGTTCTTGTGTGTGTGTGTGTGTTCCTTTTGCCATCCAGTGTTTTGAAATGCAGAGGAAGGATCCTTGACATTCAGAAACAGCTCATGTTTCTGCTCATGAACTATGCCAGCACATGTCAACAACAGATTAATAATTCACAAAAAATTACAGGGGATCCTTAATCTTGGATCAGATTTTAAGAAATATAGTAAAATTTAAAGCAAAAACTTAATGTCCTAAAAAATAATGACTAATTTTTAGTTAAATATAGACTTTATTTATATTATTTACTTCCCATATAATCCTTTATTAAAAATCTTTTTTATTATAATTTTGTCCTGCGGGAGATCAGACCAGGGGCCTGTTGCACGAAACCAGGATAAGGGATTAACCCGGGATATTGAAGTTATGGATGAATTTAGCTTTGACTTGGTTGCCCAAACCAGGTTGTAGCCAAGTAACCATGGAGATTTATTCTTTGCGGCTAGCCTGGTCCAGAGCAGGCTAACAGCCAGGACGACAGCCACACATTTAACACTAAAATCTTCTACAGTGGGACGATAGTTTAACACAAACAACAATATACTACAACTAGGGATGAGCGAGTACAGCATTATCTGTATCTGTATCTGTATCTGTTTACCACATGAACTATCTGTATCCGTATCTGTACTCGGACTGGGCGGGGCCTAAGCTGGAAGTGGTCAGATTTAACCCGGAAGTGGATTGGGTTGTGTTGAAATGGGCGGGGCTTTAACCGATAAGTTATTTTAACGTGATAGGAGCTAAGGTCCCGTCACCGGGACGTAAACTCGCCGTTTTTCGGAAGTGCTGACTAATCCATAATTATCTGGTCCCCTCACAATCTTGTAGTTTCAGCCCATGTTTTGACGTAGAGAAATCTAGATAGTGCATAGTCTAGATAGTAGAAATCAAGTCGACACACCATTAGAATCTGTGGCTTCTGCAGAGTTCAATGAACCTTGTTCCCAGCCAATAGCATCAGCCTATCAAGAGATATCCTCAGGCTAAGCCAATGATACAGTCGCCATTGGGCCCACCTGGGAAAGATTGACAGTGGAGCCCA
>NC_048417.1:27686009-27690658 GCF_013103735.1 Etheostoma cragini | reverse complement strand
ATTTCTATAAATCTATGTATGTACTTCTTTCAGACATATCTGTGAGTGATGTGGATGTGTTTTTCAGAAGTTTTGCATTTAGCACTTTTTTGGCTTTTTTAGAAATAAGAAATAAGACAAACGCACAGACATATCTGTAGTAATACATTCATATAAAATCCATTTTATTACTAATTCTTTTCTGGATTTTTTCTGTTCTAAGTTGAGACATGTGGCTAGAGTACTATTTTAGTATATAGCCCATGTAATATGCTTACAGTAGTGTTTATTATTAATTTTTCAGATGATTTACTTGGACGGAAATAGAAATTCTGTCTTTTCAGCATCTTGGAACTCTGTTGCTTGTGCAAGATTAGGTACAGAAAATTCAAATGCCAAAAGATCTCCATTCCAACCCAGAGTATCGTAAAAGTGATATTCAAAACAATAAAATATACTGTCTGTCACATAAATGTTTTTTATACGTCCAAAAACAGGTATGGTCTCATTTGCATTAGTAATTATCAGAGACTGTTCACGGATGTACTTGTTACCATTGAGAATCAGCCACTTAACACCAACTGCTTGTTGTTTGCCATTAATCCCCAAAAAATATCTTGTCTTTTCTGTGATGTAATCCATATTTGTCACTTCTGAGACAGGACCCAATTTCTGGTCATACAAAAACCCATCTTTTTTGCAGCTCTGTGGTTCAGTGTTGATCATATCAAAAATCCTGAAGTTTGACAACAACTGTTCAAGACTCTTAATTAGGGGTATCCTGGATCCTGAAAATTGTCAAATGTTGCCAGTGCCTCCTCTTGGAGCTGTTCCCTACTGTCAAAAGGTCTTTCAAGGATCTTCTTCATTGTGTCCCTTAAGGTACCCAGCAGAGCAGCTTGATACTGCTGGACTCCAGAGACAATACTGTTGACGCTCCTCTGAAACATAAAAAAAGAAATTAAAGTATAAGACACATCCTGATTATCTACCATCCGGAATTAGCATAACCCTACGTAATAAATATGCTTAATTTTATACAAAAATAGCCACAGATCTCAGGAAGTTTGATTTTGTAAATTTTGGGATAAAAGTAGGTCTGGTCAATTTAGATCCTCTAACTGACAGAATCTGTCTATTGTTTGAACACATTTTGGCTTTAGTGAAGAAGACACCAGACAAAAAGGAGTCAAAACCTTGCGAAAAAAGCACAATCACATTATTGAATATGAACAGTACATAGCACAAAAATATTTGTACTTTAATCGTAATAGAGGTAAATGATGTCATGCTTGATTTGAGGCCATTTTGCCCAGCACTTTAAAACTGTCCCCAATTTCTTTTGATTGACCCTTTGCTGTACACTAGCAAGACCATAGATTGCCAGAAGAAATAGATGATAAGAAGAAGTCTTCCTCTTTGTATATTGGGACAACGGGACAAAAAATGTCCCGTTGTTGCTGTAACAGATATGTAGAATTGAAAGTTTTAAATTGTCGAAAGGGTGTGACCAGATTTACTTCATTTTTGTCATTTGTTTCCCATTTAAATGTACTTTTGAAATAACATTACAAAACATGTCATTTAGCTGACACTTTTATCTAAAGTGTCTTACAATTGCTGTATATGTCAGAGGTTGCACGCCTCTGGGGTAACTAGGGGGTAAGTGTCTTGCTCAGGGACACATTGGTTGATGTATCGCAGTGGGAATTGAACCCAGGTCTCCTACACCAAAGGCATTGTGTCAAATCCACTGTGCCATCACCACCCACTATATAATATAATTAAAGTTGTAATTAATCTGGTGAATTAGAAAGGGTGTCAACATAAAATCTCTTTGTAGTTATGGGTTAGGGTAATACCTGGGACAGGTGGCAATGTTCCCGGACATTGATGACAAATGCTGCTGCACGTCTGGTAAGAGCCTCAGGTGATGTACCAGCACATTCCTGTAAAGACATGTTAATATACAATAAGAGTTCAGACTTGCCGACTAAAGTGTTATATATTTCAGTTTATCCTTCTATACATCAGTATTTCATTTTTTTAAACAAATGAGAAGTGACGGGGTTGTGTTAACAGTCTAATGCTGCATGATCAGAAGGGAGCAATGACGGTACTAAAAAATTACCACAATGTAATTAATATTGTTTTATTATATAATATGCAAGATAGTCAAAGTGAAAGCTTACCTGATGATCAGAATATTGACTCTCAGAATTCTCAAGTTCTAGCAGAGACGTTTCATTTCGGCTGACACTTGTGCTGACTTCACTGCTGGTCCTTTGCATCCCTCTTGTTTGAGTGGCACAGTCAGAAAAAATTGGTATATCAAAATGTTCTCCTCCAACCCTAGATGGCTCAGATGTATTGACTGTCATCCATTTGGCGGGTGGGTGCCCAGTTGCAAGATACATAGCATGTGTCCGTCTGATATGGTAGTAGAAGGAGTTGTATACTCTGTATTCTTCGGTACATCCATCAATTCCGCATATTGCACGAAAATCTGGGTTTCGACTATGTGCTGTGTTAATATGGCTCAATAGAGACTTTAATGTTAAGGCAACAAAAACGAAGCAAATAACACACCTCCAGCAGGCCATGATGTTAGTCCAAAAAAATGCTAGCTAGCTAATGAAAGCTGACGGTTAATGTTTCAGCCTAATAAATATCTTCATTAATGGCAAAATCATGAATTTCTAACACAGCATGGCCAAAAAAAATATTATACTTGCGAACTAAATGTAGCACAACGAGAGCGTGATGTACAATACAAAACCTGCAGCCATCCAACAGCCCGTGAAACAGGAGAAAGTGTCACTTCCTGGCGGGCTCTGACTGGCATGAGCGGCCTTGCTCATTGGCTTGGTTGATACTAAATGAGAAGTTAGGGGGGGTCATTCTTAAACACAGTAAAACTTACATAAATAGTTATGCAATTCGGCAATGAAAAAGTGCATTTGAATCATATACACTTGTTATCACATATCGCACATTGATTTTTTTGATTGTTGTGTTGATATATTACGCACATATGTCCCCTCTACTCCCATGGTCACGTCTGTTGTCCGTTACGTTGGAAGACAAACTACTTTGGATTAAATTCTGCCACGGTGAGACAATTTCTTCGACGACTTGCAACGATACAAGGTATGCTTTTTCATTGAACATTTACTGAATTTGAGTTATTACGAAAGCTGCAGGCTGGTTCAGCAGTACTTAAATCAGCAAATTTATATTTTATCTTTTTGGTTTTAGTGCTGCACAGTGCAGTGAGAAATGTTGCTAATGCTAATTCCTATGCTAGTTTAACTCACATGGCCAGCTAGCTATATTCAACTAACACGAGATAGCGCTCCCAAACTTAGCTAGCTATATTGCGACAGGCTAAAAGGAAAACTTTTCTCCAGCCCTCTTAATAACTGCCTTACATTAGTAACCAAACAAGTGCTAAACAAACACCATTTCTTTCTTCAGTCTAACTTTGTGCCATACTGAGTTTAAAAAAAGAACATTCTGCCCCTTGCTCTATCAAAAATGAACTGTGATGCGGATCAACTACATATTTGTTAATAGCCAATCTAATGTTACATCTATTCACCTGGCAAACTGCATCATGTGCCTTTTTTTTCTGCTGTTGTTTAAATTGACAGTTTTTGAACGCACCCTTGCATGTGACAGCCATAGAAGTAGGCTAATCTGTTTTTTCATTTTTATTAATGTAATAACGTTACTTTCTTGCAGAGTTGCAGAGACGGGTATGGCTGCAGCCTGGAGCGTCCCATGTCATCCATCCCGTCTCATGCGGTCTCGTCTCATGCGGAGGTGTGTCCGACGGTAAATCCAGAGGGTCAAAATTATGACATCGCGAATAATTTTCCAAGTGGAGTCCACGGGTAAATTTGTGACCACATTTGTTGCAATCAATTGAAAAACGTAAAAAAAACTGTTAAAGTAAGAATTTTGCCATAAACTACATGTAGTTTGCTCATTTCTGAATGTTATGTTTGTGTTGTTCCATATAAACGTAGCTGCATCTGATGAAACCTGCATCAGCAACGCAGCTGTTTCTGCCAACTAATGGCAGGATCTCCTGAGGAGGGATAACAATCCACAATCTGCACACACAACAAGACTAAAAAAATAAACATGTTACACTCTTTCCAAGACTTTTTATTTGTATATTCTAGATATTTTTCACACTTCACTGGAACATTGCTGCAAAGACAACTGCTTATCAGCATGGCGAGAGCAACAGTCGGCCTCGGCTGTCGGCTCTCTGGGACCCGGGACAGAATGCTGCCAGGTATCTGTGACCCGGGGCAGAATGTTGTCCGGTCTCCGGGACCCGGGGCAGAACGCGGCCGTTTTTTTCTACTACCGCGGCCTCGACTGTCGGGTCTCTGGGACCCGGAGCAGAATGTTGTCGGGTCTCTGGGACCCGGGGCAGAATGCGGTTCTATTTTTCTATTACCGCGGCCTCGGCTGTCGGGTCCCTGGGACCCGTTTTGCATTTGACTGCGGATCTCTGCTGCCACGGTCTTGGGCCAGAATGCGATTGTATTTTTCTTCCACTTCCACCAGCGGTTCTGTTGTAGGCCTATTGTGTCGCCTTTTAGGCATTAGGTATTATTTTGTATGAGCTTTTATTTTGTATGAGCTTTTATTTT
>NC_048417.1:27675620-27685909 GCF_013103735.1 Etheostoma cragini | reverse complement strand
AAAGCAACAAGTGTGTTAGAAGGCACTGTTTCAAAACCAAATATAAATACATTGTTGACAATTATCTGTGCTTTATCTTATTTATACTTTATCTCATTTTAAGCTGGACAAGCTAATAATGAACAGTCTTGAATCAAGAGAAATCATCCTGTTTAGTGGTTCTGGTTCGAAGAGCTTTTCACTAAAATTAAGAAAGGACAAAACACTGAAAGAAGAATTGACAACTTATTTTTGAGTTAATACAGTTAATACAGTGCTTGGAATGAGTGTTTTAGCACTTTTTTCCAGAGATTTTTCACCTTTCTCATGCCTAGATAATTTTTCTTATTTCAAGAAATCTTATCAAGTGTAATTATCTTACTGCACTGGCAGATAAATTGACTTATTTCTATTATTTAACTTCTCAAATTAGGTATTTTATTTCTTACATTTAGATGTTTCATTTTTGCAGTGTATAAGAAAACACAGAACGCACATAGAGCATCCAGTTAAACACCTTTTTAACACCCCTACTCTCTTTCTCTTTCCTTACAGGACTCTCCTGGGATACAATCAACCGGAACTGACATATAATTGGTTTTAGTGCGTTAAAATACTGGGAAAGTCATTTCCTAACCCTAACCACCTTCAAGTATATAAAGGTGTTAACGAGATCTTTTTTAAATGTAAATACCTCCTGAGAGCGAATTTATGTTGGTGAGAAGGTCAGCTGTCTTCTCTTTCTTGGCCATGCAGATGATCTTGGCTGAGAACAGAGGGTGCCAGTTCTCAGTTTGTCTCCCAGAGGACTCCGGATGCAATACTGAGAAATTCTGAGAAATCTAAGTACAGTAGAAGGCAAAGATGCAAAAGAATATGTAAGGCACAAACAATGACTGATTTTAAGTAATTTTGTAAGATTGTAGCTCACCATGCCTGGAGTGTCCACTAAGCGTGGGAACTCTGTGGTAATGTCCAGTAGTGATGTGGTCCCATTAGCTCGGATCCACTGGGCCTGATGGAGAGCAGTCTCCAACATGTGTTGTTCAACCTGGGACTGGGGCCAGATGTTGTTTTTCAGCCACTCCGTCAATTGGATGGCACACTCTGGAGTTATAGTTGGTTCTGTGATGAGCAGAGAAATTAATAAGTTATTCCAAGTGTTGACATATTAAGACCTCTCCTTTTTGAATAGGGTGGGCCGGTTTCCCATACAAGAATCAAGTTTAGCCCTAGACTACAAACAAAATGAAGAGTTATGTAAAAAGTTGAATCTCTATATATGAAACTGGCCCATACAGTTGAAGAAAGAACTACGTTACAAACAGGGTAGAGGATAAGTCAAATTCCCTTCTAAATGGAGGAGCAAGACATGTTGCTGTAGGCCTATCTGGCAAAATGACTTGGGTGTGTTGTGGCACTTGTTATGTTAAATCTACTCGTCTGCCAGAGTGGAGTCTTTTTCTGACATTGCAGAGACGCTCTTCCAGAAAGCCTGTTGCGGGTTTATGTCTTCTCCCTGGGGTGAACCATGCGTCCTAAAGTTTAGAAGTGAACACACAGGATTAAAAAAAAAAAAAAAAAAAAATTCTAACAGTTTAGGTAATAACTAATCAGAAGCAACTCTGAAATTAAGAGCTGAAGTTAACATTAGAATGAAGCTGAGCCAACAATGGATCAGCCTAGACTTGCCTTACATGTCCTGCCTGATTCTGCACAAAAAGCTAAAGCTTGGGCGCTGTATTGTGTTGTACGGTGTAAGCCCATTTTAAGGCAACTCCCTTCACTTTACCGGCAGTTTCAACTTTTTGAGCTGGCGCTGACATTTTAGCCCTTGGCCCAAGGAGAGGTATCAGGAGATCAAGCTGTTTCCGTCCTAGAGATAAAAGCACTCTCTGTCAATCTGCTCAGCTGCAAAACACAACATTAATTGTATATATTACCAATAGTTACATTACATTTTTTATTGGGTTGACAAACACATATAAACATGTGTAAAGCAAGCAACACTGTATTTATTACCAGCTGCAAAATGGTATTTACCTAAACTTGTTTTAAACCCCCCAAATTAAAGTGAGTACTGTAGAATACCTTCAACCACAGGGAGCAGCTCAGCCAGGTTCCATTCAACAAGTTTCTCCATCACAAAATCATCCATCTTTTAGAAATGAATAGAGGCAATTTTAGGGTCCCGTGATTTTGCACTTATAGATTGTTCTATAGGTCTATAGCTCATCGGCCATTTTGACCAAAATAGTAGCACTAACACTAAGAAGTACTATCATAACCACTAGAGCGCTCATGTTGACCGTTTAGATTTAACACTGTGTAATCTCTCATGCTAAATACCCAAATGAGAGTCTAGGATGATCAAAATGAGTCCAAGATGTAAATTTTTTTTAAAGTATAATTATGTATTAATTAATATGGATACTATAGCATACAGTAAACACTATAACAATGTACATTCACACTGGTACCTTTCTGTAGGGTAATAACCATTGCAATTTTAGATTAACCTAGCAAAGAATATTAATATTTTACATAATCTATAACAGAACTAATGCCCAGCCTCAGCAGCCCAGTGGAGTCTGTGCAGTACAGACTGGAACATCCCTGAAACCATTTGGCACTTTTAAGACTGCTAATCAACACAAACACAGCTAAAAATAATTCAGTAAAAAATCTTAAAACATAACTTTTCCCATCCTATTGAAGCATGTATCACCTAAGATAAAGTAATACATATTTCCATAGTAGTCTTCAGACCACAGTTTATGAAGTCTAGGAATGCTAATCAATTTACGTTATATAGTTAATTAATTAAGTATACAGGTGTCAGTGTGTTCACAGGAACCAAATTGTCTGGTTATTCTAACATATTTGTATAGTTTTTCCGTCTTAAAGTTTCCTACCACTCACCGGGGCTGTGGTCGTCAACGTCCTGGGGCCTTCTGTCCAGAAATGGAGGAATAATGACCTGCAAAGGACATACACACACACACACACACACAGAATAATGTTGAGAGTCAGTACATTGGACGCCCATCAGACATCACCATCAGAACAAGCTTACTCTATTCACACAGACATAAAATAACAATCCGGCACACTGCTCTTAACAGTCCTGTTTTTCGTTTAGAAAATATTCCCTTATGATTTGTCACAGGAAAAGTAATACAACATGCACCTTCTGATACCGGCTGAATCCAAATCTTCCCGTTTCCTTTTATAGGAGAGTTTGTCTTTGTCCTTTAAATAGGTAAGGGGCCTGGGACTAATTTGGGGTGGAACCATCTTCTTTTGTGCCTCAGCCCTGGATTGAAAAGCACTCACATATTTCATTTGAAAAGCTATGGTGCAACAAATACTCACCCAGGAAGACTTATTTAAGGCGTTGTGTCCACTCTTTTTCTCTCGAGGTTGTCCGGCCTGTTGCATAAAGACAACAAGTTGTTTAAATCTCCAGAATCTTAACAGCAATAATAAATCATTAACACATGGACATGATATAACCCGTACCTTCTGATACCGGCTGATCCCAGATCATCCCGTCTCCTTTTAAGGGAAAGTTTGGGATTTGCATCCAGCCTTGGAATTTGTTGGACCCCCCATTCTTAGATTTGCGGCTGTTAGAGGACCTGGACTCTTGCTCAGTCTGTCCACTTAGGGAAAGTCTGGCCATTGCTATACTGAGTTCTTTAATGAGAGGATCCTATAGCACACTAAAAGAGAATATTTATGTACATGTTTGGACCATCTGTCAACTAAACACAAGACATAAAACTCAATAGCACTCAAATGAAATAAGTGGTACTTGGTAAAATAGTAATTTATAGACATGTGACTCCTACTGATTTAAATAAAATAGCATCTTCTTTAATTTAATTGAAATCCTGTTCACATTCCTGCCCTTCACATATAGTCATCGGCTTATTTGTGTTAATCTGTTTTCTCTGCTTAGAATAGTAGAGTAAATAAATCAACTTTAAAATCCAATTCTATTTAAATTGGAAAAGAAAAGCCTGAAATCAGTTTGTACTAGATAAAAATAGATTTAAATCAGTTTACCGTGCGGTGACTTTGCCTCCGCAAGTTGCTTTTTCCAAACATCTTTGAAATACTTGTTGAATAAAACAGTTCAATACGGGATGTCTCTCTGTGTTTGTACTCAACACATGAAGATATTGAAATGACAATCAGACCTGAAATGTTCTCTCATGTAGACTTTAGTGATGTAGGATTCCTGAACCATTATGAGTTCACAATGGACAACAGAACCTTTGGAACTACGTGACAACTTCAACTTTATGACTCATAAAATACAAATTATAAGGTGTTTCAACATGTCCTTTGATTCCTTATATTCAGTTGAAAGAGAAAACCACAAACTCATATCTGCATACAGCCTTCATAACACATCACTGTAATATCTCTATGTATTCTCCTATATAATTATACCTCCCAGTCAGGCTGAGAAAATAAAAGAAATCGGCCTCTGAGAAGGACCGTTTCATGAATGTTAATAACTAGAAGCCGTCGGTTTCTTCTATATATTAGGATCAAATATGTTGCCTTTTTGGGCGCAAGCCTTAATTTCAAGCATGACACCAAGAGCTTTTTGAATCATGCTGTTATCTATTTCGTATGATGAACGTGAGGGTTTGACTCATTGGAGGACAAAAAGACCTTCAGAGTAGGAATATGTGATGGTTGGTGGGGACAGCCATCAGAGATTATGGTAGTAGTAAATGGGTCAGGTGGGGGGCTTTGTCAGCTCACTTGGTAGAGCAGGTGCCCATATATAGAGGTTTACTCCTTGATGCAGCGGCTACGGGTCTGACTCTGACCCGCGACTTTTTGTTGCACATCAGTCCCCTTCTCTCTCCCCTTTCATCTCTAAGCTGTCCTATACAAATAAAGGCCTGAAATACCCAAAGAAATAATCTTTAAAAACATAAATGGGTCGTATGTTTTATATTTGGCTTGTTACCGCCACTGAGGAAAGCCCAGCAAAGCTTTCATGTTGTGACAGAGAATATCTCTATTTCTTGCTTAATCCCTCTGTTCATCCTCCTCCTTCTACCTCTCTCACTTTTTCCTCTGTAGTAACTGGCAAAGATTAGATTAGATTAGATTCAACTTTATTGTCATCACACATGTACGGGTACAATGCAACAAAATACAGTTTAGAGAGTTTAGACATCCGAGCCGCAGCTAGTGAAAGCGCCGCCACATGCACTCTGAAAAGGATATATGCAGACAGCAGAATAATACAAGACATAACATAATGCACAAGACTACATACATGAAGGAATAATTGGTGTATGGTGTCTGTGGATGTGAGTGTGTGTGAGACACAAACTGTGTGGGTGGTTGAAAAACAGCTCAGTTCAGTTCGGCCTTGACTATGAGTGTGTGTGCGTATGTATGTGAAATGTGAGACAGGCTGACCGCGGTGTGCAAAACAACTTAGTTCAGCCCGGCCTTGACCATGGACGTGAGGTGGAAACACAAGAAAGAAAGAAACAAGGCAGTCAGACGGATTGGGGGCTGGTTCGGGGGGGTGGTGTATGGTGTGTGTGTGAGAATGAGTTGTGTGTGTAAATGTAGCGCGTCAGACTGTCTGTGTTGGTAAAAGTTCAGTCCATCGGCTTGACCTTGGAGAGATAAGCCAGTGCAAGGGACAAGATAGAATGTCAGCTGCAAAGTGTTTTCCCGCTTCGGGCAGGAAGAAAAAGAAGGGGGTGGGGGGGAAGGTTGATCAATTTCAATCCGAATTTAGGTGACTAGGTTGAATTTGTACGAATCAATGTCCATCAATCAGTTGTCACCGACCTCAGCATCATACGAGCATCCATATCACGTAGTGATTTTTGCAGTCCATCTACCTTCTCTGCCAGTCCGGTGGTCACACGAAGCAACTCCACCGACTGGGCCCTGTTGGTTTCAATCCCCTTCTGCGCTTCGACGGTCCGGTCTGAGATGTTGCGAGACAGTTCACAGGACTGGTCAGTCCTCAGATGTAAAACCTTCATCCTCTCAATCACTCCGTGTAGGCACTCATTAAGTTCCCCAGACAGCTTGTAGGTGAATTTGCTGGCGGCTGTCTTACCAATTTTCCGATAGGTCAGCGAGACCCCAAGAATGGTGTTAAGCCAGATGCCAGTAATGCTTGTGCCGGCATTTTAGTGCTAAAATATTAAAATAATCCTGAAAATAATATGTTATCTCTTTGGGCAGGGCTCACGTTATTAATACTGACAGGTCCTAATTTAAGAAATGATGTCGGACTTCCGGTTTGGGCCATGCCATAAGTCGCAAGCTAGGAGAGCTCCTTGCTTAACTTTTAAATATTAACCTTTGATAACGCCACTTAAGACATTTTGGCAACCAGAATAAGACTTGTGTCGCCAAAGCCACTACTACGCAGAGAAAAGACATACCACCCACAAAATGAGCAAGAACAAGCCGTTGACAACTCAACCAGCGACCCTTACTAGCGTTGCTAGCAAAGTCGCTAGCATGGCTGCAGCTAGCTCCGATCCGTCTTTGAGCGAGAAATATTACTCAGATCTATACAAATCAGACTTCCCCCACAATGTCTCTGATATGACGGAATTTTTAGACAACTTGGACACTCTAACAATTACACAAGTCCAAAGAGGAAGCCTAGGAAGACCTCTAAATAAACAGGAAGTAGAAAATTCAATTAAAGACATGCAGAGCGGCAAGACTCCTGGGCCGGACGGCTATCCAATTGAGTTTTATAAAAGGTTTTCCTCGGAGCTCACACCTCTGCTTCTCAACATGTTTAACCACTCCTTTGAACAGTCATCCCTCCCACGGAGCCTCACGGAGGCACTTATCACAGTTTTATTAAAGCCAGGCAAAGATGCGATGGACTGCAGCTCTTATAGGCCTATATCTTTGCTGAACGCAGATGTTAAAATTCTTTCTAAAGCCCTGACCGAATAAGTTCTGTCATACCAGACATAATTTCAATTGATCAGACAGGTTTCATTAAAGGGCGCCATTCATTTGTCAACGTCCGTAGACTTTTAAATGTGGTTCACTCTCCAGCGTCTGGAGTTGCTCCAGAAGTGGTAGTATCCCTTGACGCAGAGAAGGCTTTTGACAGGGTTGAATGGGGCTATCTCTTCCCCGTGTTGGACAAGTTCGGGTTCGGTCCAAAATTTGTCTCCTGGGTCCGGCTATTATACTCGTCCCCTAAGGCTGCAGTAATCACTAATAATTTAACGTTTCTTTGTATGTTGATCATCTTTTAATTTATGTAACGGATCGATTGTCCTCTACACCTATAATTTTGAAAACTCTGGAGGTCTTTGGTAGTTTTTCAGGGTATAAAATAAATTTCTCAAAAAGCATGTGTTTCCCTATTAATGAGAAGGCGCTTCAAATACAAGATACAGAGTTGCCCTTTTGTATATCAAAGTCAGGATTTAAGTATCTAGGAATCCATGTCATCCCCTCTTTCTCTGATTTGCTAGATGCAAATTTCACTCCAATACTTGGGAGACTAAAATCTGACCTCCAGTGATGGAGCACCATTTATTTATCTCTAGCTGTAAGAGTTAACTGTGTTAAAATGAACTTGTTGCCTCAGTTTCTATATTTATTTCAAAATCATCCGGTCTTCCTTGCAAAGTCTTTCTTTCGAGCAACAGAAAAGTTACTTTCAAGCTTTCTATGGTGAGGTAAAACTTCAAGGTTGCGTTAAAAATTTCTTGAAAGACTAAGACAAAGGGGTGGGCTCGCCCGGTGTCCGGTGGTAAGCACTTAAGATTTGGATACAATTTATGCAAAAATGTAATCTCTCAGATCTTTTGATACTCAGCCCTGTCTGTAAAAACCATCTATTTCCAGCTGCTACATTGGACAACACTTTCAAACAGTGGGATAATAAATAACGTTTTCCTCAGTTTCGCGGACTTGGTCAGTAAATTCAACAACACCAAGACCAGTTTTTTTCAGATATCTTCAAGTTTGTCATTTCATCCAAACCTATGTCTTATCATTCCCTCAATTGCCTGGACATTCTGGTCTGGAGGATATACTGAAGATCCCTCTGACCTCAAGGGGCCAAATCTCTGCCCTATACAATTCAATCATGTCACTTTATAGTGTATCCATGGACCCAACAAAAGCAAAATTAATTAATGGGTTAATGAGATTGATTAACTGATCAAGATAGTGGATGCTTTTCGGCTACCAGCTACAGCTACGGGCTACCAGCTATAGCCACAAACAGCGCAACGCAAGCGTCCAGTGCTTTCATTATTATGAATGCCGTAGCTGTGTGCATGCCTGGATTTACTTTACTACTCACTTCATCTGCGTTGTGTGATCCCTTTTCTGGATTGGCGCAGAGAAAAATAACTTCGAAATAACTTCCATCTATTTGTGCTGCTGTGAAGACTGCTAGCTTTGCGGTAGAAGAGTGGAAATCTGACTCCAGTCGTCTTGGTTGGTCCAGGGATAGTACCATCCTGGATTAAGCATTGTTGTTTGACCTTCTCTTGGTTGAGTTCAACTTTGGAACGCATTGTTTATACGCGGTAATCATTTTATTCAGCTTTGCTTCCTGCATCACGGCACCGCGTCACTGGAGGTCACTGTGGAGGGGCGGAGCTGGTGGTGGAGTCACTCTACTCGAAAAAGAGGATCCTAAGTTTTTAATGGATATTGATTAAAATCCCAAAATGGAATTAAAGCTGCGGATGATTCTTACTGGGCTTTACTTGATAGCGCTGTGTGCCTCTATCGAATCTTCCCTCGTTGCCATGGAAACACGTTGCTCTCATTTCTGGATTGTTTACTCCGGGGGAGGAGCGAAACAAGCCATCAGCTGGCTGAGGTCATCCAACCCCAGCCTTTGCGCTTCACCTCTGGCACATTGGAAGTGCAACGTCTAAGCTGTCATATGGCTCTGCAAAAATTATCTGGGGTCTAAAGGAGCAGCCCTTTTAAATTTGGCAGTCATCCACAACCACCGTCATTGTAAGCTGCCTAAACAGAGACTTTTGCTTATATTGCTGCTATTAATTTCTGGGAATGTCCACCCAAATCCAGGCCCAGAGCAAAATATATCATATGACACCCCTGAAATGTTTAAATGCAGAAAGGACCTGGGATTTTGTCATTTGAATGTTCGTAGTCTGGTTGGCAAAATAGATGTGGTTCGTATCTTATCTCATTAGCATGCAATTAAAAGACTATCTACTTAATAACAATATTCAGATTGAATTTCAATCCGGTTTCAGGAAACAACATAGTACAATAACAGCTGTTTCAAAAGTTGTTAATGACCTAGTCAGGACCTTGGACAATAAACAGCACTGTGCAGCACTGTTTATTGATTTGTCAAAAGCTTTTGACACAGTGGATCATAAAATTCTCCTTCAGAGACTCAACTCTATTGGACTATCAGAACAAGCAGTGGGATGGTTTAACAGTTACCTATCAGGGAGAACACAATGTGTGAAAGTAGATGGTGTCACTTCTGCCTCCTTAAATATTCCAAAAGGGGTGCCTCAGGGCTCAATCCTTGGGCCTCTTCTTTTTATCATTTATACGAACAACCTCTGAAATAATTTAAAAAATGCAAACTATCATTACTACGCTGATGATACTGTTCTCTATTGTTCTGGGTCCACATTAGGTCAAGCAATCACAAATTTACAGTCCGCTTTTAATATCTTGCAACATAATCTGGCTTCTTTAAAATTGGTTCTAAACTCTAAAAAAACTAAAGTCATGACTTTCACTCTGGGAGAATCATCTAAGAATAATGTCCCAACCATTTGTACACTTTCTGGTACAGAAATTGAAGAAGTGTCACATTACAAATACTTGGGTATTACAATTGACCAATCACTGTCTTTTACAATGCATATCCAAGATTTAGTTAAAAAACTGAAATTGAAGTTAGGTATTTTCTTTAGAATCAAGTCTTGTTTATCATTTGAAGCAAAAAAACAACTAGTAAATGCAACATTCTTGTCTGTTTTGGACTACGGTGATATTTTATACATGCCTTCAACCTCCCAGTGTCTTCATGCTGTGGACACTGTGTTTCATAGAGCCTTGAGATTCATCACAAACTTAAAATCTCTCACTCATCACTGTTTGTTGCATTCGGGTCGGGTGGTTTTCACTTTCCATTCGGCGTTGGACTGGAATGCACTGGCATCTTTTTATTTATAAGGCAATATTAGGACTTCTTCCTCCTTATCTGAACACTTATATCCTCCCGAGGTCTGCAGGGACATATCACCTGCGCTCACAGG
>NC_048417.1:27665835-27675520 GCF_013103735.1 Etheostoma cragini | reverse complement strand
TCTTCCTCCTTATCTGAACACTTATATCCTCCCGAGGTCTGCAGGGACATATCACCTGCGCTCACAGGATCTGGTTTTGTTGACAGTCCCTAAAGCCCGCACTGACTTTGGCAAAAAGGCTTTCAATTTTGCAGCCCCATCTGCATGGAATCAGCTTTCAAAATGAACTCAAGTTGAAGGAGTTGGCCTCATTTTATTCTTTTAAAGGCTTGTTAAAGGACCTTGCAGAAGGGCAGTCTGTATGTCACTGTTTTTAAATTGATTTAGGACCCTGGTTTTTTATGATGACATTGTTGTTTGATTATGAGTGAAAGTGTGTTTATATATTTACATGGAAGTGTCTCTGTCTATCTGAAACGTGCTGCTGCCACTTGCCAGGACACTCTTGTAAAAGAGATTTTTAATCTCAAGGAGTTTTTTTTATCCTGGTTAAATAAAGGTTTGAATGAATGAAAAAAAAAATGGGAAGAAGAATTAGGGACAAATATTAGATGCTGTTCGGGACAGGGCTTTAAACAGGGTGAATGGAACCTCTTTCTACGCTCGTTTGAATTTGATTCAATTTAAAGTCCTTCACCGTATGCACTACAGTAAGGTTGGGCTGACCAAAATATACTCCGACACGGATGACATCTGTGACAGGTGCAGAACAGACCGGGCAGATCTACTCCACATGTTTTGGTCATGTTACAGGTTAAGAGAGTTTTGGACATCAATTTTAAAGATCTTAAATGAAGCCTTCGGTTTAAATCTACAACCTAGCCCTACATTGGCTGCGTTTGGGGTGCAGAGCAATGATATTGTCATGTCCAATAGCAGAGAGAGTGTTGTTGCTTTTGCAACCCTAATAGCACGACGGAGAATTCTTTTGGAGTGGAAATCATCTACACCACCAAAAGCCTTCAGGTGCCTTTCTGACATTATGATGTTTCTAACATTAGAAAAAATCAAATTCTCCCTCAGAGGAACATCAAGAAAATTTTACAAAACCTGGGAACCTTTACTGACTTACTTTGAAGGACTTACGGCTCTTCCCTCTTTGTAACTGCTGGGGACATAGGGATGGTGGAGCAAAAGAACTACATTATACGTTACCAGGAGTAACAAAAGAAAGTTTTTTTTTTTTTTTTTTTTTTTTTAAATTTTATTTATTTACTATTTGTTAATTAATTATTTATTTATTTTTTCTCGGCATAAGGGTTTGTTGTTGTTGGAATGGGGTTAATAGAAGGGTGTCTTGTTACAATTGTCATTTTACTGTTGCACTGTACAATATACCTTCTCTAAAACAATACAAATATTTACAAAAAAAAGAAAGAAATGATGTCAAAGGTTTTGACAGACAGAAAGGCAGAGCCAAAACAACCCTGACAAGGATCACCCCCATCAAAACATAAAGAAAGCTCGAAAAGCTGAGGTCAACTACATCATTCTTACCCCAACCGGCCCGTCAGATACCGCCTACCAAGAGCCTGGGTCTGACCAAGGTTTCTGCCTAAAAGGAAGTTTTTTCTCGCCACTGTCGCACTGTTGCTTGCTCTGGAGGAAACTACTGGAACTGTTGGGTCCTTGTAAATTCTGGAGTGTGGTCTATATGTATAGTGTCTTGAGATAACTCTTGTTATGAATTGGTACTATAAATAAAATTGAATTGAATTGAATCATCAACCATTGTGTAAAGTCACACAAAAAGTCTTTGAAACACCTCAAATTTTCTGGAAAGCTTGGATGGATACTCAAGATTAAGTGCATAGGTCAACCCAAGCAGTAAGCAGCATGCTTTTGCCAGATTTCCAAGATGGGTAAGGACTGGTATTCCCTTAATGATGATTCCTACTGCATCTGGCTCACGGCAGACATAGATGCTCATATTCTTCATTTTCAGGTCTTCGTGAACAGTGGTCTCTGCAGCCCCCTTTGAGATAAAAGATAAAGTAATTAAGACAAACAATCTCATTTGTTGATGAAAAACAAATAATCCACCTCTACCTGCCAAATGCTGGGTCAGTCAGTTCGAATCAATAGTCAGCACAATTTAGACCTGTTCAGACTGACCCAAACCTGCTTTGAGACAATACTTACAAAGTAATCAGAGATGAGCTCCTGTCCACTCTCTCCCATATACTCAAAGAGGCATCTCAGAGTGACATCTCGCTTCTTCACTGCAGTGGCAATTGGGTCCTAGTTAATAGAACAGGAATGAATACATTATTTTTGTCGGTAAATTAACTCCAACCCTGGAATGTTGGGCTGTAACAATACACCAAACCCACGATAAGGTTTGTATCATGACTTTTGACCCACGATGCAATGTACACCTTATTCCTTTTTTTTTAAGGGGGGTGGAGTTATTCTCAGTAAACATAATTCAACTTTTTTTTTCTGCCACATGGCATTGTTTTGTCACTGACTGAATCCAAATTGCGACACACAATAGACTTTATTTATTTATTTATTTATATTGAATGATTTCAATATCCATCAATACAGCTAAGGTTAACCTACTATAAAAGGTGTTGGTTGACAGTAGCTAATGCCTGGTCTATAACTTTAGCTAATTCTTGGTGGGTAACATAAGATTACAACATCGTTCAACTCTGGGCTAACCCACAAATTCATTAGTAACGTTAACTGTATAGATAGACCACTAATCTAATGGTAATTTAGCTAGCACACCCCATTCTTCTGCCTCAGTTTCCCGGCGCTGCAAGGCTTCAGTTAGGATTAGAACTGACAACAGCCCCGGGACACATCCGCAGTTGGCCCACAGCCAGCTAGCAGCCAGGCACTATCATTTCAGCCCAGGGGACACATCCGTTACCGGTGTTCGTGCAACTGATGATAGTTATTTAAAGACGTGGTAGCATTTGATCTAGATGGGAAGTATAACTCGGGGAATTGGAAGGGGTGTGTCGTGATTCTGCCACCAAGACACAGGTTCATGGATCGCACTTTCCGTTTCATATCGCATATTGTTACACTACTATTGTAATGTCATCTTTACTGTAGGTCTCTTTTTTTATTCATTATAATATATTAATAGTAATAACACTTGAGACTAGTTAGATTAAAAACTGTCTAACAAACAGAAAAACACACAGATAAGCAAGACAACTGAAAAGCGAGCTAGTCAATTGATTAATAGTGTACCTTTCATCTTTGTAAGGAATTTTCCCCACCCATATCAGTTCCATCAAGATGTTTTTGATGCCTTGACCGGTTGCTCCTCCCTTGGCACTAAAGAGCCCCAGGAACTTTGGGGTATGCCTGTCCAGCTGTGACATAAACGTTGCTTCCAGGGGAACTGCAGTACATCTTTGGAACTCCTCGTTTATCTGTAAGACAGCAAATGTTTTCTGTTATTTAAGGGGGTTCACAGATTAGCGACATTTGAACTTTATGAAAAGCTAAAAAGTGAGTCCACTATCTCATGTCCAAGTCACAATTTCCAAAAACTGAGCAGTTTCAGTGAAAACTGAATGATAAGTAACTTACCTGAAATGGTTCGAAGAGGACAGGCCATCTTTCCTTAACATCTGCCACACCAGGAGACTTGGCAACCACTTCCTGTCTTCTCCAGCTGTATGTTCTGGCCATCATATCATTTATTCACCTGACAGAGTCCTTTTTCTGATGGGCAGTAATTAGGTCAAGTCTTAGATTTTCAAGGGTGTCATCTGTTTCACCATCTTTGTATTGAAGACTTATATCTGTGGGGATGGAAAAATGTTCTTTGACAGCTGCAACCAACTCCTTCACATTTGAGGGTATGCCACTGCTGAGAGTGAGTTTTTTTGAATTCTTAAACAATAAGGACCCGGAATCTTACAGTTTGCTCCATGTCTAGGAAGACAAAAGACAGAGCGGTATGATACTCAAAACTGGAGACAGATTAGGCGCTTCAATGTCACCATTGGCTTTCCTGTAACAATATAGGCAGACAGAGGACATACATCAGTAAGGCATTGTTGCTCAACAAGAGTTATGTTGTCTGTTTTCTCCAGACAATATCCACGATAGTGTTTGTCATACCAGGATATCTGCGTTCGCACAATAAAATACACTCGTTCTCCAATAAGTGCAATTTGAAGATACACTGCAAAATCAGGAACACCTGCAGTAGAACCATAGGCCACAATCATGTCTTTTGAATACCTCGTTCCCTGATAAGTGACTGTTTCTGCCAGATGAACTTGAGTCTGAGATGGAGATAGATGTCTGATTGAATCCTGTACATTTACATGTAGCACATCCACTGGAACTGATGTTACTCTTACAACACTAAGAGCAGGCAAAAGTGTTGTGGAATGCAGGTTGTGGCTTATCATAAGCTGGTGCTTTGTAGCCAATGACAGGAGAAGGTTCTTGAAGTTGCCAGTATGCCTTACAATCTGTTTAAACTGGCTGTGCTTTGCTTTGTACCGCATCGTCCAAAAAGCTGTCACGGGTCCAAAAGCTTTTATCAATGCAGGATAGTGTTCTTAAAAGTGGTGCTTTGGGATTAAATTTTCATTAGGGAACACTTGCTGGAATCTGTGTCTGTGTTCTGAGTTTTTTGAGTCAAGATATGCAATGCTGTCCTCATTGTGCACTGGACCCACAACAAGCTAAATTTTGTAGATGACATCACGCTCCAAGATAGCTATGTCTTTTAACAAAGGGGCAAGCACTTCCTCATAGCCAAATCGTTTGATGTCCACTGCTTGACATAAGAGGCTCAAGTACACAGAGCTCAGAGTTGACCGAGATGATGTTGAATGTTGCCAAACACCAAGTATACAGCTGTAATCTTATGCTTCTTTCTTGAAGTTCCTAATAGATTTCAAAATTGTCAATGTACAGTACAAGTGTAATTCTTAGTTCTTCAGAATAAAAAGCATTATCTTTATAGATTATACCATCTTGATATGATTCATATTTAGTAGATGACTTGTCCTTTTCCTTACTCAGAACTTTTTGTCTAAGATCTTCTTTACCCAAAATGTGAATCAAAGATTTAAGAATATGGATATACTGGAAACTTCTCTTCTCGTTTGGTTCAAGGATATACTCAACAGGCTCAACATCTTCAAATTTCTCTTTATAATACTGCCGTCTCTTGAAGGATGAGGCTAGAGGACCAGCACTACTGAATGCTTTGCTTAGTGGATTGGAATTGCACAATTGTTCCACCCAAGATGTAACAACAGTGTCATCAATGGTTTGGTTTATGTTTCATAAAATGTGAAACAATAATACTTTTTACTGAAGATATAGGTTACAGAATTTGCTATAAAGTGAAGATCATCAACCAATTCATCAATGCACTGAACTGAAACATGACGAACACTCTAATTTCTACAAGAGGGATGCTATATACTCTAAAACTACATTGCTTCCATCTTCCTCTTCATAGTGTGCATTGGTGCTACTGTCTTCATGAGTAGCATCATTTTGGACTTCATCCTTTTCAAAGGCTTCAGCATCAAGTGCTTCCTCTTGTAACCCACAGACAATCCCTGGTTTGAAATCTTGTGATGTATGTGGAGTATGCTTCCTGTGTTTGTGTGTTGCAAATGTCCAACACACATTTGTTTGGTGATCACATCCTATGAAGACACACTTCAAAGTCTCATTATTATTGAGAAGATGATTTAGTTGTTCAAAAAAATCCTTTTCATTGTGGAATCCAGGGTTTTGACACAAAGGGCAGGTAACTGAAAGACATACTTGAAGTGAGTTAAGGGATTTAGCTTCTGGGTGTTTTTTTGAGAGGTGAGAGCGGAAGGAACTCCAGGGTTTAAAAGAACATGGGTAATCTATATGAATACAAGGCAAGGCATGGCTGTGTCCAAAGGTCCCATGATGCAGTCTATAATGCTTTAAAATGTCACTCCTTCCTGGTACCACATTGCTGCACAATTTACAGGGCCATCCCATCTGTCAATGGGGAGAAAAAAAATGTTAGTTACTTCTAGCCTTTTGAATAAAAGTCTAATGAAAGCCCTTCATTGCAGAATTTTATTTTATAAAATAATCTGAAACATCATGTACAAATCTAACTGACTTTACAATACTGGGAGGAGGGATGTTAATGCAAATAAATTCCTAAAAAATCATAGTACTGTACAGTACAGTACAGTACAGAGTACATAGTGCGCGTACACTATTGTGAAAGAGGAACTATTCCGGATATGTGCCTTAACTATGCTTTTCTATTATTAAACAGCTTTATAATAATTATTATTGTAATAATTGTGATGTTAGATAAATGACTTGTAACTTGTTGCCTTCTTTGCAGCATCTATTGGCAGAAAACCAAACCCTGCATGATCAGATCCCCAGACCCATGTGTCAAGCTCTCATCTATTCAGCAGAGCAACACAAACGCACCTCATAACCGGTGCTCTCTAGTAAATGCATAAACAGTGAGTTTAACCTCTTCAAAACTACTTGAATATATATGCTTTTCTCGCCTAAATCTTTACCCCCAAAAAAGTGATGCAGTTTCCACATGCTTTGGCCCTCTGGGATGACACTGAGGTCATTGTAAAGTTAACACTCTCAATTTGTTGTTTTTAGTGGAAGTGTGACACTAGGCCTTACTGACACAGAGTTAAAGAGGTTAGAACACAGAATTTATATTTCCGTCCAAGTAAATCATCTGTAAAATTAATAAAAAACACTTCTGTAAGCATATCAAATGGGCTACATACAAAAATAGTACCCTATCCAGAAAAAAATGACATAAAATGGATTTTATATGAATGTATTTCTACAGATATGTCTTTGCGTCTTTCTTATTTCTTATTTCTAAAAAAGCCCCAAAAGTGCAAAATACAATACTTCTGAAATACAAAAACACATCTACATCACTCAGACACATACCTGAAAGAACTTTATTCATAGATTTATAGAAATAAGTAATCATAATTTGATGAAATGGTGAAATGCCATAAGAAGTCCATATTTTTGCTTTGACAAAGCTAAAGCCCTCACAGGGTTAACTTTTTCTAGTCATGTTTGGTATCAATCAACTCGTTCTCTTATTGGCTACACAGGAAGGCTGGTTTCATCATGTTTGGTTTAAATTTGATAGAATATCTGTCAATATTTAACCAAGACCCTCCTCTGTAAACACTACTACTTCATTGGCTTCCACAAAGGATTTCTCAGCTTCCAGTAGAGGGATTGGCTAATATAAGCTGTCACTCGACTCCGTATACTTCAGGCTATCCACCTCTGTATAGAGATTAAATGTGGCTGCTTAAGGACAGACGGTAGAAGCGATCAAAGTCCAAAAATGATTGATGACTGTTCAGCTTTGTTTACGAGGAAACTTGGCCAGAATTTACAAGATTGTAAGGGGACCAGCTCGTTTTGGATTAAAAAAAGAATGGATGTACTTATTCTTTGAACTGTTGGCGAAGTAGGAAAAAAAAGTATATGACGATCTGTACATTAGAGGAGTGTAATTTTCTTCACATATTAGAAAGTTACATACAAAATGTAATTTACAGGAGTTTCTATCCCTCTTGTCTTACTGAAATGTGTTGATTGAAGACACAAAAAGACAGAAATACGCATTGCTTTTATTCCGATTTACTGTATAAAGCTGCAAGTATGCCCGATTTGTTTTATAAATTTTAATCGTTGTGGAGCTGGGCACACATGCATGTACACGTCCACTACAGGTATAAACACATGTAGAAAGGCCTTTAAACATTTGTTTGCATATCGATACTTGTGCCTGCTTCACCACTCATTGGAAATGTCACTGACTAAGATGCACATATTATTACGGGTTTTGCCCTTATTCCAAAATAGACGATGCCCAGTGGAAAATAGGGGTTACGACAGCGTTTAAGTCCAGGTTCTTTCGAATTTCTGACAATCAACTATTGTGCCGACTGTGACCCTGGAGGGCTACATTTGGTAGCTGCTTAAAGCTTTTGTGTCTGCCTTCTACATGCTTGTTTGTCAGTGCATTTGACTTGATGCTTGTCACTAGGATCTTTATTGTACACGTGCCTCTCCCTTCTCCAGCTTCTCCAGAGGAAGCATGGGGCGTTTCTCAATACCAAGTAAGCAAAGAACGGACTTGTGTTCTCGGGGAGACCGTACTTGCTGGCTCTACCTGGAAGAATGAACTCGCAAGTTCAGGAGCACACAAAACGCTGTTGACAGTTTTGAGACGAAGCGTTCTTCTGGTTATGCGCAACACCCCCTCCACAGAGGGCGCTGCCACTTTAGTTATCTTTGATGTGTGTATTCATAATAAAGCATGGACGCTCACCTTTCACACTGCCTTTGTTGTTTTGTTACATTTTCATTTAAAGTGCTTTTAAGTTTCACGGCCAATAACTGTATAAATAACGACACAACGGTGGGAAAAAAAACTTGTAACATTGTTGGAGATTCACTTTTAATTGAAAGCAGAAACGAACAGTTAAAATCGGAATTAAAATTATAGATGGACCGGGTAAAGTTAGCCATTGCCGTCGCTATACTTTATCGACAAGCAGAAGAGGAGGCTACTGAGCTCAGGAGGAGACTGCGAGTGAGGGGAGACAGGATGAGGAGGAGGATGATGGAACAGTGTCTGGCTATTTCAGCTTTTTTCTCTGGCTATGTAAGTATCATACAAAAATGTGAAGGTAAAAGCTATTATAACAGCCATCTCCCATACAGTCAGGCTTAATTTCTAGAAAAAACTTATCCTGGAATGAATAGAGTTGGTTACTACAGCTTCCTAATCCATTCAGTGGTGAGTAGGTCATGTTATAGCATAGATTTAAAAATGTGTAGTTTATTTATTGTAGTAAATTGCACTAGCTCTATATACATTTACCTAAACTTATATTAAGAGATACAGGTTTATTTTGCAGATTAAATAAGTTTAATAATCTTTCTACCATGAATTAAGTAACCTTAATGTTTCTGTATAGCCCATATTCTGAAATGGACTATAGGAAAACAAAAGCCAAGAAATGTTTTTAAAAAATCTTTAATTCTAAGGATGGCAATAGGTCCTCGGAACAGTTGATGATTGCAACAGTACAATGCATAAACAGTTGAAACCGAATGAAACGGTTTTCAATGAAAAATAAATTACGAGAACAGAATTAATGGAATGCAAAGAACAGACATTTTAGTAATTTAATGTAGTAAATTTATAGTAAATGTTACATTTAACTTTACATAATGAAAAAACATGACATGTACGTTGACCATTTATGAAAAAACAGACATTGAAAGATAAATTAGCAATAAATACTATAACATTGATGACAGTTGATATTAAATATATATGTATTTTTTTCTTTTTTACAGGATCAAACTCCTTCTCAAAGTTATGCACAAGTGAATGACTGGGTGCCTATCCTGCAAACGTTTTTCCCTGAGGCTGATCTAAGGCCAGCCTTTAGGCTCTCCAGGGACACCATCAACGTGCTGGTCCGGATGTTACCACAGCAAAAGCCAGACGGATGGAGCCATGGGTTCGAGGTAGCCGTTGGTCTGTACTGGCTCGCATGTGGCACCTTGTACAGATGGCGGTTTTCCACTGCGTGGTATCTACTCGACTCGCGTTGGCTCTACTCGCTTTTTTTGGATTTTGATTACGAACAAAAGTCCCTGGGACCTGCTACCAGGTACTTTTTTAGTACTACCTCAGTCGAGGTTCCAAGCGAGCTGAGGCGAGCCC
>NC_048417.1:27661706-27665735 GCF_013103735.1 Etheostoma cragini | reverse complement strand
GGTCCCCTGCTGGAGCTGCTGCCCCCGCGACCCGATACCGGATAAGCGGTCGAAGATGGATGGATGGATGGATGGCATTGGAATTGTTTTGCAGAGCCTTTGATGGAGCTGGGCTGAGTAATGGAACATAATGATCATAGGTTCAAACGTATGTTTAGATGTTTCATTATCCAGGGTCAAACGGACCATGGAAAGAATCGCACAGATACTGTTTAGGGGGAAACCACTTTCACATCATTTAACAACACCCACCACTTTGCAGGGTAACGTTCCCTTAACAACCCTGATAAGGTGCCTTGTTTTCCACCTTCCATGAGCTGACAATCTGCCATAATGGTTTCAGTTTTGTTAATCCCCCAGGGGCCTGTTGCACAAAAGTAGAATAAACACCACCATAGACAATGTTACAACCCAGTAGCAAATCACCACATACCCAAATCAGAAGCCATGGATGACCAGGAAAGTGTGACTCCTATTGAAGACACGCAATACTGCCTTCAGATCAGGAGACGCACAGGCCTATAGCACATCCAGAGCAAATCTGGAAAGGGGCATCAAAGAGGCCAAGCTCTGCTACAAGCTGAAGATAGAGGGACACTTCTCCATCGCTGACCCTCGACGCATGTGGCAGGGCATTCAGGCCATCAGTGACTACAAACCCACTCACTCCACCCCCGCAGCCAACTTTCTGAACGAGCTTAATGACTTTTATGCTCGCTTTGAAAGAGACAACAGAGAAACTGCCACTAAGCTCAAACCCTCAGCCGACCACCCGCCAATCACACTCTCCTTCACAGATGTCTGCAAGGCACTGAGCAGGATCAGCACACACAAAGCTGCTGGACCAGATAACATCCCTGGACGCGTACTCAGGGCATGTGCAGAGCAACTCGCTGGGGTTTTTACAGACATCTTCAACCTCTCTCTTGCCCAAGCAGCCGTACCAACATGCTTTAAATACACTTCCATTGTGCCAGTGCCAAAACACTCCAGCCCGAAGTGCCTTAACGACTACCGCCCTGTAGCACTCACACCCATCGTAATGAAGTGCTTTGAGCGGCTGGTCCTGGCACACCTAAAAGACTCGCTACCATCAACATTGGACTCAAACCAGTTCGCCTACCGTAGCAATAGGAGCACAGAGGATGCAGTTTCCATGGCACGGCACTCTGTGCTCACACATCTGGACAATAAGAACACTTATGCACGATTACGGTTTGTTGACTTCAGCTCAGCATTTAACACTGTCATCCCGGCTAAGTTAATAGCCAAACTTGGAGACCAGGGGCATCAACAACTGGATTTTGGACTTTCATACCAACAGACCCCAGAATGTTTGATCAGGCTCCAACTGCTCCACGTCCATCACACTCAACACTGGTGTACCACAGGGCTGTGTGCTGAGCCCGTTTCTCTACTCCCTCTTCACCTCCGACTGCAAGCCTGTGTACAAATCTAATTCCATCATCAACTTTGCGGGAGACACTACGGTGATTGGTCTCATCAGCAACAACGATGAGACTACCTATAGGGAAGAGATCAAGCACCTGGCCACATGGTGCACTGAAAATAACCAGCTCCTCAACACTACCAAAACGAAGGAGCTCATCGTGGACTTCAGAAAAGAGCCAAGAGGCACGCACGACACCATCCACATTACTGGAATGGCTGTTGAGCGTGTCTCCAGTTTCAAGTTTCTGGGGATCCACATCTCGGCGGACATGTCCTGGTCAACCAACACCTCCTGACTGGTCAAGAAGGCTCACCAGCGCTTTTCTTCCTGAGGACACTGAGGAAGAATCAGCTCTCCTCAACTTTCCTGGTGAACTTCTATCGCTGTGGTATAGAAAGCATCCTGACCAACTGTGCAAAAGTGTGGTATGGGAGCTGTTCTGTTGCAGAGCGCATGGCACTGCAGCGGGTGGTGAAAACCGCCCAGCGCATCACTGGGACTCCACTACCCGCCATTGAGCACATCCAGAGGAAACGCTGTCTGCATCAAGCTCGCAGCATCCTTAAGGACTCCTCTCACCCAGCCCACAGACTGTTTTCTCTCCTGCCCTCCGGCAGGCGTTTCAGGTGCCTCCGGACCAGGACCAGCAGACTAAAGAACAGTTTTTTCCCCAGAGCTGTCTCTTTATTGAACTCTAATCCTCATTGATCCCACTCCCCTCATATACTGATAGACTCTTCTCTCCCTCCTCACACCTGCCTCCATTTTGTTATCTGCAATACTATAATGTTCACCTGCACTGCTGACTGTTACTATAGTAATAACTGTTTATATCTGCATCTTTTGCACTACTTACATTTCATTTTTTTACTGCTGACTGTTTTTTTCCAGTACCAATTGTTTACATATACATCTGCAATACCGTCATTTAACTGTAATATGCAATTACTTACCACTGCACTTTAATTTGGATAGTTTCTGCCCAAAGTTTATTTGTACTACATTTAAATCATTGTTATACTGCTCATTTTAGCCTAACTTATTATATATACCTGTAAAAATTCCATCTATAATAATAGCCGCCTGTATATATACATTCATAGTACATACTCAACTGTAAACTCTGTAAACCATTAGTATATTTCTTTCTTCTGCTGCACTGTAACTTTTATTCTTGTTTTTAATGTGTCCTAATGTTTCTATTTGGTTTTTAACGGTATTCATGTGTTTTATCGGTTTTTAATGCTTTGTACTTGTGTTTTATCTGTTTAACTGATTTTATGTAAAGCACTTTCAATTGCCCTGTTGCTGAAATGTGCTATACAAATAAAGCTGCCTTGCCTTGACTTGCCTATATTATGTTATTTGCACATATCTGTAAAAATGTCTACTTATAGTAATATCCAGTATATTATATTCAGTACATTACTAGCTGTAAATCTTGCTCACAAAACTTGTTATCTATATTTTATACTAATAGGACAAACCCATCTGTAAATTTATTTTTATAAAAGTATTCATTTCTATATTTATTCAGTACATATCCATGTCCTGCACTTACGGAACCATTGTATATTCTGCACTTACTGCTATTGCACTTCTGGTTAGACCCAAACTGCATTTCGTCGCCTTGTACCTGATGTGGTCTGCTGTATTCCCCAACCTGTTGTGTGTCTCCCCTTTCTTCCCTATGTGTTGTCTGTTTGCTGTGAGGGCGTTACCAGGAGATTCAGAGGCGTGGCTTCCATCAGAATTCCGTCTTCCACTCAGCTGTTCCTCATTACTCATCATCCCACCGCCATTCAAAAACCCGGGCTGACCGTCTCCTCAGCGCCAGATCGTTACATGCATTATTGTGGTAACTAGGCCCCAGTTGTATTCACTCATGTTTACTTCTACCAGTGTTCTCTTACTTACCTTGTGTTTTCCTCGCAGATCCGTCCGTTGTCCGTCGGTGCTGCCTGCCATCCTCTCAACCACCTACCCTCAGTCTGCGTCTGTGTTCGTACTCCTCCGCTCCCATTAAACCACCTGAACTGTACCCTGTCTTCGTGTATCTGTTATCTCTGTGGTTCTGTCTTACTGAAACGTAACAGTACCTGTACCTGTGTAATGACAATAAAGTTGAATCTAATCTAATCTAATCTAAAGATATCCAGGGTAAGGGAAAAAGCACAGCTTAACTTAGTGTGATCCGCTCAACGCGAGTTAATCGCTTGCACGTCTGCCGAGCCAGGATGAACAGGTGAAGCTGTATGTCCAGCCAGGTGTAGATAGCTGGGATAAGTGCACGTTCACGGCTTTCTCACATAGACCATGGTATCTATCACAGATTTACTGATGCAGAAATGGAGAAGACGCATGCGGCATATTTCTCCCCTTCTGAACCGCAAGTAATCATGGAAAAAGCCTGGCAGAAAATCGCGGACCGACTGAATGCGTAAGGATTTTAAAATCTCTACTTACTAAGAAAGTTGTACACTCCGTTTTAATTGCTTTTAAAATTCACTGGAAAATATATGATTTTCTCGCCTAAATTTTTACCCCCTAAAACATGCTGCAGTTTCCACATGCTT
>NC_048417.1:27659280-27661606 GCF_013103735.1 Etheostoma cragini | reverse complement strand
TAATTGGTGCGTTCTACTGTCATTCTTTCCCACGTGGGCCCAATGGGGGCTGTGCGATATGATTGGCTTAGTTTGAGTTAGTTGAGTTAGTTTGTATCTCTTGATAGAATCATGCTATTGGCTAGCAACCAGGTCCATTGGAACGTGCTGGCACCACAGATTACAATGACGTGTCGACATGCTTTCTAGCGCGCACAGGGAAAAAGTTACACGCGATCAAAACCGAGAAATGATGCATGATCCCAATTTCAAACCACCAGTGGTACATTGAACGCAAAACAGGTTAATATGATTGTTTTATGTGTTTTATTGCTGTAGCTGTTTTTATGTGCTAAATGCAGAGGTGGGTAGTAACGAGTTACATTTACTCTGTTACATTTACTTAAGTAAGTTTTGGAAAAAATTGTACTTCTAGGAGTAGTTTTAAATCACTATACTTTTACTTTTACTTGAGTAGATTAGTGAAAAATAAACTGTACTCTTACTCCGCTACATTAGGCTACAATGAGCTCGTTACTCGTTACTACGCTTCATTGTTTTTACCCCAGCGTACGTCTCACTTTAATGTTTTATTTTGACAGAGAGAGAGAGACTTCCGCTGAAGGCTCTACCACGTGACTGTGCTTAACCAATCACACGTCGTTGTGCAGTCACAGAGGTTAGCTTTACAGTCGTAGAAAAGCAAAGACGTCAGATTTAAACGTCGCCAAGGCAACGCAGACCAGGAGGACCCCCCCCTCTGCCTCATAGGGAAAGCATGGTTACCTTAGGAAAAGTGCGAAACAGCAGCTCCGTTATGCGGCGTCTTCTGTGTCAACCAAACAAACGGACATGTGAGCGTTCAAAAATTCAACATCTAAGCTGAGGAGACGTAGCGGTAGTTTTAGATTTTGCTGTGGAGAGGTGGCTGTTTGTCTTTAAGGTTACATACAGAATGTTTTGCACATGCAGTATCCATCCAAATTTGATGTGACAAGTCTCTCAAGTAAGCTAATTTGTAATTAATAAATACATTTTAATTTATTTTATTGATTGGATGAACTATAATTTGCCTAAATATGATTATTTTGTATTTCTGTCTGTCTGATTGATGCTTGTGTTAAGAAATAAATCAGACGTTACTCAACAGTTACTCACTACTCAAGTACTTTTTTACTCTTACTCAAGTAATTATTTGGATGACTACTTTTACTTTTACTTGAGTCAAATTATTCTGAAGTAACAGTACTTTTACTTGAGTACAATTTTGGGCTACTCTACCCACCTCTGGCTAAATGTGCTGGTTTTACTGTAAAGTGTCTTTGAGTAGCCTACCATGTAAAGCACAATATAAATTAAAAAAATATTATTTAGCCTACGTTGCCTTAAAAGTGAGCAGAGAGAAAAAATGTCTGTGAGAATATGTTTGCACAAATCTCTATAAACCTTGTCTAATTCTAAGTATGTTTCTACAATTAATATTCACAGAGAACAAGTCACGTGGTGAGGTACCAAGGAGTGGCTGTGCCGTAGCAGAGCTCCAAACCCCGTCAACCTAATACTGGTTTTAAACAACTTAATCTCTCCCAAACAACACATTACTGGACGACGGTAGCTCATTAAGTCATTCAATTTGAAATTGTTATGAAACATGTCCATGGGATCCAAGAAGAAGAGTGTACAAACTCGATTGAATACAGTCACGGTGGTGGATGCGATCGTTAGCTCTGCAACAGCTGGCAATGCTAACGCTAACCAAGAGGAAACTCTGAAGATGGACATAAGCGTTCTGTTTGCTGAAATGACTAAAATGGGAGCTATTTTGAATGGTGTTGCAACAGATGTATCTTCTATTTAGTCAGACATGACAGAATTAAAAAACGCTGTGACTGCGACCCAAATACGGATGAGGGAGGCCGAAGGCCGCATATCAGACGTGGAAGACAAGGTGAAGAGTATGGCTGAAAACAACAGTAAATGTGATAGACAACTCAAACAACTCTGGGCTCGTGTTGACGACCAGGAAAATAGAAGTCGCAGGAAGAATATTTGGCTTATTGGCGTGAAAGAAGGCATGGAAAGAGGTAGCAATATGAGTGATTTTGTGAAGAAGATAATCGTTGAGGGCCTGGGGTTGCGTGGAGACAAGTTTGAAATTGAAAGACGCCACCGCAGTTTGAGACCTCGACCGGATCCTGGGCAGCCCCCTCGGATTATTCTTGTGAGATTTCTTCGTTACTCTGCACGACAGAAAGTTCTGGCTGCCACAAACAGGGATGTAGTGGAGGCTAAACGCACGTAAACGCCGTTTATGCACCTCTTAAAATTCGGAAATGGCGTTTACCCA
>NC_048417.1:27653958-27659180 GCF_013103735.1 Etheostoma cragini | reverse complement strand
CCTCAACGTTGCCTTCCAGGCAGCGTTGCCTGGAAGGCACTAGGATCGGGCAATGGTTGGGTGCCTTGATGTCATGGTCGCAGCGCTGCCTTGAAGGCAACGTTGGGGGCTTAGAACATCAAGCAGTAAGCAGCAGTCAAAGATTCGTCAGTCACACTCTCCTACATTAGGCTACATGTCTCAAGTAGTTAATGATGAATGGGTTTTAAAAATGGACATCCGTCATTTTTTTAAAGACCAGACAGCAGCCCTCCTCCTAATGCCAGCAAACGGTGTCGGAAAGAAGGCCAACGTGAGTGAGCTCGGAAAACAGTACTCAACTTAATATTTTTTAGGTTAATTTGGTTGATGGCAGATTCATGCCAATGACTCAAAAAGCCCCGGCATTGATTAGGTTAGCCTACCCCTTTCAGACATGAAGTTGCAGGTCACCTAGCTATCTTTTCCCATTAGTGAAATTCAGCATATATTGTCTGATAAATAACTGGATGTTACAGGATATATTGTCTGATAATAACTGGATGTTTCAGGATATATTGTCTGATAATAACTGGATGTTACAGGATATATTGTCTGATAATAACTGGATGTTACAGGATATATTGTCTGATAATAACTGGATGTTACAGGATATATTGTCTGTTAATAACTGGATGTTACAGGATATATTGTCTGATAATAACTGGATGTTACAGGATATATTGTCTGATAGTAACTGGACGTTATTTCATTCTCTGGCCACTTAAAGTTAGTGACAAAAGCTCCCTTTGCTAGTCCGCTAGCTACTTATTGTTGTCGCTCTAGTTAGCTGTTCGCGATTTCGCGGGTACGGTACCATGTTTCCATGGTAACAGCGATTTGGACCAATCAGAAACGTTGCTGTTACGCTTAGGATTTTTGGTAATGTAGTTTTTCTACGTAAGACAGGGGATCATTGTTTTTCTTATAATGTTACAAGGTTGATATCATACAGACTTCTAGCTTCATCAGGATCAGAAACTGGGTCAGTCTACCTCAGATGGTTTAGACATTATGGCTGATAATCTAAATTCTTATGGAGAAAATCAATAGTTTTTATATATATATATATATATATATATATATATATTGATTGTTCCAGTATTAGTTTCAAAGTGAGGTATTCTTATTTATATTTTGGTTCACACAAAGCTGTCAATATTTGTTTAATTGTTGCAGACTGGAAGGTGCAGGGCTTCTGTATAACTTGCCATGGTATAACAATGGGTAATATAGATGTTAATATGGTTTCAAGGAACATAAATGGCTGCGGCACGCCAATCAAAAAGAAAAAACTACTCAGTTATCTTAAGTCTCATAGCACTGATATTGCATATATTCAAGACAAACTTTGAAAATGAAAACGAAGCCTTGAAGTTAAAAAGGGATTGGGTTGGAAAAGTATTCATAATTCAGTATCAAGTACAAGCCGCGGTGTTGTGATACTTATTAATAAAAGACTTAATTTAGTTTTATTACAACAATTTAAGGACGAAACTGGACATTATTTATGTCTCCAGGCACTTATTAATGGCGTTCAGGTCGTTTTATGCAACATTTATGCTCCAAACAAAGATGAACCTAATTTTATACATAAGGTTAATAAGATGTTGGGAAGCATGCAGGGACATGTTTTACTAGGTGGAGATTTTAATAATGTTTTGGACGAATAAATTGATAGGAGTGCCAATAATATAACTTCAATCACTAAAACAGGTTTGGCGTCAAGTTCTCTAAAAGAAGATGTTGGCTTGGTGGATATTTGGAGACTTGTACATCCTTTGGAAAGGGAGTACACCTTTTATTCTCACTGCCACAAACCCTATTCCCGAATTGACTATTTTTTTTATCTCTAATTCATGTGTTGAATTAGTATCGAACTGTAAAATAGGTATTATTGCTTTAACAGACCATGCACCTGTGGAACTACATATAAACTTGAATGTTGAGAAAAACTGTAAAAGAAGATGGAGACTGAATACAGGCATACTGCAGGATGAACAGTTTGTGTCAACATTGAAGGAAGACATCAAATATTTTCTAGAGATAAATGTTGGGTCCACTAACAGGTTGGCTATAGTGTGGGATGCTCTGAAAGCGTTTGTTCGTGGTAAATGCTTAGCTTTTAGCTCTAAAAAAGGTAAAGAAAATAAGGCAAAGATTCAAACTTTGGAGGAAAATATAGGTACTTTGGAAAAACAAATAGCAGGAAAATGTTATCATAGTAAATTTAAAGAAATTTGTCAGCTCAAATTTAGTCTCCATGAAATTTATAACAAGAAGGCAGAGTATGCTCTTTCCGTCTTAAAACTAATTTCTATGAGAATGGGTAAAAAAACGGGGAGGTTATTGGCAAGACAACTTAAAAAATTAGATAATCAGAATGTAATTACTGCAATCAAAAAGGACGATACATTGGTCACATCTTCCTCAGATATTAACATGGCTTTCAAAATATATTATCAAGACTTGTATACATCTGAGAACATGGTTAGTAAGGATCAAATGGATGCATTTTTTGACAAAATGACAATACCAAAGATCTCCCAAAATGATAAGGACAAAATGGAAACTCCTTTAACAGAGGTTGAAGTAAATAAATTCATTGGTGCAATGAAATCTGGAAGGTCACCTGGGATAGATGGCTTTCCGGCCGAATTCTACCAAAAATGTATAGACATAATTTGGCCATTTTTGACGGAAGTATTTCATGAAGCATTTGAATATGGATCACTTCCTGAAAGTTTTAATCAGGCAATAATATCTCTAATTCCAAAAGGCAACAAAGATTTAACTGATCCAGCCAATTATAGACCCAAACGTTTAATAAATGTTGATTGTAAAACACTATCCAAAGTGTTAGCAACAAGGTTAGAGTTTGTACTGCCAAAAGTTATTCATAAAGACCCGGTAGGTTTTATCAAGAACAGATCTGCGTCGGATAACCTGAGAAGATTATTGCATCTCTTATGGATGAATAGAAACAACGTAAATCCTGTGTTAGCTATATCTCTAGATGCCCAGAAAGCTTTCGACAGGGTAGAGTGGAGTTTTTTGTTTACCGCCCTGACGAAATTTGGTCTTGGCGAAAAATTTGGCAGATGGATTAGAACCTTGTATTCGGGACCAAAGGCAGCTGTGTTTACAAATGGGGTACTTTCTCCATTTTTTAATATTTCCAGATCAAACCGCCAGGGTTGTAGTTTAAGTCCACTGCTATTCACTATCTTTTTAGAGCCATTGGCTATTCAAATTAGAGAATTAAGGGTGTATTTACTGGGGGCAGGGAACACAAATTTCTTTTTTACGCAGATGACATTTTGGTATTAAGTATTAAGACCCCTCTAACTCTATCACAACCTTACTTGAAGTTATTGATAACTATTCATTGTTCTCTGGGTACAAAATTATTTGGCATAAGTCTGAGGCGATGACAGTCTCACAAGCTTGCACTCATAATTTAATAACTGGTTTCAATTTTAGATGGTTGGATAAAGGAATGACATGAAATTGAATTGAACCCAAATATGGATGACATTGTAGTTGACAATATGGGAAAAGTGCTCAACAAAATTAAGACAAACTTGGTTAAATGGAGTAAATTAAATTTAACATTATGGGGGAAAGTAAACACAGTAAAGTGAAGATGGTTGTGCTTGCCTCGCTTTTTTGGTTCCTTTTTTTTTTTGTGTATAAATTAAATTTTTGCTTTATCAATTATTATACTGGGATGTTACCTTTGTGCATACCGCAGCCAATACTAATAAGTTACAATACTATGATAAAACACTTTCTTTTGGAATGGTGGTAAACCTCGTATTAATATTAATCGGCTTTGCCAACCAAGAAAAGAAGGGGGGTTGGCCCTGCCCAATATAGAACATTACAGTATCTCTTTTGAAATGTCTAGATTGGCCAAACATTGGGCAGGGAAAATCAATCTGGACTGGATTTTAATAGAACAAGAGCTTGCCTCTCCGTTCACACCAATAGATATTTTATCACAAAAGTCAAATAAAGGGAATAAAATACAAAATCTTATCTTGAAATTTTCTAAAGTGGTATGGTTGGAGGTACACAAAAGATACAAGCTTGTTACACATGTGCAAAAATACGCCCCCTTGTGGCATAACACAAAAATTAAAATCAATAAACAGACTATTTACTGGGCACAATGGCTAAGAAAAGGTATTAGAACTATAGGTGGTCTGCTGGAGGGGGACATATTTATGTCATACAATGATATTAAAAGGAAATTTAACTTGGAGGGTCCTGACCATTTTTGGAAGTATTTACAAATCAGAGATTGTTTGAAAAGAAGTGTTAGGTTATTAAATGGGAGAAATCCTATAGAGACTTTTCTGCTACTACCTCCACTACTGTGCAAAGCCTCAAACTGTTATAATATCTTCCCCTGGGTTAAAAAAGAGATTTAGGATGTACAATGGATGATGATACATGGGATTCTATTCTGTTAAATAGTGGGTTGCACATTAGAGAAGCTAGGGGCAAATTTATTCAATACAAAATCCTTAATAGATATTATTATACTCCTTCTAGGCTCTATAAAATGGGTATTGGCGAAAACGATCTTTGTTGGAAATGCCAAATAGTTAAAGGCACTTTGATGCATGCCCTTTGGGAATGCCCGGTGATTTCTGCTTTTTGGAGCAGTGTTTTGGGCTACGTGCAGGGTTGGTTACCCTGTAGTCTGCCCATATCACCTAGACTGTGTTTACTTGGAGACAAAAGAGAAGTGCCAATGTTAAATAAACATACTTTTATGTTGTTAAATACTGCTTTGGTAACATGTTCCCGACTCATTTTGAAATTTCGGAAGGACACTCATGCCCCAACACTTAGAATGTGGAAAGAAAGAATGACTGAAAATTCTGCGTGCGAAAAGATGTTGGTTACATTGTCTACAATGTAATTTGGACACCAGCTGTTTACAAAGATTTACATTGAACCTCACTGTTTATGTTGGTTTTGTTTTTTGTTTAATTTTATTTTATTGTTATTAATATTGTTGTATTCTTGATGTCGTTATTTTGGTTATTTTTTTTGTTATCAAATGTAAAAATTCAATAAATATTTGAATTATAAAAAAAAAAAAAACTTTCTTGAAGGTAACACTTCAAGTACCCTGTTGAACTTTAAAACTATTGGATATTGAAACTGGGCCCTTCTGTCATTGTTTTTAT
>NC_048417.1:27650910-27653926 GCF_013103735.1 Etheostoma cragini | reverse complement strand
CCCGTGTACGCCTCATTTAATGTTTTATTTTGACAAAGAGAGAGACTTTTGCTAAAGGCTCTACCACGTGTTTTACCAATCAAACGTAGTTGTACAGTCTCATCTAGATGCCAGAATCAACCATCGGCAAGGCAACACAGACGAGGAGGAACACCCTCGGCCAGGGCTGTAGTACTCGAGACAGTTTTTCTATGAACTCGGACTCGGTTAGTAATTGGACTCGGACTTGTCTTGGTCTCGGCCACTGGTCTTGCCAAATATGGCTTTTGGTCTCAACCGAGTCCAGGTGTCTTTATTATGTTGATGATAATGTTGGAGGGAAAGTGAAACAAAGTTCAGGTGGGGATATTGTTCGGCTTTTTACAACTTTAGACAGCTCGCTAACGCTATGCCAATGTTTGCTAATGTTAGCCTACCAGCGTTAGCTTAGCTTACTAGCATTAGGTAAATATTACGGCTGCCTTCGGAGTTTCCTATACCTGTGTCCACGTTGTCAACATAAGACCTGTGGCGTAAGTGCTCTTTCTGAGCCATCATTTTATTACATGAAACAAGCTTTGCTCTTATGACGTGGGTGGGTTTTTGTTACGTTATAAAATAGCTAACTGGCTATAGTTAGCCCGTTTGTATGCTAGCGTACATTAGCTAACGTTGCCGAGCCAGCTGTCTGTGTGTCTGTGTGTTTGTGTGTGTGTGTGTGTGTTCCCTAAATAACGTCTTCCTGATGTATTCATTTTAATATTCTGCAATTTGTCTCAAATAAAATGAATATATCTTAAATTAAACCCGTTGTTCGTTGTTGTTTAACCAAACTTTAATGTTTTCTGAAAATACATGTATTTCCTATTAACCCACGTCCAAATAACAAGACAATACAATGTTTTTTAGGGAAGCCATAAACCAACCATAGGGCTACACTCTGTAATACTGGTCACTTCATTTCTACACTACATCTGGAGTGAAGCTATGTTGTAATTTAGTTGTTCTAATGCTCAGTACTAGTACCTACTGTAGTAGTAGCAGTTCTAATGCTCAGTACTAGTACCTACTGTAGCAGTATTGTCTATATATCTATTATAAGTTATCATATCATATCAAGGGGAATGGCTATCCTCATAAATCCTGACACTGTTTTTGCTTTAATATCAACAAATAACCCAAATTGATTGTCTTGATACTGTCATGCATAAGACCTCTTTTTCTGACCAACTAGATCATAATTCAAACTACAGTGGGGTTTGAAAGTTTGGGCACCCCAGGTAAAGATTTGTATTAATGTGCAAAAGGCATCAAATGATAGATTATAAATTTGTATAATATGTCACAAAAGGTTAGATTTTTCCCCATCATTTACACTTTCAAGATAACAGAAATAAAAACTGGCGTCTGCAAAAGTTTGGGCCCCCTGCAGAGTTTCTAGCTTATACCGCCTATTTGGAAAGCTGAGACCTGACAGTGTCATGAATTGTTCTCATTCATTGTCGAGGTCCCCCAGTCATTGTTGAAACAAGTGTTGTTTAATTAATTAAGAACAAATTTCTTCTCAGAAGTTTACTAACTGATCAGCTTTGTATGAGATAATTTAAAATGATAGAAAATGTATTTTTACTGTAGCTACCAGGGTTCTGAATTAACACCCGCCAACCCGCCAATTGCGGGTTAACATTAATTTTGGCGGGTGTTCCTAAAAACTTACTAGCCAGTTTGGCCGGTGATGCGAGGGCATTACATGCATGATACACAAGGCTCTGTTCACGGCTCGGCTCTCCCCTGGCACTGCTTCCTACATTTCCCAAGAACACTGTGCTGTAATGCTGCGTGATGACGTTAAATACGCCCATTGGCTGCGTGCAGTTTGAAATCAAACCAGCGCGAGAAACCATGGAAACGAACGGAGCCAGAGCAGGGAGCACAGACTGAAAGAGGAGGGAGTTAGCTAGCTAGTAAAGTAAAGTCAAAAGTTAAGATTAGCTAAACTAAATGCGGCGGTGGTTGGGACAGACTTCTGCGGGCGAGAAGAGGAACGACGCAAGGGATGATGATATCGACAGAGAAACAAAGAAAAGAAAATGTAATGCCAAATGGGTGACGGGTCGTGAATGGTTGGTGTTTGATCTTGAAAATGTTGTCATGTTTGTTCAGGATTGCCGCACGTACGCAAAAGAAAAAAACAAAATGAACAATTTTGTGGTAGGAACTAACTAAAAATTTTAAAGTCGAGGCAGTAAAGGACCATGAGAGTGCCCGAAGTCATCAGGAGAGCCTAAGGATTAAAACGGCCAAGACAGGTCGTATTGAAGAGAGCCTTGCTGGGAGAAGTCTCACTTTAATGAAGACGTCTGAGTTGGAGAAGATGCAGCTACTTTTTCGAATTGTCCACTCCATCAGAAAAAAGGGCCGGCCTTTTACCGACTTCGCATGGATGTGTGAGTAAGTGAATTAACGTTACTATTTACATGTTTCAGAAACAGTGTATTTAATATGATTCAGATTGCTTCCATAGACACAGATTAAACTTCGTGTTTGATGGTTTCAAAAAGAAGAAAAAAAATCTCACTAAAATGTACTGTGTTGTAGGCGCTAACCGTGGCTTCATTTACACAAAAAATGTATTTCAGTGTGGACAGGAAGAAAGGCTTGAAGATAGGAGAGACATACACAAACGACTATCAGGCAAAAGAGTTCATACACTACATAGCAGAGGATGAGAGAAGAAAGATGAGGGCAAGATTATCAGATGGCAAGTTCATCTCGGTCATGTCAGATGGATCCCTCGAAAGTGCAGTGATGGAAGAAGAAATGGTCTACGTCAGGAGTCCCAGTGAGGGGAAGGTCAAAGTTGATTTTGTCAGGGTAAAAGCTGTCTCAAAGCCAGATGCTACAAATATAGCTGAAGCAGTGTGCAGTATAATGGAAAGTGGAGTCACCACAGATGGACCATCTGTAATGACAGGAGTAAACAATGGTGTCGTTGCAAAACTGCGTGCAGACAGACCAAATGTGCTGGGGATCCACT
>NC_048417.1:27631503-27650810 GCF_013103735.1 Etheostoma cragini | reverse complement strand
TGTCATAGAAAAGTACAAGTCAAGGTATGTATCATATATCCTACAATTTATGATTAGATTTTAGGTTGTGTTGGTGTGCTTTTACCTCAGTATAAATAAAAAGACACCTATCCATCTATCTCTGCACAACTGTAGACCTGGGCCTAAGCTGAGAGCAGTGCTGGACACAGACACCTATGAGGGAGTCCTCCTGAGGCCTACTGATGCCGACTGGCATGACAAGGCAAAGAATGAGCTAATTGATTCTCTGTGCCGGTGCATCACTGCTAGATTTAGTGATGTGAACAGTGGTGTCCTGCAGGCCATGCGGCTGACCAGTTTCCAGTACTGGCCAGAGGCAGACACAAGTTCAGGTTAGCAATTCAAAAGTAATGAATACATCTTTACACATTTTATGTTTTAAGACAATTGCTTAACTATATATTGTTTTCCCTTTTGTTCTCAGATGTTGGTGATGAAGAGGTAAACAAACTCTGGGTGAACTGGGTGAACTCCTCGTGAAGAAAATACTTACACTCATAGTTTTTTGCTTTCTGTATGATTTCTGTGCACTTACCTCTTTTGTATTTCCCTCCTCAGTTTTACTCCGGTCAGCTGGCTCCAGGCTCCCCCTCTGGTCCTCCTCCCTCGGCGCCCCCCTTCATCCTCTCCACCTCAGCCTCCAACTCCTCGGACTCGCCCTCCTGCCATTCCCAATATCGCTGTCCTCCTCAGTTTTTGCTCCCGGTCCCCTCTGGACTCAACCCCGGCTCTCTGCACATTATCCCTCAGACCACGCCTGCCCCCGGGCTCCCCATCCCCGGGTTTGGTACCTCCGCCTTCCCACTCCCCTCTCCCTCTTTCACCTAATAAATACCTTTTCAGTAGTCGTGCGATTGGGTCCGTCCTTTCCCCTAACAGTATGATCAGGTCACTATGGACCCAGCCGACTCACCCCCAACCCACAATCCCTCACCCTCCCCTCCGGACTTGTCCTTTGCGGTAGCCTCCCAGGGAGCGATGCTTGGGCAACATGCCTCGGCCCTTACGGCTATGGCTGAGGCGCTCCGCTCCCTGACTGAGGCGGTTCAGCGGCTAGGCAGTCAGATTGCTTCCCCTGGTTCCTCCGCTCCCGTCTCTAACTCAGCTCCAGTTAATCAGTCCTCTCCGCCCGTCCCTCCTACACACTCTGCCCCAGGTAATTCGGCACCGTCACCCCCATTTGAAACACCGGTCTCCCCGCCCGAAAAGTTTTCCGGCGTGCTTGGAACGTGCAAGTTTTTTTTTTGAGCGGTACACAAGTCTCTCTCCCGGTCCACTGTTTTTACCAAACTCGACCTCAGAAACGCCTACCACCTAGTCAGGATCCGGGAGGGGGACGAGTGGAAAACAGCATTCAACACGCCACTAGGGCACTACAAGTATTTGGTAATGCCTTTTGGTCTCACTAATGCCCCTGCTGTGTTTCAGGCCCTGGTTAACGACGTGCTCTTTTTGTGTTCGTCTACCTGGATGACATTCTAATCTTCTCCCGCGACCCAGCCCAACACACCGAACACGTACAGTTAGTGCTGCAGCGGCTCCTAGAGAACCGGTTGTTTGTCAAAGCCGAGAAGTGTGAATTCAGTGTCCCCTCCGTTCGCTTCCTTGGTTTCATTATAGAATGCGGGCAGCTACGTGCAGACCCAGACAAAATCAAAGCAGTAGTAGACTGGCCCGTTCCCACCTCTGTTAAGCAGCTACAGCGCTTTCTAGGCTTTGCCAATTTCTATGGGCGTTTCATCCGCCATTACAGCTCCGTAGCCGCCCCCCTCACTCGCCTTACCTCCCCGTCTGTTTCATTTGTTTGGTCCCCTGAGGCCGCTGCAGCATTCTCACGCCTTAAGTCCCTGTTCACCTCCGCCCCTGTCCTCACTAATCCCGACCCTTCCCTTCAGTTCATGGTGGAGGTGGATGCCTCAAACTCAGGTGTCGGTGCCACCCTGTCCCAGCGCTCGCCCACTGACCAGAAGCTTCACCCCTGTGCTTTTTTCTCCAAACGCCTCCCTCCCACTGAACAAAATTACAGCGTGGGGGACCGGGAGCTCCTGGCCGTCAAGCTGGCGTTGGAGGAATGGAGGCACTGGCTGGAGGGTGCCCAGCAGCCTTTCATCATCTGGACTGACCATAAGAACCTTTCCTACCTCCACTCTGCCCAGAGACTCAATTCCCGGCAAGCCAGATGGGCCCTTTTCTTTAACTGTTTCAATTTCACTCTGCCCTATCGTCCTGGACCCAGAAACACCAAACCGGATGCCTCCACTCCCTCGATGATTCTGAGGGCCCGCTCGACTTCATCCTCCTTTGCTCCTGCCTGACAGCCTCCCTGGTGTGGGAGGTGGAGTCTACCGTCCGCCGTGCCCAGGCCACTGACTCCGACCCCGGTACCGGACCAGCTGATCGCCTCTACGTTCCTCCCGGAGCTCGTTCCCAGGTTCTGCAGTGGGCACACGCCTCCTGCTTCAGCTGCCATCCCGGCCGAGCCCGTACCCTGTTCCTGCTTCGCCAACGCTTCTGGTGGGACACAGCGGAGAAGGACTGCCGGGACTTCGTGGCCGCCTGCGAGGTGTGTGCCCGGGCCAAACCATCCCATCAACGGCCCACTGGTCTGCTCTGTCCCCTACCCATCCCCGGTCGGCCCTAGTCCCACATCGCTCTGGACTTCGTCACCGGGTTGCCGAATTCCCAGGGCAACACCGTCATTCTGACAGTGGTGGACCGCTTTACTAAGTCCGTCCACTTCATTCCCCTGCCCAAACTTTCCACGGCGTTGGAGACTGCCAAGATCCTTATCCTCCACGTCTTCCAGCTTCATGGCATTCCCCAAGACATAATGTCCGACCGGGGACCCCAATTCACCTCTTAAGTCTGGAAGTCCTTTTGTTGAGCCCTGGGTGCCACGGTCAGCCTGTCGTCCGGACACCACCCGCAGACCAACGGACAGACCGAGCGGGCCAACCAGGACCTGGGAGCAGCCCTTAGGTGTGTGTGGCGTACCGTGTCCCCTCTTCCTGGAGTTCCCACCTCCCGTGGGTTGAATATGCCCACAACTCCCTGCCCACCGCTGCCACTGGGATGTCCCCCTTTATGTGCGCTCTGGGGTTCCAACCCCCGCTCTTTCCGGCCCTGGAGAAGGAAGTAGCGGTCCCGTCAGTCCAAGCTCACCTTAGACGGTGTAAATGTGTGTGGAGGGAAGCCAGAGCTGCGCTGCAACGTACATCGACCCTCAACAGACGCCTGGCCGACCGCCACCAGAGACCAGCTCCCGCCTACCAGCCCGGCCAAATGGTGTGGCTTTCCTCTCAGGACCTTCCGTTGCAAACTACATCCAAAAAGCTCACGCCGAGGTTCGTGGGTCAGAGGACCCGAGGCCCCTGATCCTAAATGGGAATATTGTCAAGCCGTGGGAGAGTGTCAAGTCTGGGCATCTTAGAATTCCGTTTATGCTCTTTGCAGATAATGTGGTTCTTTTGGCTTTATCAGGCAGTGATCTACAGCGCCCACTGGGGTGACTCGTGAGGGGGAAAGTGGTTCTTGGGTCAGGCTGTGTTCAGCATGGGAGAACTCCTGACCCTAAATGGGAATATTGTCAAGCAATGCGAAGAGCACAACTCCTGGACATGAACAACACGTCACAAGGTGCACCAGAAGGTGGGAGAGTGTCAAGTCAGAGACCCTTAGAATTCACTTAATGCTTTATGCAAATGAGGTGAAAACGAGGAGAGAAGAGAGGGGCGAGAGAGCACAAGACTCCAGCAAAGGGAAGAAGTCGAGTTAGTAACATGCATTAATGGGATGAGGTTGCATACAGATGGAAAGATGTAGGAGGAGAGCGGTGCTTAGTGCATCATGGGAAGTCCCCCAGCAGGCCTGTAGCAGCACAACTAAGGGACTCTTCTGAGCCAGCACTAACTATAAGCTTTATCAAAGAACCTGGAGATGGTGTCTGCCTTCTGAACCCAAACAGGAACCTGGTTCCACAGGAGAGGAGCTTGATAGCTGAACACTCTGGCTCCCATTCTACTTTTGGAGACTCTAGGAACCACGAGTAACCCTGCATTCTGGGAGCGCAGTGCTCTAGTGGGGTAATAAGGTACCATGAGCTCTTTAACCACATTTTTTCCTTTGGACTCATCTGGGATTGTAACCCTGCACCTCTCGCACCCAAAGCGAGAGTCGTAACCGTAGACCACATAAAATAGTGTTTTAGCAATCTTTCATCAAGGAAATGCAGCTCCGATCTGTCATTTACTTATGAGGTTATGGTCAATTAGTTTGGCATGGGGTCTTTTTATGGCTCCACTGCCAGATTCACGTTTCTGATTATATTTGACAACAGAATACTTTTGAAGCAAAACCTTTTACTAAAATTGAAACTGAAAATTGATTTTTTTAGTCAAGAACGGTTGGATACATCATTTCTCTTTGACTTTACATTGACATTGTTTTCCGTGGTGGCCACACTGAATTTTCACACATTCTGTGCTGCCACCACGTAGTGCAGTTTGTGATAATTTCAAGGTATTCCGTAAAATGAACACAACCTCTTAACGTTGAGGAAAGGCTTGTGGGTGGGCTTACGTTTCCATGACACGCTGGAGAACAACGGGACGGTTGGGTTTAGGAAAACAATAAATGGTTGTGTTAAGGAAAGCAATAACGGGACTTGGGACAACAACTGGAAGGTTGGGCTTAGGAAAATAACAACAGGATGGTTCAATTTGGGCTTAGGAAACGTGACATGGGGGAAACGATCACGTTCTACTGGGTCTTCTGTCCAACACCCCAACCAATTACCCTTCCTGGATTTTTGGCCGTTCATACTACTCGCTACTGTAGTCTCTCCTAATGCTACGTCATCATCTCATTGACATCGCTTTGGCATTGTTTTCCGGGGTGGCCACATCGATTTTTCACAAATTCTATGCCACCACCACGTAATGCGTCGTTAACGTGACCCAACACCCTAACCAACCTCCCTTTGCGGATTTTTGGCCTTTCATACCACTCGCTGCTGTAGTTGCTCCTGTCATTGACTTGAAATGCAATGGTCAAGTAGTTTGGCATGGGGTCTTTTTATGGCTCCACTGCCAGATTTAGGTTGTCCGGGCAGTACACAAACAATAAAAGATTGTGTATAAGAAAGCAATAACGGGACTTGGTACAACAACGGGAAGGTTTTGGTTTAGGAAAATAACAACAGGATGGTTACGGTTGGGCTTAGGAAACAGGACACGCAGGACACAATCACACTCTACTATTATTGTAATTGCTGGGTTAGGGTTAGCTGGCCATCAAAACATATGGTTAGACATCGCTCTTTATGCAGGTGAATGCTTTTTTTCAGGAGATATCATGCAAAAATACATAATTTGGTTATGGCAGAAAGTAAAATGGCCACCGCAGCTCACATTAAGTTTTTTTTTAATGGCTAACGTACTTTTCTGAAAGAGCACTACCCACTTAGTAATTGTACCGATTTTGGTTCTTGTATCCACACGTGAACGATTACCCTAAAAAATGGCACTTATCTGCTCCTCTAATATTATCTATAAAGCCCATCTACGGCTCTGTAAACCTTCTGATCATGTGCCAGTCAGAGTTGTTCCTGCACCGCGGAGCTTAGTTTCTAGATGGAGACAGTAACGGTGGACAGAGTAACTGGACATTTCATGTACACGAGGTGTGTAACTCTGCTGACCCCCATTCGACCCTTGCTGGACCCAATTATAATGAGTCAGCCGTCTCTCTGTGAGTGGCATATGTTCATTGCACCCCCTTCCCTTTATTCAGTTATTGTTGAAAACAAGTGGAGGAGCTTTGTCAGAGATGCTTTTTTTTTAATGTATCCTAGGCAATTTATTTCAGATAATTTTCATTTAAATGTGTTGAAGCTGTATGTATGTACAACATACAACTTCAATTATTGAAATGAATGAACTTTTGCACCATATGCTAATTTTTTGAGTTTCACCTATACATTCCTGACTTTGTAACGTCTTATTGATTTCATAAAAATGTGAATGGTGATCAGCCATAATACATTTTTATTTATACCTTTGCTTTTCCTACTGTGACATTTCAAAATGTCAAAAGGTGCATTGTTTGAAAGCCCAGCTCTACACATCCATGTTCCACTCCCACAGGTGTTTCCACTTGACAAATCAGACTGTGTGGCCTTTGAAGGCTCAGCTTGATTGGCACGTTTTAATTAAAGTTTTTCCACTTCACTGAGGTGTCGAGGTTGAAACAGTTTAGTTAGTTAGTTCCCTGGGTGCCTGTGAAATAGAAAAGGATGGGGGGAGTGAGTGATGGAGAACAAGGAAGGGAAGAAGACAGGGGAAAAAAGAGGATTGGTAGACGGAGTCTGGTTGTCCTCTATGGACAGCCGTGGATTAGGAGACCAGTCTCCTGTGTTTTCCGGTTCCTGTGCTCTAGGTGGGTGATGTATTTCTTCTGTCACTGTAATTTGGAGTCTCTCAGGTGCAGGGTTCTGCAGAGCTGCGGCCTGTGGATCCCCCTGTTCTTTGGTAGGCTGTGGCTGTAAGGTTGCTATATTAGATTTAGAAAACTGTGTGAATGAAGAGATGTTCAGAAACATAATTCAATACTGTCTAATAACGAAGAACTTTAAAGTGATTAGAAACATATATTTTGTCTATGTGGGTCTTTGTCTTCTAGTCAAAACAGAGGAATTGAACCCCAACAGGATAAATCTAACGACACACGTCTATTAATTGGGCTTTGTCACAAATTTCTTTTAAAAGCTTTCCTTCAGACTGTAATTTATAAACATTGGGACAAACTATCATTTTCATTAGTAACTGTATTAAAATCACACAGAATGTTCACGATACAGAAGGAGGACCAAAAAGCAGAGCAGGCCGGAGGGAGCTTTAAAAGGCTTTTTTTAAAGCAGAGACAATGGGACAGAACGCTGGACACCGTGCGCAAAGCAGGGGACATGATCAGGAGGCAGAAGGCTCGCAGCAGCAAGCAGATTTCATATCTATTCGTACTATCTGGGCTAACTGCGGTGACTTTATTTGACCCATTCCACTGCTGTGCAACTTCAATAAAGTGTCCCGCACGCACATGTTGTAGCGTGGTCGCTTTTGCAGCCCTCTCCTTTTCATACAACTCATGTATTTTTCTTGTGGAGCCTCTTGAGGGAATCTCATACCTGCCGTCGTTGTTGCAATTCTCAGACCGATGTCCTCTTGTGGGCCTGCAGTCTGTAGCTGTCCATGTTGCTATGGCATTTGTTAGCGTCTCTTGCCTTTGTTTATCTCTACTTACCCACATGCTGGGTAAGTACTGGGCATCTAACGTAGTCTGCCGAAGCCTCGCAACACTTTGTGGTTCGTTGAATGTCAAGGTGATATTTCAGACTGGAAGTACTCCGGTGATAAGAAAATTCAACTTTGTAGTATTTACAAAGCCTGTGAGCAACAAACTTTTACAGTAATAAAGAAATAATAAAAAACTGTGTTAACGCGCAATAAGAAAATTGTTGGCGTTCATTAATTAATGAGTTAACGCGATAATAAAGCGTTAACTTGCCCAGCCCTAATATATATATATATATATATATATATATATATATATTTTTTTTGTTCATATATGTTGTTGTATGATGGTGATTTTATTCCTCACACATTTTTTCCAAGTTTATTTTTATAATGGAAGAAAAGGCCCCCACAGCATCCGGTTTTCCTTCCCAACCCTAAAACCACTCTAAAGGGCATGCAGTGGGTTCTCTGACCTGAACCCAACCACTTATCTGTGGGACTACATTTGAAGGCTTCATGCCTAAGCTTAACAACTTGATTTTGTGTGTGTTTGGGATTTCTTGCCAAAACCCAACCAGTGGATGGTGGGACTCTGTCAGATGACCCCTTGCCCAAATTTTGAAATCCTAACTTCAACCATTTGAGGATAGGGCTACATTCTGGGAATCTTGCCTGAACATAACCACCTCATTTGTGAGATGTGTGTAAACCTTCTTGCACAATTCTTAAAAATTGAATATAATTATAAAGGTCATTATTTTGACACTTACCTTCTTTAATTTTGAGATAATAAAAAGTCTTAATTTAATTTGAATTAATTTGTTTGAAAAGAAAATTTTAGATATAATTTAATTATTTTATAACAATGATGGGTCAAATTGGACCTAAAAACAAGAGCATTAGTCTCCTCATCCAAAAAGGCAGATTCCCCTCATTTTTTAATGAGGCTGCTGACAGGCCTAACTTATCCTACACACACACACACGTCATTGTTTGGAGTGATGTAATTGGGTTACCTGGAGCCGGATGTTTATTTCCGATGACTACTCTGTGCATCAGACAGGGCCTTTTCATTCCAACTGTGTGAGAGTATCAGCATTTGTAAAAGTTTGATTTCTTGAGCTTGAAAAAGGCATTACGAATTCTGAAACGCGTCGCTCATTTACAATAACATATTTCATTTTTTTCACCATCACGTGTCCTGGAGGCAGAAAAACAGTGGCTCATTATGGGAGAATCCAATCTGTTGAGACAGATTTCCACAAAATAACAAATAGCAGATTGACAATTTCCCATGGGCCACCTTTGCTCACATGGAGGCCCTTTTGGTGGACGGTGGAAAAAACAATTCTTTCCCTGGGCATTAACAATAGGGCTCAAAACCCAGATACTGTGATCTTTCCGGAGCTGAGGAAAGCTGTGAAAATGGCTGAACTAGCCTTCACCAGGGCATATATCCGGGTGCCCTGATTAACTTTTCTAGGTCCCTCCCACCCACTGAACAGGCCAACCTGAGGCTCCTGAACAAGCACATTCTGGCCAATTATGACTCTATCCCCCAGCTGTCCAGAAACAGCTTCACGGTGGACAAGGACCCGATCCACTGGTCTAAGCAGACCGGGGAGCACGTGCTGCAGCACTGGATCCAGCATTTAAACATGTGAACCCTGTAAGTACAAAAAATTAAACAGGGTTAAAAACTGTGATTAATCTCTGTCAATCTTTTCAGTTTACAGCAGCACATACCTTACTTTTAAACAAAGGGTTACCCTTTATTCCATCCCAGCATAGACAGAATCACAAGGATCAAACTAGGATGGATCTACAGGATTACCATAGAAAATTGTATACCATATTGTGTACTACGATGGTAAACCTGAGTCTGTGCATTTGCCCTTTATTCCGAGGTCCACTTGGCTCCCTGCTGCCACACAACTCCCACCAGAACTTACCAAATTAACTCAATTTGATTTAGAATACTTCCAGCGAAACCATAACATAGGCTGGACCAAAACTAATGTGACTAAATATGAAGCGGAGGCACATAAATTAAGCAATAATGATGAAATTGTAATTAAACCGGCAGTTAAAGGGAGCTCTGTGGTCCTCATGGACGGAAAGGATTACCTCTGGGAGGGATATAGACAACTTAATGATACCAATTATTAGATTAAATTAAATAAACCTATATATTAAGATACAACACCTCTTATAGAAAATATTCTATTATCATTATATAATAAGACATTTATAAATATGAAGAAAAAAAAACTACCTCCAGGGGGATGAAGACCCCAAACTGGGCCGCTTTTACATGCTGCCAAAGATCTACAAAAGCAGAGAATCATGGAGCCTCCCACACCGGATCCCCCCAGGCCGCCCTATAGTCTCTGACTGTGAGAGTGAGACTTACTACACAGCAGAGTTTATAGATTTTTATTTAAAAACCCTGTTGATGCAACATCCTAGTTACATCAAGGATACATATGATTTTGTTGAGAGGAAGGTGTAGACAGCCTGTACACCAACATCCAAACACCTGAGGGCCTATTAGCGGTCAGACACGCCCTACAAAAATATCCAAAAGGCCGGATAAAGAAATTTAATTTAATTTAATTTAATTCTAAATTATTAGAAATGTATTTAACCCAAAATGATTTTGAATTTGATGGCCAATATTTTCTACAGGTGAAAGGCACGGCGATGGGGAAGCGATTTGCTCCCTCATATGCCAACATATTTATGGCTGAGTGGGAGGAAAGCACTCTGGCCTCCTGCCAGAAGAGACCGCTGCACTATTTCCGTTATCTGGATGACATTTGGGGAGTTTGGCAGCATTCAAAGGAGGATTTTGATCATTTTATACGTACCTTAAACAACCACAGGCAGTCCATTAGGGTCAAATCCCCCATTAGTTGGAGCTCAATCGATTTCCTGGACACGACGACCTTCAAGGGGACGGACTTCCTCAATACACACAAGCTAGAGGTGAAGGTTTTCTTTAAAGAGACAGACATGCATGCGCTACTGTACAGGTCTACCCATCACCCTAAACATACTTTTGCAGGGTTAGTGAAGTCTTAACTATTGAGATTTAAAAGAATCTGCACCAGAGCAGAGGACTTTAAAGCAGCGGTTAAGATTTTATTTTCCTAAAGACGTTTCTAAAAGACCACAGACTTATTGCAGCCTTTAGAAAAAATAAAAACCCAGGAGACATTCTGGTCAGAGCAAACTTGAAACCACTAAAGGAACAAAAGACCAGATCCAAATCAGACTTTTTTTAGAAATTATAGAATGATACAGAATCAGACTTATAAAGAAGTATTCATGACACAGAGAAATACCACAGCACATACAAAGAATGTGGTTTATAGGAATTAGATGTTTAAAGTGCACCTAACCAGTCACTTTGTCGGGCACGAAGTAGGTTCCCTGACCTAACCTCAAACATTTGTTTATTGGGCTATGTGTTAGGGCTTTTTGCTTAAACTCAACCATTTAAGTTTGAGAAGATATCAGGTGACCCCCTGCCCAAATCCTAACCATTTAAGGATAGGATTACACTCGGAATTCTTGCCTAACCCTAACCTTTTCATTTTAGAGATACATGCAAAAATTTCCTGTCTAAACCCAACCATTTATTTTAATTAAAAAAGTGTTGGAGCTACATCCTGCTCCATCTCAGGGTTCATTCAATTAGTAGTAAAAATCTCAGATGTGGATATGTGAATCCATTTTATTACATAGGATATCCTAGAGACAAATACAGAGTCAACCTAACACGGCTCTCCCCCAAATTTGTCTGACTCTCTGCTCCTGGACCCCCTGGACTTATTCACAAAGGTTGGGGTCTCTTGATCACAGTGATGTCTTTGTGTGCTTATCCGTTATCTTTTCAGTTGGAATGGGACTGAAGGTTTATGACTCTCAGTTGAGGAAAAAATCAGTGGGGGTAAAAGAAACTGAAACCAGACTCAGGATGGTCACTGACAATCAATTCTGCTTCTAACACATTTAGGAGAGGTGGATTATAACAAGATATACCAGAACATCTATATTATAAAACAAAAGTATTGCAAAACAACTTAATGCAACAAACAACAAACTATATACTTATAACAACAAACTTAATGCCTGACCAACATGTCTTCATTTCTGTTGAAATAATGCTTTTACCTTTTAGCTTGAATGTATAATGCAAATCACACACAATGTTTAAGCACATATAACATTTTAAATCCCAACATTCCCTCTTTTGATTCCCTCTTGGGATCATCTTTATGTAGATCCTATTCAGTGAACACAATGAAATGACAAACGTCCCAGCATTAATCATGGAGCACCCCGGAATAAAGCATTGAGTTTTATACTCCCCCTTTCTTATCTCACTCTGTGAGAACCCCACCTCAATGTTTACTCATCCTGTGAACAGATCATAATGTTGTCAACATATTAAATCACAGTACTTTTCAATACCTGATCTATCCCTTTCAAATCATCTTTTAACACTTAATTAAAAATGTAAGGAATATGTTTAATCCATCTGTATTAACATAGTTGCCACCGATCTTGCTTGAAACTATAACAGGAAATATAATGCGAATGTTATAACATTTTATAAGACCCTTAAAAATTTAATTTTCCATTCCAAATTGCTTATATATTTAAGGCATGTCTTAACCCTTCATACATGTTTGTTCACATGAACTTAACCTAATTTGTAGAATAAGAATAAGTAATTCTAAAATATTCGTTGTTCCCACTATTGTATGTGTATTTTCTGAATGTGAGTCTGTGAGTACAATTTGCCCTTCACGTGTGCATCTGAAATACCAGAACCAGGATGGTCTCTCGCTCCCCCTCTCTTCTCCTTATCAGTCCATCCTCTGATCGTTGGTCTGTACCTCGGTGTCTCAGTTTATGGTGTAGCAGCCCTCAGGGTCACATGGTTGACCCCTCCAGAGCCCTCTCACCTCAGTTTCAGCAAGGCCCCAGCCAGAGCATGTGGACCCCACTGCTTGCTCTGCAGTCCAGCACAGCACACTTACAGATGTTGCGATCACTATCAAACGTTTAGCCCTGGTCCACTTTTAATGTCACTTTGGGCCAAGAATCGCAGCCAGACCATGAACCTTTATGGTCTTTAGCTGTGCTGTGGTCTGAGGTGATGTGATGGTTGTTGTTGATCTTCTGGTACGGTTTGTCACTGATCCTGCAGCTGGAGGAGCGAGATGGACCTGGTTCTGACACAACGAGGCCCTGTGTGGCACAAAACAGAACTCCAAAAAGCATTATCTTTTCTTTTATCAATACTCATTTAGTGTATGTCACTCATTGTTATAAAATAACATTTCTTTCCCTCTTGCTGGTTTAACTCTATATAATCCATACAAACATTCTAAAGAGAAACACTGGTTTTGGAACTTATCTCTTGTAAGCCTCAGTTTACGTTACGGGTTATGTTTCTGCACAAATTAAAACAAAATCGTAGAGTAGTTTAATATCCTTAATGCTATGGACACTGTATTATTGCTACTGTATCCCTCTTTTTGAGTTATGTCTCCTACAGCATACCTGTTCATAATTATGTAGTACTTTCAGCCATTAACACACTGTCTTGCGTTACAAACCAACATCTTGATCTTAAAAGCAACCAAACAAAAAGTCAAAAAAGAAAACGAAAAGAATCACCCCAATAAAATGTTTCCACATCAACTTAATAGTTTAAACAGTTTGTCATGTAAAAACCTAAAATACAAACAAAATCCACAATTAAACCTCACTGAAAAGCTCATTTGAGCACCACATTAAATATACATAGAATCAAATCAGCTTGAATTGGTTTTAATCTTATCTCAACCAACAAACTTAGATGAATTATAACAAAAGGAATGTTTCTTTAATTCTCTATTTTAGGTTGCAACAAAAATTTGTACTAATTAATGTCTAACTTGTTGTCCTGGTAACAGCAGAACCCACTTTAGCGCCTAGTGGTTTAGTCTATCCAGTTTGTTACCTGATATGAGAACAGATCTCATTATACTGTGTAATTTATGATCAAAATCTTCACTGAGCTGCAGGTCTACTGCAACCCCTCTTTATTTTGTGCAAACCTCTGTTTTTACCTTAACCTTTTCTATGCGTGTGTGTTTTCTTGAAAGAACCCACAGTTCAGCTGTCCTCTATACCTCTGGAAAGAAAAGGATTTCTCTCCTTTTTTCTTTCCACTTTACTTTAAAGAAGTCTTAGGCTGAATCCCATTTCCCCGTCTTACCCCTACCCCTTGGCCCTTACCCCTACCCCTTGGCCCTTGAAACCAAGGGGTAGGGTGAAAACATACCCCTATGAAATGGGACACCACTTGGTGACATCACCATACAGTATTGATCACAAACTTCCAAGATGCCGTCTCTGTATGTCGACTCAGTGGGTTTGGACAACAGTGACATATTTATATATTTTATAGTTATTTTATGTTCACTTTGGTGGTGCAGAGGCAAATGTTCTTATCTCTGTAGTACTTAGGTCTGTTTGCAATACATCTATGTACACATGTATCATGTATACATACAAATACACCCTGTCTACATGGTGTGTTGTATATCTGTTTCAGTTATCACCGTTTTGAATGTCATTGATGAAACATTTTGTTAACAAAAATCGGTCTTTATTGCTGATAAATTAAACATAACAGGCAAAAACATTACATAAAATTATGTTACAGAACCATTATCAACTATTAGAACCATAACTAACATGTCACACACATAAAAATACACTCATATGTGTAAAACTAAAAAAAATACACACAAGACCACAAACCAACAAAATAACTCAGCTGTTCTGATATTCCAGACCAGTCTGATGCATTTTGGCCAGTAAACTCCCCCCCCCCCTCACATTTCATCAGTGTCCCGAATCAAAACCAACAACAATATACAGTACAAGTGCATGAACAATGAACAATGAAAAGGAATTAATCACAAATGATTACAATAATACACTCCAAATGCAATAATAAATGGGTACAACGTGAACAAAGGATTTAGGAAACATCTGCTCGTTTTCAGCCCCAAAGTGGATCAGCTGTTGGGTTTCCTCTTGCGTCCCTGAGTGATACAGGGCAGTATATGTAAAGCACGTAGCTATGTATCATAGACCGTTAATATTAATGTATATCTATACAGTCTATGCGAGGCAGAGAAATGCGGGACTGTTGTACAAATCAACGTTAGCGTTAGCGATTAGCGTTAGGGATTAGCCTTAGCATTGCAAGCTAACCCTGACCCTAGGTATTGGGACAGCACTAGGTCCCGCATGAACGCGCAAAAACTAGGGAAAGGGGTAAGGGGACGGGGTAAGACGAAGGATTGGGATTCCGCCTTAATCCATGACATTAATTCCAAAATGTTACTGTTGTAGGGTCAGCCATAGTAATAGAAAGAAATATCATAATTTCCCTGTTCTACGTTTAAAGTCCCAATTCCAAACTGTAAATATCTTTCTATTTCTGTTACCAACAAAATTCCCCTAAAACATTGCCCAATTAAGAAAAGTATCACAAAAGTAATGCATGTGCTTAAGGTATGAAAAGTTAACATTATAGGAAGCCTCACATTTTTCTTTTATTTAACCTGGAAATGATCAAAGCCATTTTCTATTAGTCAACTGAGTAATTTAATCAATTAACGCTTTCAACTGGAATTTTTTTAGATCTATACATTAACTGAAGTTTGATTCTTTGCTTCACCCACATCTTCTTCTTTCTCCCAATAACATCATTCTTAGTGTTATCAGATCTGTTTTCTTTTAATTTAACCCTTGTGTTACCTTTTGCCCTGCAGAGGCATTTTTTTTTTTTTTTTTAAATGAGGTTTCTTATCTGTGTTTTTTACAGCCCCCTCTGTGGAAGGAGTCAAAGGGGGAGCCTGCTCTTGCAGCAGCCTGTGTCCCCCCCTTCCTCCACTTCAAGTTTGTGTGTTTGTTGTCTCAATGCAGAATCGTGATATTCTACTGTCCCACGGTTGTTTCTCGCTTTCGCTTCGCAGCAGCGGAGTTGACTATGAGTGGAGAGGGGCTCTGGGGCACGCATTTTCTCATTTCTTGTCTCCCTCTGAACCATCTGTTAACAAGGTGGTATCTTTGCACAGAGTCACTGCCCCTTTATGTATGTTTACTGCTGGTTAAATTTCACGTGTGCCAACCGGAGAATATGGTGGCAGCCTTGTGTCTAGATTTTATGGAAATTACTGATCATTTTTCTGTCCCTGTATGTTATAAGCCTTGTCTTCCTTATCTTCCTTGTCTTGTGTACGAGTGTCCCTTATGGGGTTTGCTGCTCCCTGCATGAGCATTAAAAGACCGTGGAGAACAGCATGGTACCTTCTACCTTCATTATTTTATTTCTCAATTTGGCACGTAATATGAGACCCACGGTTTTGGTGTCATCCTCTAATTTAGTCATATTATCCTTTTAATTTATGCATTCCATCCCACAGTGGACAGAACAACGGCTTCTCAGTATTTGTTGTCTTTTTGTACTACAGGATCTTAGTTGTCCTGTGCTTGTTTCATGTACACATACTGGTCTTTTGGAGTGCTCACGGCCGCGTGTCTCTTAGCCACAGTGGTGTGTGTGTGCCTATTCAATATCTTTCAATTGGAATGTGAATGAGGGTTTATGACCCTCAGTTCAGGAAAAGATCAGTGGGGGTAAAAGTGACGGAAACCAGACAAACTATATACTTATAACAACAAACTTAATGCTTGACCATCATGTTTTCATTTCTGTTGAAATAATACTTTTACCTTTTAGCTTGGACTTATAATGCAAATCACACACAATGTTTAAACACATACAGTGGTGTGAAAAAGTGTTTGCCCCCTTCCTCATTTCCTGTTCCTTTGCATGTTTGTCACACTTAAGTGTTTCGGAACATCAAACCAATTTAAACAATAGTCAAGGACAACACAAGTAAACACAAAATGCAATTTGTAAATGAAGGTGTTTATTATTAAAGGTGAAAACAAATCCAAACCATCATGGCCCTGTGTGAAAAAGTGATTGCCCCCTAAACCTAATAACTGGTTGGTTCACCCTTAGCAGCAAAAACTGCAACCAAGCGTTTGCAATAACGTGCAATGAGGCTTTTACAGCGTCCTGGAGGAATTTTGGCCCACTCATCTTTGCAGAATTGTTCTAATTGAGTTGCATTAGAGGGTTTTCGAGCATGAACGGCCTTTTTAAGGTCATACCACAACATCTCAAGAGGATTCAGGTCAGAACTTTGTTTAGGCCACTCCAAAGTCTTCATTTTGTTTTTCTTCAGCCATTCGGTGGTGGACTTGCTGGTGTGTTTAGGATCATTGTCCTGCTGCAGAACCCAAGTTCGTTTCAAGTCTCAAGTTCAGCTTGAGTACACAAACAGATGGTCGGACATTCTCCCTCAGGATCTCTTGGTAGACAGCAGAATTCATAGTTTCTTTTATCACGGCAAGTCTTCCAGGTCCTGAAGCAGCAAAACAGCCCCAGACCATCACACTACCACCACCATATTTTACTGTTGGTATAATGTTCTTTTTAGGAAATGCAGTGTTCCTTCTACGCCAGATATACTTGGACACACACCTTCCAGAGTTTCCACTTTTGTCTCATCGGTCCACAGACTGTTGTCCCAAAAGTCTTGGGGATCATCAAGATGTGTTGTGGAGAAATTGAGATGAGCTTTGATGTTCTTTTTGCTCAGCAGTGGTTTTCTCCTTGGAGCTCAAGTCCAGTTGCCCAGTCTTTTCCTGATGGTGGAGGCATGAACGCTGACCTTAACTGAGGCAAGTGAGGCCTGCAGTTCTTTGGACGTTGTTGTGGGGTCTTTTGTGACCTCTTGGATGAGTCGTCGCTGCGCTCTTGGGGTAATTTTGGGCGGCCGGCCACTCCTGGGAAGGTTCACCACTGTTCCATGTCTTCGCCATTTGTGGATAATGGCTCTCACTGTGGTTCGCTGGATTCCGAAAGCTTTGGAAATGGCTTTATAACCCTTTCCAGACTAGTAGATCTCAATTACTTTCTTTCTCAATTGTTCATGAATTACTTTGGGTCTCGGCATGACGTGTAGCTTTTAAGCATCTTCTGGTGGACCTTACTGTGCCAAGCAGCTCCTATTTAAGTGATGCCTTGATTGTGAACAGGTGTGGCAATAATCAGGCCTGGGTGTGGCTAAAGAAATTGAACTCAGGTGTGGACAACCACAGTTATAGTATGTTTTAACAAGGGGGGCAATCACTTTTTCACACAGGGCCCATGATGGTTAAGATTTTTTTTCACCTTTAATAATTAACAACTTCATTTACAAATTGCATTTTGTGTTTACTTGTGTTGTCCTTGACTATTGTTTAAATTGGTTTGATGTTCCGAAACACTTAAGTGTGACAAACATGCAAAGGAACAGGAAATGAGGAAGGGGGCAAACACTTTTTCACACCACTTTAAAATGGATTAGGATTATATATACTGAACCACAGGCAGCAGTTTTAACTAATGGACTCAAGTCTGAATACTTTAATACTCACAGGGGGGTGATGCAGGGCTGCCCTTTATCGCCTCTCTTATTTGTTTTGGCTATAGAGCCGCTTGCAGAGGCCATTAGGACGACACCTACGGTACGTGTTTGGAGACTTGACAGCTGTGACACAAAATAACCTTATTTGCGGATGATGATCTAATCCTTCTAAGTGACCCTGAAACATCCGTACCAAGTCTTCTCGATTTAATTGACCGATTTAGTCGTTTTTCAGGTTATACGATTTACCTGACTAAATCTGAGGCGATGCCACTATGCACCCTCTCAATGATACCACTTACTACACCTCCCTTTCCTTTTAAATGGTCTCCCAATGGGTTTGTGTACCTAGGAATCTTCATCACCCCATCCTTTGATCAATTATATAAAGCCAACTTTCCCCCACTATTTTGTAAAATGAAACAGGACCTAGAGCGATGGATGTCGCTTCCCATTTCCTTCTTGGGGCGTATTTCTTTGATCAAAATGAATGTCCTGCCTAGGTTATTGTATCCTATCCAAATGATTCCTGTGTTGTTTTCTAAGCGGGTGTTGAAGGATATAGATGGTTGGCTCAGCGCTTTCATTTGGAGCAAGCGCAGACCCAGGCTTAAGATGGCTGTGTTACAACTACCAAGCTCAAGGGGCGGCCTAGATCTACCAAATATAAAAATTTACCAGCTTGGCACCCATTTGAGATTTGTACAAGAATGGGTCACGGGTAAAACCTCGATTTGGATGTTTGACATTGAGACAGCACTATCACACTGCAGACTAAGCGACTTGTTTTTTTAAAATAATTTTAGAGAAATCAAAACCCTTTGTGTTAATTCAGTAACAATGAATACTCTAAAAGCATGGCGGATTACCCGACGACTTGAGAGAAGATCAAATCTCACATCCATTCTTACCCCAATAATAAATAATCCTGCTTTTCCCCTAGGTTCCTCGGACCCTGGTTTTCAGCAATGGTCTAACAAGAACATAAAATCCCTTAGCAACCTATTTGTAGATCATAAACTAATGTCATTTGAACAACTTGCAAACATTCACAACCTCTCCAAACAGGATTTCTATCGTATCTTACAAATAAGGCATTATATTACTCACAGCACAAGCCTTATTGACCACCCTGAAACATCTGCTGTTGAGAAAATTCTGTTTAATCAACATGTGAAAGCATCTATGAACTCCCTTTACCATGCACTGAACGGAGTTTCAGCTGCTGATGTTTCAGGGGTGTGTGGGAGAGGGAATTGTCTGTAACCATAGAGGAGGGCAAATGGGATACTATCTGGTCTCTTGCAAAAGGGATATCAATTTGTACTCGGACAAGGGAAATACAATTTAAGATCTTGTAGACTACATACAGTGGGTACGGAAAGTATTCAGACCCCTTTAAATTTTTCACTCTTTGTTTCATTGCAGCCTTTTTCCA
>NC_048417.1:27616841-27631403 GCF_013103735.1 Etheostoma cragini | reverse complement strand
TTTGGAAAATGGCTGCAATGAAACAAAGAGTGAAAAATTTAAAGGGGTCTGAATACTTTCCGTACCCACTGTATCTCCCCTCACCGTAGGAGCCTCTTTAACCGCTCCCTTTCCCCTCTCTGTCTCAAGTGCAAAACTGATGTGGGAACTCTAACTTACTGTCTCTGGTCTTGTCACAAACTTCAAAGATACTGGGCTGAAATAATTAGTGAAATGGTGAACATTTTTCATGTTAATTTAGACATGGACCCCACGTCCTTGATTCTGGGTCTGCCATGTGCCTGTCTGAAAACAGCAGCCAACAAAAGACTGTACAATATCTTAACCTTCGCAGCTAGAAAAAATTATTTTGCAGTGGGTTAGTGGCAAAGTTCCTTCTGTCTGTGGTTGGCGTAAAATTATTTTTGAACTAATTCCTCTGGAACATCTAACTAGTGTCATGCATCACAGTGAAGACCAGTTTTACAGAGTATGGCGCCCATGTTTGGACTATATTGGACCGGACCTCGCCTCCACACTGTTAAAAAGGCTTGCTATGGGCCTGAACAGTATGTGCTTCATAAGACTGATTCACCTCCTTTCGCATGATGGCATATGTACATCTCTCATGTAAGAGCTGTCATGTAGGTTTTGTGTTTTGTTTTTTGTTTTTCTGTTCTGTGTCTAATGCATCAGACAATGTTTGTTAAAACACTGAAAACGCAATAAAAAAAACAAAAAAAACAACATTTGTCTGTAAATCCAAAAACTTAAAAGGTATTGTTATGATTATTTGTGCATGTTACTCAAACAGCTTGAAGATGTTTGTTACGACAAATAAAAAAGTCAAAAAACAAAAATGGCGCCGCTTGAGTGGCAGCTTGTTACAGTAGCTCTGCAGTTTTATACATCTTTTTAGTGTTTTTTTTACGGTGTTTTTGTCTTTTTTGTTATTTTTCTTTGTCACTACCAACACTTTAACCTGTTCAGTAACACTTGAAAATATATGTTTTTCTCGCTTAAATTTTTACCCTTAAAAAAGTGCTGCTGTTTCCACATGCTTTGGCCCTCTGGGATGACCCCGAGTTCATTGGGAAGTTAACACTCTCAACTTGTTGTTTCTAGTGGCAGTGTGACACTAGGCCTTACTGACACAGAGCTACAGAGGTTAGAACACAGAATTTCTATTTCCGTCCAAGTAAATCATCTGAAAAATTAATAAAAAGCACTACTGTAAGCATATTATAGGGGCTATATACTAAAATAGTACTCTAGCCTCATGTCTCAACTTAGAACAGAAAAAATCCAGAAAAAAATGACTTATAAAATGGATTTTATATGAATGTATTTCTACAGATATGTCTGTGCGTCTTATTTCTTATTTCTAAAAAAGCCAAAAAAGTGCTAAATACAAAACTTCTGAAATACAAAAACACATCCACATCACTCACAGATATGTCTGAAAGAAGTACATACATAGATTTATAGAAATAAGTAATCCTAATTTTATGAAATGGTGAAATGGCATCAGAAGTCCATATTTTTGCCTTCAGACAGCTGTAAGAGATCACAGGAATAGTTTTTGTTGGCCATGTTTGGTATCAGTCAACTCGTCATCTTATTGGCTACACAGGGATGCCAGTTTTATGACCTTATCTTCTAATTCGTGGGCTCCACTGTCAATCTTTCCCACGTGGGCCCAATGGGGAGTGTGAGATTTCATTTGCTTAGCTTGGGGTTATCTTGAGATACACTGATCCTAATGGCTGGGAACAACGTTCATTGCAAACTGCACAAGCCAGAGAATTTAACGGTGTCTTTGGTTTCTCTATAGCGTGACCAGATACACACGATAGAAACCAAGAAATGATGCACTATCTATATTTCTCTACGTCAAAACTTGGGCTGAAACTACAAGATTGTGAAGGGACCAGATAATTATGGATTACAAGGCTTGGATATTCTAATACCTTAGGGTGTTTTTGATGTAGGAAACTAAGGTTTTTGGCGATCTTTTACCGCTGTGATTAAAGACACGAGGAGACAGGTAGGAAACACACACTCGATTAGACTCAAATCTTTCTGTGTTTCTTTACTTCAGAACATGATTATCACTGTTGTGAGTCACCTTATTGCTTCGTGTGTGGGCTCGATGGAATCAGGAGACTTTAAGACTGTTTCAAATGATGTATGGCATGAGCGTGTTTATGACGGTTTAATGCTTACAATTTATGAAAGAAGTCAGCACTTCCGAAAAACGGCGAGTTTATTTCCCGTGGACGGGAACTGTCCGCCCAAGAAGCAAGTGGGCAGCTATGGATGTTCATATTATTACGTTCGTAGCTTGTCTCTTGCTACTTTTGGAACTTTTTGGCAGAGCAAATGGAAACTCCTCCAACAAAGCACCCCACTCAACGACGGTCCCATTGTTCTACACCCGGGATCAGCTGTTAGCCCTGCGCTACACACCCCTTCTCTGCGCGGAGCGGCTGGAGATTCTGAAGGAGTTACGGAGAAGAAGAAGAGGGAGCAGAGCGGGTGTGAAGCGCAGGGAACGGAAAAGACAGTATAATCCATGTTTACCGTCTGTCATCATGGGGAACGTTAGATCTCTCTCCAACAAGATGGAAGAGCTGACGGGGCTGACTCGAGTGCAGAGGGAGTACCGGGAATGCAGCCTCATGTGTTTCACCGAGACGTGGCTGTGTGAACTTTCTCCCAACACACACGCCACCCTGGATGGTTTCAAACTCTTGCGAGCGGACAGGAAAGCAACGGAGAGCGATAAGAAGAAGGTAGGGGGGGTCGCTGTGTTTGTGAACGATAGGTGGTGCAAACCCGGGACACATCAGTGTGAAGGAGCAACTCTGTACCAGAGACTTGGAGCTGTTAGCTGTTAGCATGTGGACTTACTACCTCCCGAGGGAGTTTTCACAGGTTATCGCTGTGACCGTGCACATCCCCCCCTCGGCGGTTGCCGCTGCAGCTACAGATCAGATTCACACTGTTGTGTCTCAACTTCAAAACCAGCACCCCCATTCCCTTCTCCTCATCTCCGGGGATTTCAATCATGCTTCCCTGTCCTCTGCTCTCCCCACCTTCACCCAGTATGTTAATTGCCACACAAGGGGAGTCACAACTCTGGACTTATTGTATGCTAACATCAAAGATGCATTCACCTGGGCACCCAGATAGCTCAGTTTGTAGAGCGGGTGCCCATGTATAGAGGTTTACTCCTCGACGCAGCCGGCCCGGGTTTGAATCCAGCCTGCGGCCCTTTGCTGCATGTCACTCCCCCTCTATCTCCCCTTTCACAACTTCAGCTGTCCTGTCCATTAAAGGCCTAAAATGCCCCAAAAAATAATCTTAAAAAAAAAAAAATGATGCATTCACCTCATAACCCCTCCCCCTTGGCCGCTCGGATCAAAATCTCGTCCATCTGGTCACAGACTACTCCCCTGTGGTGACCAAACAACAACCTGTGAAGACGCTTGTGAAGCAGTGGTCTCAAGAGGCAAGTGAAAGGCTCAGAGACTTCTTTGAAATTACAGACTGGGAAGCACTCTGCACCCCCCACGTCACCGACATTGACAGTATGACACATTGCATTACAGACTATATCAACTTCTGTGTGGAGAACACTGTGCCCCCAAAGTTGGTCCAGTGTTTTCCCAACAACAAACCCTGGGTGAAATCTGAGATTAAAGCTCTGCTAAATGAGAAGAAGAGGGTCAGTGGAAAACCGCCATAAGACCACCAGCCCGCTCGTCCCCCCTAGCCCCACTCATCAGTTCATCCCCCCCTCTCCCCCTCCCTTAAACTCTCACCTTCCACCATCCCCACACCCCAGTCATCCTTCACCCCCTTCTCCATGACAGATGATCAGGTGAGAAGTCAAGTTAACAAGATCAAGGCAAGAAAGGCCCCAGGCCCGTACGGCATCAGCCCTAGTCTCCTCAGGGACTGTGCGGACCAGCTCTGTGGTGTGCTCAGGCACTTATTCAACCTGAACCTGAGCCTGGAGAAGGTCCCAGCCCTGTGGAAGACCTCCTGTGTGGTTCCGGTACCGAAGTCGCCGCGCCCCAGAGAGCCAAACCACTTCCGGCCTGTTGCCTTGACTTCTCACCTGATGAAGACCATGGAGAGGATCATCCTGCGACCCCTGGTCGGCACACAGCTGGACCCCCTACATTTTGCTTACCAGCCTGGGATTGGGGTGGACGACGCAGTGATCTACCTGCTGAACAGATCGCTGCTCCACCTGGAGGACAGCGTGAGCACTGTGAGAGTCATGTTTTTCGACTTCTCCAGTGCTTTTAACACCATCCAGCCTTCGCTGCTCAAAGTGGAGATGGAGAGTGCTGGAGTGGACCAACACCTGGCTGCATGGACTACGAATTACCTCACCAACAGACCACAGTATGTGAGGCTCCATCAATGTGTGTCTGATTTGGTGCACTGCAGCACAGGTGCCCCTCAGGGTACGGTGCTCTCCCCCTTCCTTTTCACCCTCTATACCTCGGACTTCATGCACAACACCACCCACTGCCACATTCAGAAGTTCTCAGATGACACAGCCGTTGTTGGTTGTGTCTCTGAGGGGAACGATCTGGAATACAGGTCGGTTATCAAGGACTTTGTCAGCTGGTTTGTGCTCAACCAGCTTCAGCTCAACACCAGCAAGACAAAGGAGATGATTGTCGACTTCAGGAGGAAAACATCCCCTTTTTCACCGTTGAGCATCCAGGGGTCGGACATTGAGTTAGTGGAGAGCTACAGGTTTCTGGGTGTTCACCTAAACAATAAATTAAACTTGACTGATATCACCCATGCTCTATACAAGAAGGGCCAGAGTCGCCTCCATCTGCTGAGGAGACTCAGGTCCTTTGGAGTGTGCAAGACTCTCCTCAGGACTTTCTATGACTCTGTGGTGGCCTCTGCCATCCTTTATGCTGTGGTCTATTGGAGGGGGGCAGCTGGGACCGGGACAGGAGCAGAATCAATAGACTGATCAGGGGAGCGAGCTCTGTCCTGGACTGTCCTCTGGACCCCATAGAGAAAGTAGGGGAGAGACGGATGTTAGCCAAGCTGACATCCATCATGGACAACACCTCCCACCCCCTACATGACACTGTGGGGTCCCTGAGCAGCTACTTCAGCAGCAGACTGATACACCCCCGGTGTATGAAGGAGAGGTACCGCAAGTCATTCCTCCCGGCCGCTGTCAGACTCTAGAACACCTGCACTACCTGATAATGTTGTAGTTTCTGTTCCTGTTTATCTTTAATATCGGTATTTATATTATTTTATTACAAGTACTTACGTTACAATATTTATGGTCACAGGTTAATATAATTTAAATTATGCTACTGACTCTTGCTTTGTTACTCTAATTACACATTCAATTTAATTTTAACGTCACTTACACTGCAACATTGTTTCTTGTATCATGGCAACCGCACTTAAAAATACCTTTATTTGACGCCATTTTGCATACTCAGTCTACCATATTATCATTTTCTATTGTTTGCCTGTATTTCTTGTGTGCTTACTTGTTTGTGTTTTTTTGCTGTTATTGAAAAAATGCTGCTGCTCTGTGACAACAAAATTTCCCCGTCGTGGGATGAATAAAGTATAATCTAATCTAATCTAATAATGGAGTGGTATGGAAATTTTAAGTGAACCCCAACTTTCGAACGGTAGTGTGTATGCGTGTGTGTATATATATATATAAATCTTAAAATCATGCACTCTGATTGGTTAATGTCCATCGTCTAATAGCTGTATGTAACACATATGATTCAAATCCATTAAATCAACTACTTGGAGTCGTTTGGACAGAGTTGGATATTGGATATTAATAAATAAATAAAATTTATTCAGAGCCTTTCATTAAGAGGAAACTCAATAAAAAGGCTTTTTCTGCTTACACTATATCATATTGAGTTGCTGAGAGTTGCCTTGCATATACAGTGCTTTCGGGTCCATTTGCAGGTAGTTTTGGTGTACAGGGTTTCGGAGAAAGCTGCAAGCAGCAATACCTTAGGCCAAGCAGTCGTCCCGTCCCAAACAGACACATTTTCAATGGGCACCGAACTATTCTTTTAATTTTCAGGAAGGAATGCCGATTTATAAGCTTCTGGCTTGAGTATTTTGTTTAGTCTACATTTCCTTCTTCCTCAAAGAAGGACAAGGCTCTCTATCCTTCCGCGTCACATGCATGCCATGGAGACGGGGTTGGTGAAGTGCAGAAGTAGAGTCTGCCAAAATATTAGAGTTTTGCTACTAGCTCTGGACCTTGAAATCATAAGTGTGTTTTTTCTTATTATTTTGAAATAAATATGAAATAAAAGGACTATTTACTTAATTTGCGTGTTTAGTGAGCTTCTTCAAACACACAAGGTCGCGTGAGATTTCTGTCTCTCTATGAACAATGTTTTGCAGCCCGTTAGTGGCCCCTAAAGGTGGTGTACTGATCCCCTCTGGACAGGAAGTTTGTTCAGACCTGTACAGGTTAGTCAGATGATGACATCTCGACCAATGAGGTGTCACTGCAATCAAAGCTGTGAAGACAGCATGAAACAAATCAACATCTGATGCAATCATTACTGAACAGTGATGTTTTTAGTTGATATTGTGTCTACCATAAGTACAATAATTTAATCAATCAGAATGTTTTAGATCTTTAATAAGCAAAGGGACTCAATAACCATGTGTGTCAGATAGGTCGCTGTCAGTCACAAATCCACTGAGAATTTTCTCCTGACTCTGCAGATCCTCTTAGCTTCACAAAAGGTTTTTTAACTCAATTATTTGGTTTTTTTTTAGGGCCCAACACATTACCATTTTCACAGTTTTTGTAAGCTACTTTTTTTTAGAACTCTCTAAATGCCCGCTGTACCAAAGGGCAGTGGTGCTCAGTTAGAGACGAGCTGGTGAATGTTGTGGATGATTTAGCCGGTAAATAGGGTTAGGGTTGTAGCGCAGCCTCAGCGTACCAGAATGTACGGAATAGTTACCAAAGCTATTTTGATGGGAGACAAGCAGGAAGTAAGGTCAAGTTGTAACGTGTGCAGAATGTGGCTTGGCATTGTTTTGCTGAAATAAGCAGTGATGTCCATGAAAAAGAAGTTGCTTGGATCACAGCCCATTTGGTCTAAAGTTGCTCCAAAACTTCATGTACATTTCAGCATTAATGGTGCCTTCACAGACGTTCAAGTTACCCATGCCACACACCCCAGTACAACCACTTTACGCTGATAACAATATGGATGTTCCTTAACCTCTTTGGCCCGGAGGATATGACGTCCATGATTTCCAAAACCAATTTGATTTGTGGACTCGTCAGACCACAGCACACTTTTCTACTTAGCGTCAGTCCACCTCAGATGAGCCCAGAGAAGCCAGTGGCGTTACTGAGTGTTGTTGATATATGTCTACCACTTTGCATGGTAGAGTTTTACCTTGCACTTGTAGATGTAGCGATAAACTGTGTTAACTGACAATGGATTTCCAAAGTGTGCTGAGCCACGTGTTAATAATGCCCTTAGATATTGATGCTGTTTTTTAATAATGTGCCGTCTGAGGGATGTCATGGGCATTCAATGTAGGTTTTCAGCCTTGCCAGCTGTGATGGACTGGGAACAAAAAAGTTGTTTTTGAAAGTTCTTTCAAAAATGAAAGACTTAACATGAATCCAGGGTATCTGAAGGTATCTGGCGGCATGTCTAGAAAAAAAAATAAAAACTACTGAGGCAGCCGTTGAGACACTGAGATGGCCCGGCAGGTTCAAACTAGACAGGCCGCTCTCATCAACCATTTTAACATATAGCTACGAAAAGAATGTTTGAGTCCCAAAACACAGGGTTTTCTAGCCAGAAAGTAGAGTTCATGTCCCTTAAGAAAACACAAGACCAGTTAATGTGTTTGTGTACCGGGAGTAATACTTAAGGGGACTACCCAAACTACAACCTTTTTTTGTAGTCTTACCTAGTCATTTTGGTGTCTAAACTTAACTGCTTTTATGATGGTCACCTTTTGTCATCTATACTTAACTGTAACAGCTGCTGTTAAGACCGTCAACTTACGCTGACCGGTTCCCAACTCAACTCAGCTCAACTGCCACGTGACCGGTTGGCTGTTAGCTTTCAGCAGCCAAAGTATTTACGGTAGAGGTCATAACAATTGCATTCATGAGAATGCTTTGCATCAGATTACATATCCAGTTCCTCTTAAAAATGGAAGGGAGAGTGTAATCTGTTGTGTCCTCAAACGAAAGAAAAGCTTACTTGTTTCTAGTTGCATATTAACCCGCCTCTTCAATTTATTTATTAGTGAGTATAAATGAATGATGACTAGAACAAACTAAGAAACTTAAAGCAAATTTTGTCTGCTTAATTTACAGTATTTTGAACACCAGCAAACAATGCACAATCTCAGGACCACTGCCTGTTTTGTCAATGTAAAGTTTAGCCCATTAAGGCAACTACACAAATGGCTTAAGGGCTACTGTTGTACCAAAAACAAACCCTGCGTGGACAACTTCACTACATTCTACCACAGAACTGACCTCTTTAAACATGATTGCTTGAATCAAACAGCATCTTGTCTTTTGTCCATGGACAGGTCATGGTGCTATATGTGACCATCTGCATTACACCAAACAAATCACAGGGAGAAGAGATAAAGTCAGTGTCTGTCTGTGTTGGCTCTGTTCATTTCCCACAGCATTCTCTTTGTAAAAGATCTCCCAACTCAACCAGAGAGGTCAAAATCCTGCAGTTGAAATAAAAAGTTCTGCTGTTATTTTGGTGAAAGTTACACAAAATGAATGTAAAGCATAACAATTCAGAGACAGTTATATTGTAATATCACCAATTACTCTCAAATGACAGATAAGGTAATATATTTTATTTTTAAAAGTAACTTGCCCACTGCCTGTCAGTAGATCTGCGCAGGACGCTGATTGGCTGGGCCTAGGTGGCTTGTACTCAAACCATAAAATGTTACAACAATGGATTAGCATCAGTGACTTCTCCCATTGGTTTGTGGAGAGTGTGGGGTGTGGAGCTGAGAAGAATGATGCATCTTAGTAACCATTGTGTATGGTTTCAAAGGCGCTGCACTAAGCTACACCACCTACCTGCCACTTTACTTCAGTCTACCTTCTGCTCATTGTCTACTGTTTGCCTGTTTTTCTTGTGTGTTTACTTGTTTGTTGTTTTTGGCTGTTGTTGTTGTTATTGTTGAGAATGCTACTATAACTAAGGAATTTCCCCGCTGTGGGATGAAAGTATTATCTTATCTTATCTTATCTTATCTTATCTACATGTTAGACAGGGAACATCGCAGAATTTTTACCGGTTGATGCAAGTCACTCAGCAGACTTTTGCCGAGGGGTAAACATGGACATCTGTGCCAATTGGTGGTATTGCTATGGAAAAAGTCTGCCAGACTTTACTCCACATGGCTGTAGAGATAGAGCTGGAAATGCAAGACTATTGTTTAAGTAACTTGACAAGGAATGGGTAGGACAAGGATCAGGACACTCCTGAGCCAGCACTAACTACAAGCTTTATCAAAGAGGAAAGTCTTAAGCCTACTCTTAAATGTGGAGACGGTGTGTCTGCCTCCTGAACCCAAACTGGAACCTGGTTCTACAGGAGATGAGCCTGATAGCTGAACGCTCTGGCTCCCACTAAAATACTTGATGTTTCCATTCTTGATCATATGACTTGTCCTAAAGAATAATTTCTAAAAAGAACTCAGCAGCATGTGTGTCTGTGGCCTAAATGAAAATTAATAATAGAGGAACTGAACTGGAATTTGAATAATGGTGATGTAACAGATGTATTTTATTTCTTCTCACTGGTACAATTATTAAAATGGGAGAATTTGTTAAAAAAGGATACAATTTTAAGTATTGTTGTTGTTACAGGGTCACCGCCATGTTGGAATTCCACAATCTACTATGTCACTGGCAGGGTAAGCTATTCCGTGGCTAACTAGCACTAGCAGCAAGGCCATAGTAAAAGCATACAAGAGTCGGAGGCTAGCGGACACATGGCTGAGGCCCTCCAACACCCCTGGATTTTGAGTCTGTAGCAAGCATTTTTTAGAGAACTGTGCTTCTGATACAACAGCGTCACTGGTGAGGGTTAAGTCCAAAAGACTGAAACCTGAGGGTTCAGAGAGGACAGAGAGGTAGCTATGGTTACCTGTTAGGCAGCCTACTATCAAGTCTACTAGCTAGGCAAAGGGCTGGTAACGTTGTTGTCACAAATACAAAACACAAACATATTCACTTACAAAAATAAAGTATAGTTGGGGACAACGGCTCATCTCCCTATAGATCACTGTTTGATGGGCTAAATGACCATTTACTTTGTTGTGTATAGTGGGCATTGTCAGACACAAACAGTCAGGTCCCGCAAGATTTAATCTGCCTCTCTGTTAACAATGTCTTACAGCCCATTAGTGGCTCCTAAAGGCTGTGTGCTGAACCCTCTGGACAGTAACTTTGTTCACACCTGCATGGGTTAGTCAGATGATGACATGTCAAGCAATGAGGTGTCTGTGATTAGATGTGTGAAAACAAACAAGCATCAGCATGAACCCATCAACATGTGATGCAATCATTACTGAACAGGACTGTTTTTTTCAGTTGATACTGTGTCTGACATGAGCACAATCATTTAATTCATTAAAAAAATTTCTAGCTCTTTAATTACAAAAAGGGATTAAATTTGCATGTATAATGTAAAAGGATTCGCTGCCAGTCCCAAATCCACAAAGAATTATCTGCCAACTCTGCAGCTCCTCTAATATCTAGAGAGTGTTTTTGACTCACTTTATTTTGTTTTTAAGGCCCAAAACATTAATTTTTTGTTCACTCTCACAGTGTTGTCAGCATCCTTTTTATGACTCTCTAAAAACTCAGCAGCAAATAGATGAAGTTAGAGACTAGCTGGTGGATATAGTAGAGGATTTAGCAGGTAAAGAGAGTTAGGGCTTTAGAGCCCAATTTCTTTTTTACTGCAACATAATTTCCCCATGGGGACGATAAACATGAACTGAATTGAGCAGCTGGAGCAAACCCGAAGGTGCAGGAAATAAGTTCACGAAGTATAAGCGAGCCAAATTCCGAAAAAGATGGCAGGTTGAGGTGTTGGATGGGTCAAACTAACAACTGAATCAATCACAGGACTTTTCCAGAGGAACTGGGGATCATGTGTTGTTTGAAAAATAATTAGTGGGACCCCTGGTTAGATCAATGGATATGGCACGCAACCATTAAAAGAGGTTTATTCCTCAATACAGAAGTCTGGGGTTTAACTCGACCTGTAGCAAGTGTCCTGCATGTCTTCCCCCTCTCTCTCACCTAAAGGCCGAGATGAACCTCTCTCCATGATGAAGGTCTCATTTTCCGTGGCGTTGTGGAGGAGACTTAAAGAATATTGGGGATGTTTAGGTAAACTGACTAGATACTCGGAATCTCCGATACTGCCGTTTCTCTCTTTTGCGGCTGTGCAACCGGCCTGTAGCTCACGTAAAAAAAGACCTGGGGCGTATCTTTATCAGAGCGGAGACACGATTCACAGGGACACCCTGTGATACAGCTGGTGGAAGATCAACTATTGACTTGATAGCCATGATTGCTTGTGTGGTTTACGGTGCCTTCCCTAACACTGCCCAGACCCGCCTGGTGAAAAATACCAGAAATTTTCACCTGACTAGTTGTCAGTGGGCCGTCACCATATTTAAGTTAGATATGATTGTGTTATGAGAAAGCTTTGCATCAGAATACACACATGAATACAAATGGAAAAGGGTGTGTATCCTGTTAAGGTCTCACGTATAGGGGAAGCTTACTTGATTCCAGGTGCAATTTGACATTCACTTCCAGAGTTTATTCCAATTCAACTTGGTCACTCAAAACTGTGATCTTGAATCTCCAGGGTTCTGGAACTTTCCCTTTCATTGGGGACATTTTGATAAGTTTTCTTTTTAATTACTGCATTGCAAAATAATACAAGCAGCAGAGAAGTCACAAAGTTTATATTGTATTTTGTTGTGGTCACCATGTAATGAACAACTACTGCTGGGACATGATCTGCTAAGCTCACTCAGATGTGTGTTGTGCCATTGAAAAATTAACATAAATGTTATAGCAATCAATCCATAAAGATGAAAAAGGTCATAGTTAATGGTAAAGCTCTGAATGCCCTAATTGACTCTGGCAGTGATCAGACCCTGGTGCACAGGCAGTTTGTAACAGCTAATGTTATGCGCGCCATTCCCATCTGCTGTGTACATGGTGATAAGAAACCTTACCCCACTGCTGATGTTTACATTGAAGGACAACCCTACCTATTGAACATTGGAGTTGCTGACAACCTTCCTTTCCCAGTAGTGCTGGGTAGTGACCTGCCAGTCTTATTTGATTTGTTTAACCAACCGTAAAGTTGCCATGTTGCCGTAACCAGAGCCTAGGCCAAAGTGGTGGATGACCCCTCTGTTACCCTCAGTGCCCTGCCGTTTTATGATGCAGATCTGGCCACTCAACCAGAGAAGCCGTGGACAACACGCAGGAAAAAAAGGCAGGAGAGGTTCCAGTACACTGTCATAAAATCCCCAGTTGCAGTAGCTCCAGATTTGCCACTAAGATATTCAGACATTGTTCAGATGCAACACGATGACTCCAGCCTAGTGACTTTATTGGGCAGTGCTAAAGAGAGAGAGGTGGAGAGTGAGTTTGAGTACAATGCCAGGGAGGAGTATTTCCTCTAGAATGGTATTGTCTATCATCAACATGGACCAGCTACGCAGCTAGTCGTTCCAAGTTGGTCCGAGACAAACAGTACTTCTCTTGGGTCACTCTGTTTCCTGGGCTGGCCACCTAGGGAAGCACACGACCCTGGCTCACATCAGACTTTAATTTCACTGGCCTGGATTGCAGACAGATGTTGCTCAGCTTTGTAGGACTTGCCCTCAGTACCAGAAGACTTTAAGTAAAGGACCGTGTAGAGCTCCACTCCCACTCCTCCCCATTGTTAGCACTCCGTTTGAGCGTCTTGGTATGGATATTGTTGGTCCAGTTGAAAAAAAGTAAAAATGGAAATTGCTAGATGTTGGTGATCACATATTACTCTACAAGATACCCATAAGTGTTTCCCCTGAAATCTGTCAAAGCAAAGATTGTGGCATTCTCCTTGGTCCAGTTCTTCTCTAGTGTTGGTTTCCCTCGTGAGATTTTAACTGACCAAGGCACTAACTTTGTGTCCACGCTTCTGAAACAAGTTTACCAACTGAATGGCATCAAGAGTTTGCGAACAACCCCCTTTCCCCCACAGACAGACGGACTGAAAGAACAATTCAATCTGACCCTTAAGCATATGCTCCCAAAGTGCGTCAATGACACTGGTTCTGATCGAAATCACTGGCTACCCTACCTCCTTTTTGCATCCCGGGAACTACCCCAGGCCTCTACTAGGTTTTCCGCATTTGAACTGTTGTATAGTCATGAGGTAAGGGGACCACTGACCTTGCTTAGGGAGGCCTTGGAAGGGGACCAGCAGAGATACTGGGGTGTTAACATCATCTCCTATGTTGTTCAGATGAGAGGCTACAGACAATAGCAGAACTCGCCCAGCAGCACATGGCCCAGCGGTACCAGAAAGAATGGGATGATAAGTCGGCATGGCAGAGGACCTTTGTTCCAGGTCAGAAGGTCCTAGTTATGCTCCCTACCAGTAACAGCAAACTGCTGGCAAAATGGCAGGCCAACTTTCTACTGCAAGCCAACCAAGTTCCAGCAGGGTGTTGCATGTGAACCTCCTCAAGGAGTTGGATGAAAGGCCTGAGACGAAGCTAGAGATATTGCTGATCAGAGCTGTGGAGAAAGAAGAGGTGGTAGATGACCAGTATTTGCCCTCACAAGCCCCAGCAGAACCTGACCTGGTCCATCTGCCAGCCAATCAACTAAATCAGGTGAAAACTTAATGTAATCGTCAAATATTTCAAGCGTACCCAGGTCGCACAAATATGGTGGCACATGATATTGTGTTAAAGGAGGAAGCTCCAGTTGAACTGATGAGTTACAGGATCCCAGAGCGTCCCCTGGTGTCCTTTAAAAAAGAAGTGGACCTGATGCTGTCTCTGGGGATCCTTTCATGCTATGGAAAAAGTACACATGGCGGTACTCTGATAAGACCAAATGATGTTCAACCGCGTGTCCAGCTAAATTAAAAAGCTCTCGTTGACTTCCGGTTATGGCACGCAACTGAGCGGTCGTGTTGGGCTAGGCTCTGGCGGACTTAATATATTTCTACCTTTAATATCTAGTTAAATTGAGCTATTTGTGACCCAAAATATTTGACAGCCCTACTATACGAACACGATGTCAAAAGGTCAAGGGAAAGGCCGACCTAAAGATGACAAAAAGACAGACTTTGAAACTTTTTGTGAGGATGACGGGGAATCTCAGGCAACGAACGAGATGCTAATTCAAGAGGAGGCTAGCCGCAAGGAGAACCAGATCTTAACAGCCATACAGTCCCTAAGGAATGACTTCTCCACGCAGCT
>NC_048417.1:27605516-27616741 GCF_013103735.1 Etheostoma cragini | reverse complement strand
CACTGCCTCTGGGAATGCACCCTCATTCAAGAATTTTGGAAAGAGATCATTACAATTTTATCTATGTTTATTAATGAAAAACTTCCACTATGTCCCAAACTTTGTATTTTTGGACGTCTCCCAGCAAGCTGTATATTAAACAGTAGCAGGAAGAATCTGGTAATATTTTGTCTTCTTGTAGCTAAACATACAATTGCATTGTCATGGAAATCTGTTCACAGACCAACCAGGCAAAGCTGGGTCGAGGGGCTACTGCAATGCCTTGCCCTAGAGAAACTTACCTATGTTGTTAAAGGGAAATATAATACTTTTGTAAAAATTTGGGGCTCATTTATGCAGTTTCTGGGGGGGGGGGATTTTATTGCGTATTTGTAGTCCACCGGTTTCCCTTTTTAATCTTTATTTTTCTTATCTAATTTCAATAAGGTCACTGATCATGTTGTTGAAGGTGGGAGTATTTTCCACACAGAGTATCCAACTATGCATGTACTTGTTTTTTTTTATTTTTTTTTTTTTTATTAATGCCACGATGGGAGTCAGTTTATCACCATACTAGTAAACTACACCACTTAAATGTCTACATTTTCAATATCGACAAATGCCTAATTTACTTATTGATGTCCCTTGTGTTGTTTTGCTGTTTTGTATAGTTGGAATGTAATTTAAAAACTCAATAAAAACATTTGTCAAAAAAAAAAAAAAAAAAAAGCTCTCGTTATTGTATTGTGTGATTGAACTTGATTAATCATTGTTTCTGGCGCTGCCAGGTGCAAATATTTCACCAAACCAAGTTCCTTCCCGAGACAATTTAGCAGAGCCACCATCTCTGCATCCAGATCTTATTGTCTCCTGAGTTAATTGTGATTGTGTTAAAGAAATGCAAACAACCCAGAGTGTTGTTTTCTCCTATCCTAGAATGCAACTGTGGTGTATCCAGACCTTACTCTACATGGCTGTAGAGACAGAGCTGGAAATGCAAGACTTCTGTTTTATGAACTTGAAAAGATTTTAATAATAGGACAAAGGAAAGGAAACAAGGGTAGAAAAAGACAGAAGAGAGACAGTGAAAAAAGGCAGGGTTACAGAGAGAGTGAAGATGATGGTGGGATGTGCAGAGTCAGGGAGGAGGGGCATCAGAGTCAAACAGGGACTGAGAAAGAGGAGGGGATGAAGAGAATGAGAGAGAGATAAATCAGTTACATGACTCAGGTTTGTTCAGAAAGATGCCAGAGCTGCAGCTATCTGCAGACCTCTGCAGATGGAGGTTGAGAACGGAGCTGAGCTCTGCTTTCCACAGTTCCCAAACACCTCCTGCAGGAAGCCCTTGTCTCCTTGGCCCCAAACACTGTTCACTTACATTGTGTGCTACTCCATCTCTCTGACCACTGTGGCTCTCAACCTGCTCATCGTCATCTCAATCTCCCACTTCAGGCAGATATTAACTTCTTTGCTTCTATTTACAGGATTTGTAACTTTAAATTGTGAACAGCTGCTGTATATTTAGAAGAATTGTCTTTGAGTTAGTTCTGAATAACGTGGCTCCAAATGTCTGACTTTGACAGAGTCTGTTGTTCATGTCTACTCTTTCACCAATATTAATCACTGCTTTCTGTCCACCGTGACTTCAACCAAGTCAATTTAACCTAATCTTCTAGTCTAATCTTGCTGATATGGGGATTGAAAAATTATTATATTATTAAATTGAAAATATATAATTATAATGTTTTTAATTTTGAATAATGGTTAGGGTTGTTCTGTCAGTGTTGTTGGTTTAGTGATACTTTTCCCTTTACCTGCAGGCAGCTCCACACACCCACCAACATCCTCCTCCTCTCTCTGGCTGTTTCAGATTTTCTAGTGGGCCTCGTGCTGATGCTGGGAGAAGTTCTCCGACAAACATCCTGCTGGTTTCTTGGTGACTTTGTGTGTTTTCTCTATTATTATCTTACATTCATCATTAATACATTCTCAATAGGTGACATAGTGCTTATATCAGTTGACCGTTATGTGGCTATTTGTGACCCTTTGCATTACAACACCAGAATCTCCATGAACAGAGTTAAACTCAGTGTTTGTCTGTGTTGGCTCTATTCTGTTTCCTACAGCTTTCTCATTGTTAAATATGACTTGACTCAACCGGGGAGGTATAATTCCTGCTTCGGAGAATGTTTGTTGGTCATTGACTACTTCACAGGACTAATAGATCTTGTTTTGTCCTTAATTGTTCCAGTTATTCTCATCGTAGCTCTGTACCTGAGAGTATTTGCCGTGGCTGTGTCTCAGGCCCGTGCCATGCGCTCTGACATTACAGCTGTCACACTCCAGTTGTCAGGGACTCCAAAGGCAAAGAAATCAGAGCTGAAAGCAGCCAGGACTCTTGGTGTTCTGGTAGTTGTTTTTCTAATGTGTTTATGCCCATATTACCATGTCTCTCTCGCAGATGACAGCTTCATTAATGTTTCATCTGCATCCTTTTTTCTCTTAGTGTGTCAATTTAACTCTTGTCTAAACCCTGTGGTCTATGCCTTGCTTTACCCCTGGTTTAGAAAAGCAGTTAAACTCATAGTTACTCTTCAGATACTGCAGCCTGGCTCCTGTGAGACCAACATGCTGTAGAGAGGCTGTGGAGGGACTAGGATCAGACTCGACCTAAGGATTAAATGAATGAATATGTTGCTGCTGTTCAGTGACTGAAATATCAAATACAGAAAGTGAAGATATATTTTCCTGTCTTTAAGTCTAAATTGTGTATGATCAACAATTGAAAGGCCTGTTCTTCAGCTTTATCTTGTTGTGTATTAGGTCTCTCTGATCCTGCTGCATTTAAAGAAAGAGTCATAAGAACCATATACTGTTTCTAGGTAATCAATAGTGACTTGAAACATTTCAACCCAACACAACAAAAGCACTATGAAAGCTTTGTATTTATGTATCGATGTTTTGTCAAAGCATCATCTCTGTGATTTATGTTGATTTTGTTGCAAACAGAAATCCCAGGCCTGCTCGGCCTCTGTTTCACTGATAAAAAAGAACAGCCACACTTTCCCACCAAGTATAGAAAAACATCAGCTGTGAACTGTAGTTGTGTTTCACATAAAACTGTCAGTATAAAAAGATCTTGGTCCCTTTACAAAGTTGTTGTAATCATTTCAATTTAGTGTCATTCATATCTGATCCCAGTTTAACATATTATGTCTTTGTATAAAATTTTCCCCCAACCCAAATTTGTCCAGTGTATACAGGAAAGACCATTCAATTCGGTCGAAAGCCTTTTCTGCATCTAGAGAAAGCACCAGACCATTAACAGACTCCTGCTTGAAAGCTATGATAGTATTCAACAAACGTCTTACATTTGAAGCTGAGTTCCGCCCCTTAACAAAACCTGTCTGGTCCTCTTTTACCAATGCCGGCAAGAATTTTTCCAACCGAGTGGCCAGGATCTTAGACAGTAGCTTCCTATCTACATTTAGAAGAACTATGGGCCTATAGGATCCGAATAAGTCAGAACACTTCCCCTTTTTCAAGATTAAAGATATATTAGCCTCCTTCAATGTCTGTGGGAATACTCCTGAAGTAAAGGAGTGGTTGAACATGTCAAGAAGAGGATCTGTTAGAATATCTTGAAAATGTTTGTAAAATTCAGATCAGAATCCATCAGAGCCTGGTGATTTCCCATTTTGTAACGCTTTGATAGCTTTAATCACTTCAGTTTTAGTTATGGGGCTATTGAGGGCAGTTCTATGCTCCTCTGACAGATGTGGTAAGTCAATTTGGGCAAAGAAATTGTCCATGAGCTACCCTTGCTCCTGTTCTACATCAGAAGAGTAGAGGTTTTCATAGAAAATCTTAAAACAGATATTTATTAATTTATTTTTGTATACCTTGTGGCCATCTTTGTCTGTAATCGCAGCAATATTTTGGGATTCCGCACGTTTTTTCACATAATATGCCAGGCATTTGCCTGCTTTGTCTCCATGTTCATAAAACCTCTGTCTTGCGTATTTGATTTTCTTCTCTGCTTCCCTGGTAAGAAGGCAATTTAAAGCCTGCAGATGCATCCACCCCTTGGGTAAACGATACACATTTTTTTTCATCTGTTGTGGTTTCTTGCCACAGTTGTGGTGATGGAGAGGTTATATATACTTTTTCTTTATCAGCCAATTCATTCTCTAAAGATTTTTGTTTCTCCTGTCTTTGGCGGTTCTTTGTTGCAGAGTACGAAATAATTAGCCCTCTGGCATAGGCCTTGCATGTTTCCCACAAGACTGAGGCATTGCTGGCAGATGGGGCATTCATTTCAAAAAACATTTTAAGTTCACTGAAAAATTTGGAAGTAAATTTCTCGTCTTTAAGAAAAGTGTTGTTGAGTCTCCAGTGGCGAGAATGACATAACGCTGTTTTAAGATTAAGTTCCAAAATTACTCTTGCATGGTCAGAGATAAATATACTGGTTATGTTGCATGATAAGACTGACTGTAAGGCGGTTTTTGGGAGAAGAAAGTAATCAATCCTGGTTTGACACTTATGTGGGGGAGAAAAAAAATGTGTATCGTTTACCCGAGGGGTGGATGCATCTGCAAGCTCCTCACACAGAACGTGGAGCGCCTCGGCCTGAGGAGAGGGGGGTACGTTATTATTCGAAAATTTGTCAATGAGGGGATTTAATATCAATAAAAAATCACCGGCACAAGTACACATTCATCATTACAATACTCTGACCTTGCAAAGTTCCCTTGATTATCACATAGCGACCACTCGGGTCCTTAACGCATTCAGACACTATAAGCGGTAGATTCTTCCTTATCAATACTGCTACACCACTGCTCCTTGATGTGAAAGATGAGAAGAACACTTGGCCAAATGGCCCTTGTTGTAACTTTAAATGCTCTATATCATCCAGATGCGTCTCTTGTAACATAGCAACATCTATATCATCTTTCCTTATGCATGTAATTATTTTCCTCCGCTTAATAGGGCTGTGGACACCCCGTACATTCCAGGTGCATACCCGTAACTTATTCATCATTAATATTATTGATGATCCAGACAAAACATATTAAGACATGTGAACCACCATACACTGAGTAAGAGCTGAGTAAATGAACAAAGAGAAGGAAAGAAAAGTGATACAAATATCTGTACAACAACACATTTAACAAACAACAGTTTGGTAACAACCCTACTAAACATGCAGGGAAAACTCTCCCCCCGCCTGCCGCCGGGAGCCGGCAGGTGCAACAAGCGCTTACCGCGTGCCTCCTCATAGACCTAAACACACTAAAGTCCGCCAAGCACACAGCAGAGCAGAATCGAGCATTACTGTTCACCTAGTTATTATACGTAGCAGAAGAGAGGTCCACTGATACTCACACCGTTTCATAAGGCACTAGATTCGCTGTTTTCAGGTGTTTAGGGCAGCGATTCCACGTAAGTCGCGGCTGCCTCCGGTGGTTCAAATCTCTTCACTGCGCCGTTGACAGACAGCTTCAGAATAGCGGGATAAAGAAGGACTAGTCCACATTTTTCATCCTGAGGGAGACCTTCACCTTGTCAAAAGCCTTGCGTTTCTTGGCCACCACCACCGAAAAATCATTGAAAAAGGAAACTTTAATCCTGCCCGATGGGGAGTTCGGCTCCATAGCGAGGCGCCGAGCCGCCACCATCACTCGTTGTTTATCTGCAAAGTTGTGCAGTTTCATGACGATGGGTCTGGCGCGTTGGTTAAGGCCCGGCCTTGGTGCTAGGGAACGGTGAGCGCGGTCGACCTTAATCTTCCCGGGTTTGTTGATAGGTTGAGATGGGAGGGGAGCCACGTCTCCATGAAAGCGACCAGGTCTTTTGCCCTCCGTGCCCTCGGGTAGTCCGACCAATCGAAGATTACATCTGCGGCTGCGGTTCTCCAGGTCGGCAATATGATCTGCCATATCGGATGTTTGTTTCTGAAGTTTCACCACTTTAGCCTGCAGCGTGTCAATCGTGTCTTCCACGCTCGAGATCCGTGTCTCAGCATCCCCGACGCGCGTCGCCAGGGCCTGCATCTGAGATGTTTGTTCCCGTATAGCGGCGAGCACAGTTTTGACTTTGGCGTCAATTAACTTTCTGTTGTTATCCGTTATCTTGCTCAAAGCCATAAGGATAGTTGGGTCTATCGTCACTCGTCACGAGGTCACTCTCATATTCTGCGACTTCAGCAGCGGCATTTGTTTTGTTAGTATTTTCGGGTTCTACAGCAGTAGGGCCCGCAGCGTCGCTGGGTTGGTCCTCCAAAACAGTATTTTTTTTAGATTCGACACGAGGCATTTTCAAAAAGTAGTCAGCCAGGCTCATTATAGAGCTACTCCCGCTCACATTTATAACGTTTTTACCAGGTGAACACGTGTTTTAGATGGATATTTCAGCTGAATCCACAGGTGCCGAGCAAACGTGGTGCTCACACTACAACGCCATCTTGTCACCCCCAGCGGCGCCATTTTTAATAATGATATGATGTGATATTATAGACAGAACTCTAGCTGATCTGGGTGGGTGGCTGATATTTAATACAATTTCTATATTTCTTATTATCAGCAACCATTCAGCCAATGTTCCAAAGGCTCATTCTGTTTACTAATCTGATATCATTTAAAAAAACTAACTGAGGAAACAACTCTTCTTCCTGCTATTGGCGAGAGCAATGGTGTTTTTTTCTCCTCTCCCCTCTTATCTTAGCTTGGCTCCTATTCCAGTCCGTCTACCTTGTTGTGTGGAACTTTTTCTCTTATCTCTTTTTCCCCTGCCTGCTGCTTTCCTGGAACATTTGAAATGGAATTGATTAACTGGTCACTCAGGGGTATTGACAAGACTTTTTCGCCCAAGCATGCTTCACCGGGGGAGGCTGTCTGCGCCAGTGGGACATTCCCTGCAGGCTATGCTCGCCATTCATGGGAGAATTGGCAAGCGGTCTGCCTAGACGTTCTCACTGTGGAAGAAGTTGAAGATATTTGGATAATTGGATTTCTGTTGGTTGGGCTCCTGATCATCGGACTTGGAGTCTCCCTGACCTACCGACAAATTGGTAAGACAGCCGCCAGCAAATTTACCCACAAGCTGTCTGGGGAACTTAAAGAGTGCTTACATGGAGTGATTGAGAGGATGAAGGTTTTACATCTGAGGGCTGACCAGTCGAGTGAACATCTCAGACCGGACTGTGGAAGCGCAAATGGGGATTGATATCATCGGGCCCAGTCGGTGGAGTTGCTTCGTGTAACCACCGGACTGGCAGAAAAGGTAGCTGGACTGACAAAATCACTACATGAACTGGATGCACGTATGACGCTGAGGTTGGTAGCAATTGATTGATGAACATTGATTCGAACAAATTCCACGAGTCAACCTAAATTGGACTGAAATTGTTCAACTATTCTAGTCTAGTAGTCTTAAAGAAGATTCTATTTTTTTGTCTTTCATTTGGACTTGGTCTTGTCTAGTCCTGTTCTTGGACTTGACAAAGGTTGTCTTATATCACCTTGACATCACAACTGCTTTAATTCATTTATATCCTGCAAAATACAAGTCACCAGCTCCATTTTCTCGCAAGTCAGCAGAGCATTTCATGAATAACTGGAAGTTTAAGTTTGCAGATAATGTGGCTTTACACTGAACAATATCTGTTGCATGGAAAGCACTGGAAGTAGTAACTCTTTGGATGTGGGTGAACGTTTACCACCATCTTATTAGTCAAACACCTTGCATTGCTGTCTTGCCAAATATTCTAGTTGGTCTCAACCGACTACAGCAATACATACTTTTTATCTAAATTAACTTCAAAACACAACCATGGAATCACACTTGTTCAGAAAACAGGTATTTGTTTATTACAAAATCCATCTAGAACAAGCATTGACATCAGTCGCCTGGTACACGCCTTGCTGCATCATATGAAGTTAATTTGTTAACTTAGGTTCAGGAGCAGGGCCACACCTGAACCACACCTCAAATCACCAGACAAACCTACTTATACCGTGCTGTGCAGCCAGGCTTGTGTCTCTGATTGCTTGACGTAAGAGGGTCAGCGTTCTACGCTCTCAGTCATGGATCCGAAGCTGTAGCATAGCTCACCAGATGTCAATTTCAATCCGTACAATCATCTATTCGAAACTGAATGTTTTAGTCACGCCGCAGCACTCCGATCCCGTCGTGTCTCATCTGCGCCGATTGCGGTCACCATGCCTCGGCTTTGCCCAGGTCTCCATTCCTCCACAGATTGATCCCCGGCTCCCAGCAGCTTCCAGCGGCTCTCAGGCTTCTTCCCCTCAGCCTACAAGGTCGGTAAATCAGAGCCGCGAGGATCCCCGTCTACTCTCTCCTCGTCATTTGTTGCTACCCCGGAGGTGGCAACCACCGGGCTTTCACACTTCCCGGTCCCCCGCCAGCGTCAGCCTCAGCCAGCGGCATCACGCATAACATCACAGGCCTCGCCAGCAACAGAACGCATCTGTTGAACTCAGTTTTGTACTGTTTTATTTTACGTGAATACTAGTTTACTAGAGGAGTAACTTAGTATTTGAAGTGATGCAGTAATGCAGGAAATGTGCATTTAGTTTCCATGCTTATTGTGTTTCCACAACAATGTTAGTAAGAAAATCTACTGAAACGGCCCCCCCATAACAGTGGAGTGTGAGGTGAAAGATCAGAAAGCAGACGTTAAGTAAAGTATGGTTTGGCTGTTAAAAGTGAATGCTAAAGTGTACAGTAGATACTTCTTAAGCCCCCAACCCAAGGAAAACTTAATTCCTCATGGATATAAGTTCTATTTTACTTTATTGTTTATCATAATATTACCATATTAAGCATACAAGCTGAATGTCCCAGCTCTTTTCTTGTCTTTTCGCAAAGATTTTGTGCATATATATTTAGCGTCGTTATTTAATGTAGTGGCCAATTGCCATGGCCCCTTCTTTACATTTTGCTGTACATCTACAGCACTCTAACCCTCTTTATCTGATAAATCCAATACTTTATTCACCAGCTGGTCTCTAACAGTTATAAGACTATATTGCAACCCCAGACGGTGTACTGAATCAAAATAATAATTTAGTAAATAGTAGGGCTGAGCCAGGCTGTCAATCTGGTGCACTTTGGAAAGAAATTCAGAGGTTAGATGTAATTATTCTTTTCTATGGATGGAAATACTTGTGCTATAGCCTGAACTATTTTGCACTTCAGAATTTTAATCACGCACAGGTGGAATTGTTTTTTCTTCATAGTTTTGCATTAATATCACTAGGAAGCATACCAGTAGAAAGATACATTCATATTTGTAAGTGGGATATATACAGTACAGCTCAAAAGTTTGGACACACCTCATTCAAAGCGTTTCCTTTATTTTGATAACTAATTACATTATAGATTCTCACTGAAGGCATCAAAACTATAAATGAACACATGTGGATATATCCATCCATCCATCCATCTTCATCCGCTTATCCAGTTTCAGGTTGCGGGGGCATCAGCTCTAGTAGGGGACCCCAAACTTCCCTTTCCCGAGCCACATCAACCAGCACTAACTGGGGGATCCCAATGCGTTCCCAGGCCAGGTTGGAGATATACTCTCTCCACCTAGTCCTGGGTCTTCCCACAGCCCTCCTCCCAGCCGGACGTGCCTGGAACACCTCCCTAGGGAGGTGCCCAGGAGGCATCCTTACCAGATGCCCGAACCACCTCAACTGGCTCCTTTCAAAGCAAAGGAGCAGCGGCTCTTCTCCGAGCTCCTCTCGGATGACTGAGCTTCTCACCCTATCTCTAAGGGAGACGCTAGCCCCCCTCCTGAGGAAACCCATTTCGGCCGCTTGTACCCTTGTGGAAATGTGGAAATATATACTTGTAAAAGTGGGAAATAACTGAAAATTTGTCTTATATTTTAGTTTCTTCAAAGTGGGCCCCCTTTGCTTTGTTTCGTAAACTTAACTAACTAAACATAACCAAACTGTGACCACGTCTGTGTTTGCTCCGATGTTTCCATTTGAAACCTTTGACCAGCGAGGTCAGCAGGAGACTGGTGGGTTGATCTTGATGAATGACTCGTAGCCCCAGGCCATCATTATCAAACATCACCAACATGAAGAAAAACTAATATCTGTAAAATAAACCATAAAGCATACATTTTGTAGAGCTGAAGGAGAAGCAGCTAGAGAGTTTCAGCGCTTTCTAGAACATCTACGATGTGTCACGTGTGCCTCTGCTGTTGTTCTTGATAGTAAAAGTCTCCTTTAGCGTCATATGTAAACGCGCTTGGTCGGGACTATTCACGGCACTTTGAGCAGTCTGCACTTGATGTCTTGTTTGAATTCCTTCCTTGTGTTTGTTCTGGCCTTTGTAATTGTCTGGTCAGCTTGATGAGTTCCAGCTGTTCATCAGGTCACCTGTCTATGTTACAGCCCTCGTTGCATTGTGTATTTAGTATGAGTTCACCCCTTTGTCTGGTGTCAGTTTGTTGTCACACCTTGTGTTTCTACTGTTCAGTACATACATTTGTTCTGATAGATTTCTGTTTAATTACTGGACAAAGAAAGAGGAAGTATAGCTGCAAGAGTTCGAGTTATGGCAGGCAGGTGACTCAAAGGAGAGTCTAGTCCTCCTCAGAAAGAAGAATAGAGATTACTGTGTAACTTATCACAATTTTGCTAAGTAGACTACATTTTTGGTCCTTTGATGAAGTGAAAAAACACTTTCCATGGTAGCGGTCAATAACCCCATTGGAGTGTTTTGCTCTTTCATTTACTTTTGGGTTTACTATATTTCTCAGCTCTGGGATGAGTGTGATTGGCTACATTTGATATACCGTACGTACCCAAGGAAATTTCAAATAAGCCAAGCTTTTTTTGATTTTAGCCACAGACACAATGTCACTGAGCACTTTGTACTGTGGATTCTTCAAGACACGTGACAAGTTAAAGAATGGGAAAATTTTAATTTTTTTAAGGACACATTTGACACCTATCTATGGACTAAATTGATCCTACAGTGTTTTTACTTTGCACTTGCTTTTGGATCATTACAAAAAAAATGCAAATTTATTATCTTAAAATAAAAGAGATAGCGTCTGTTGCATAACATACATTATGAAAGGTAACTAAGTGGTCTTGAAGAAGACTCTATACTCGGCCCTGACTAGGCAAGGCAAGGCAGCTTTATTTGTATAGCACATTTCAGCAACAGGGCAATTCAAAGTGCTTTACACAAAATCA
>NC_048417.1:27601718-27605416 GCF_013103735.1 Etheostoma cragini | reverse complement strand
TGAATTATTATTGTTTCTAGAGATAATATCAGAGAAGAAGGACCTTCTTGCATTCCTCAGTTCCAAATTATAAATGCAGAGTCTCTCTTTATAGGTGTTATAATGGACCAGGAGATTTGTTTTTCGCCACCTTCGTTCAACTTTCCAACACTCTCTTTTTTCTGTTCTCACCAGTAGGTTATTTCTCCATGGAGATCTTTTCTTACCAGAGACAACTTTGACCTTAGTGGGAGCAATGGCATCAATAACATTTGTAATTTTACAGTTGAAATTGTCTACAAGCTCACTGACTGAGAGCCCAGAGAGGGCTGGTATGGAGGAGAAAAGCTGAATAAAGGTTTCACTGTTTTTTTCCAGTAATATACCGTTTTCTGATAATCTTTGTTTGGACACTTTTGGGCACAGAGATAGTGCCGTTAAAGAAAACACAGGAATGATCAGAGAGAGCAACGTCAGTCACCACAACCTTGGAAATATTCAGACCCTTTGAGACAATCAAGTCCAGAGTGTGTCCCTTATTGTGGGTGGGCTCTGTCACATGCTGAGTCAGCCATAGTTCTCAAAAACACAACACAGTTCTTTGGTCCCCCTGTCATGGGGGTTGTCAACATGAATGTTAAAATCACCCGCAATGATTACACAATCAAAGTTAAAACAGATTATAGACAGAAGTTCAGTGAAGTCATCAATGAAGGTTGCACAATATTTAGGTGGCCTGTAGATATTTAGAAACATCGCTTGAGGGGAAGATCTTAATTGAAGAGCAACATATTCAAAAGAAGCAAAATTTCCATAACATATTTGCGTACAGTGGAATGAGTCATTAAGCAAAATGGCGACTCCACCTCCTTTCTTATTCACTCTATTCTCGCTCATAAAACTGAAGTTAGGGGGAGCAGACTCGATGAGAACAGCAGCGCTGTTGTTATGGTCTAACCAGGTTTCAGTTAAAAACATAAAATCTAGATTGTGTTTGATAATAAAATCATTGATTAAAAAGGATTTTCCTGCCAAAGACCTGATGTTTAGTAAGGCTAGTGTTAGTGTGTTTTCATTTTTTGGGACAGGCTGTAGCTGACGAGGAATGGATGCTAAATTTGCTAAGTTTGCAGTTAAGTGCTTATTCACCATTCTTTTCCTATTACCTATCACAACATAAATTGAGGAAGAGTTGAGTTGAGGAAGAGTTGAATCCACAGTCCTGTCCACTAGTCCTGGTCTGGGACTTGACAAAGGTTGATTTAACTACACCACTATTAATCTTATCATCACTGCTTTACTTCATTTCTTTCCTGAAAAATACAAGTCAACAGCTCCATCCTCTGGCGAGTCAGCAGAGAGTAATCACTGTGGCAGTTTAAGTTTGCAGATAATGTAGCTGAACAATAATTGTTGTGTGACACAGGCTGCTATGATAAGGGGGTTTCTGCAGGCATCTGTCATCCAAGTGGACCGAAAAGTGGACCACCAAAAACGGACTCAGGCTTTAACACCTGTCTCATTTAGTTTAGTTGAATCACACTAGGGATGGTTTCCCCCTTTTCATCATGTCATTATTGTCTCTCGTTATTTCAAATCAATGTAAAAAACTGATAAAAAGATACAATATTACATTGTGAATATGTCTGTTTTTTTATCAAATGCCACTCTAACACAAATCTCTATGCTATGTGACATTAAATAAATGACAATTCTGATGATTTTCTAATAAAACTGATTAAAAATTGCAATCCATTACTCTTTCAATAATTTGATAAACTTTAACTTTCTTTGTCCTATGAGTACATGTTTCTCTGGAAATGTGACTGCAATGATCTAATAAACTGAAAATAATCCTGTCTTTTCAAATAATCTATTATTTGGCTCTCACAACAGGACTTCATAGTAATGTATGTAATTATGTCATAAAGACAAAATACTTTATGTTAAACAGGGATTACATAAGAATAACACTAAATTGAAATGATTACAACAACTAAAGGACCCAAGATCTTTTTGTTCTGACAGTTTTATGTGAAACACAACTACAGTTCACAGCTGATGTTTTTCTATACTTGATGGGAAAGTGGGGCTGTTCTTTTTTTATCAGTGAAACAGAGGCCGAGCAGGCCTGGGATTTCTGTTTGCAACAAAATCATCATAAATCACAGAGATGATGCTTTGAGGAAGCATAGAGACATAAATACAAAGCTTTCAAAACGCTTTTATTGTGTTGGGTTGAAAAGTTTCATGTCACTAGTGATTACCTAGAAACAGTATATGGTGCTTATGACTCTTTCTTTAAATGCAGCAGCATCAGAGAGACACAATACACAACAAGATAAATCTGAAGAACAGGCCTTCCAATTAATGAATTAAATTCCACAATATAGACTTAAAGACAGGAAAATAAATCTTCACTTTCTGTATTTGATATTTCAGTCAATGAACAGCAGGAAAATATTCATTCATTTAATCCTTAGACCGAGTCTGATCCCAGTCCCTCCACAGCCTCTCTACAGCATGATGGTCTCACAGGAGCCACGCTGCAGTATCTGAAGAGTAACTATGAGTTTAACTGCTTTTCTAAACCAGGGGTAAAACAAGGCATAGATCACAGGGTTTAGACCAGAGTTAGAATAGAACACAAATAGAACATAGGATGCAAACGCAGCATTGACCAAGCTGTCACCTGCAAGAGAAACAGAGTAATATGGACAGAAACACATAAGAAACACAACTACCAGAACACCAAGAGTCCTGGCTGCTTTAAGCTCTGATCTCTTTGCCTTTGGAGTCACTGTCAGCTTGAGTGTGACAGCTGTAATGTGAGAGCGCATGGCACGAGCCTGAGACACAGCCACGGCAAATACTCTCAGATACAGAGCTACGATGACAGTAACTGGAACAATAAAGGTCAAAACCATGTCTACAGCTTTTATGACATAGTCAATGACCAACAAACATTCTCCGTAGCAGGAATTATACCTCCCTGGTTGAGTCAGGTCATCCTTCACAATAAGAAAGCTGTAGGAAACAGAACAGAGCCAACACAGAAAAACACTGAGTTTAACTCTGTTCATGGTGATTCTGTTGTTGTAATGCAGAGGGTCACAAATAGCCACATAACGGTCAACTGATATGAGCACTATATTACCTATTGAGGATACAGTAATGATGCTTGTAAGATAATTATAAAGAAAACACACATAGTCATCAACAAACCAGCAGGATGTTTGTCGGAGAACTTCTACAGGCATCAGCACAAGGCCCACTAGAAAGTCTGAGACAGCCAGAGAGAGGAGGAGAATGTTGGTGGGTGTGTGGAGCTGCCTGCAGGGAAAGTAAAAAGTATCATTTAACCAACAACACTGACAGAACAACCCAAACCCATTCTCAAAATTAAAAATATAAAATCCATATTAGTTTAAATATTTTTCAATCCCCTACATCAGTAAGAGTAGACAGTTAAAATGACTTGGTTGAGGTCACGGTGGACAGAAAGCAATACTTAATATTGGTTAGAGAGCATACATGAACAACAGTCTCTGGCATCAAAGTCATTTGGAGCAACAATATTCAGAACTAATTCAAAGACAATTCTTGTAAATATACAGCAGCTGTTCACGTTTTAAAGTTACAAATCCTTTAGAGAGAAGCAAAGAAGTTAATATCTGCCTGAAGTGGGAGATTGAGATGATGATGAGCAGGTTGAGAGT
>NC_048417.1:27592434-27601618 GCF_013103735.1 Etheostoma cragini | reverse complement strand
AAGCAAAGAAGTTAATATCTGCCTGAAGTGGGAGATTGAGATGATGATGAGCAGGTTGAGAGTCACAGTGGTCAGAGATATGGAGTAGCACACAATGTAAATGAGCAGTGTTTGGGGCCAAGGAAACGAGGGCTTCCTGCAGGAGGTGTTTGGGAACTGTGGAAAGCAGAGCTCAGCTCCGTCCTCAACCTCCATCTGCAGAGGTCTGCAGATAGCTGCAGCTCTGGCAGCTTTCTGAACAAACCTGAGTCATGTAACTGATTTATCTCTCTCTCATTCTCTTCATCCCCTCCTCTTTCTCAGTCCCTGTTTGACTCTGATGCCCCTCCTCCCCGACTCTGCACATCTCACCATCATCTACATCACTCTCTCTGTCACCCTGCCTTTCTCACTGTCTCTCTATCCAATCTCTCTTCTGTCATTTTCTATCCTTGCATCCTTTCCTTTGTCCTATTATTAATAATTTTTCAAGTTTCTAAAACAGAAGTCTTGCATTTCCAGCTCTGTCTCTACAGCCATGTAGAGTGTGGAGTAAGGTCTGGCTACACCACGGATGCATTCTGGGATAGGGGAAAACAACACTCTGGGTTTCTTTTTCTTCTTTTACCCAATCACAATTAACTCAGGAGACAGTAAGATCTGGATGCAGAGACGTGGCTATGCTAAATAGTCTCGGGAAGGAACTTGATTAGGTGAAACATTTTCACCTTGCAAATGAAAATGCCAGAAACAATAATAAATCAAGTTATATCACACAATAAAGTAACGAGGGCTATTTAAATTAGCTGGAGCCATGGATAAACATAATTTGGTCTTACCAGAATACCGCCATGTGTACTTTTTCCATAGCATGAAATGATCCCCAGAGACAGCATCAGGTCCACTTCTTTTTTCAGGGACACCAGGAGGCAGTCTGGGATCCTGTAACCCATCAGTTCAACTGGAGCCTCCTCCTTTAACACAATATCATGTGCCACCATATATGTGCGACCTGGGTACTCATGAAATATTTGACAATTACATAAAGCTTTCACCTGATTGTATCCATCACCTGGCAGATGATCCAGGTCAGGTACCGCTGGGGCTGCTGAGGGCAGATACTGGTCATCTACCACCTCTTCCTCCTCCACAGATCTGATCATCAATACCTCTGCCTTCCTCTCAGGTCTTTCAGCCAACTCCTTTAGGAGGTTCACATGCAGCACCCTGCTGGAACGTGGTCGACTTGTAGTAGAACCTTGGCAGGTGGTGGGCCCAAGTTGCTTCTCCACCTCAAAGGGTCCCTGCCATTTTGACAGCAGTTTGCTGTCAATGGTGCATGACTAGGACCTTCTGACCTGGAACAATGGTCCTTCTCCGTGCCGACTTATCATCCCATTCTTTCTGGTACGGCTGGGCCTCCGCCATGTGCTGCTGGGCAAGTTCTGTCATCTTCTGTAGCCTGTCTCTTATCTGAACAACATAGGAGATGATGTTAACACCTCCTCCTTCTGCTGGTCCCCTTCCCAGGCCTCCCGAAGCAAGGTCAGTGGTTCCCTTACCTCATGACCATACGACAGTTCAAATGTGGAAAACCCAGTGGGGGACTTCCCGGTATGCAAAAAGGAGGTAAGGTAGCCATTCATCCCAATAAGAACCAGTTTCATTGACGCACTTACGGAGCATTTACTTGAGGGTCTAATTGAACCCCTCTGTTAGTCCGTCTGTCTGTGGGTGGTAGGGGGTTGTTTGCACACTTGTTTCAGAAACGTGGACATAAAGTTAGTGCCATGGTCATTTAAAATCTCACGAGGGAAACCAACACTAGAGAAGAATTGGACCAAGGAGAATGCCACAATCTATGCTTTGACAGATTTCAGGGGAAGCACATCTGGGTATCTAGTAGAGTTATCCTTGATCACCAACATGTAGCGGTTTCCAGTTTTACTTTTTTCAACTGGACCAACAATATCCATACCAAGACGCTCAAAGGGAGTGCTAACAATGGGGAGAGGTTGAAGTGGAACTCTACACGGTTCTGTACTTGAAGTCTTCTGGTAATGAGGACAAGTCCTACAAAATTGAGTAACATCTGCCTGCAAACCAGGCTAGTAAAAGTACCGTCTAACGCGAGCCAGGGTCTTGTGCTTCCCTAGGTGGCCAACCCAGGGAACAGAGTGACCCAAGAGAAGTACAGTGTTTTGGGTAACCTTGGGAACCACTAGCTGCTTAGCTGGTCCATGTTAATGATAGAGAATACCATTCTGCAGGAAATACTCCTCCCCGGCATTGTGCTCAAACTCACTCCCCACCTTTCTCTCTTTAGCACTACCCAGTAAATTCACTAGGCTGGAGTCATTGTGTTGCATCTGAACAATGTCTGCAGGTATCTTAAAACTTAGTGGCAAGTCTGGAGTTACTGAAACTGGGGATTTTATGACAGTGTGATAGAATTCTTCCTGCCTCTTTTGCTTGCGTGACTTCCACAGCTTCTCTGGTTGAGTGTTTAGATCTGCATCATAAAAAGGCGGGGCACTTAGGGTAACAAGGGCTCATCTACCAGCTTGACCTAGGCTCTGGTTACAGCAACATTGCAACTTTGAGGTTGGTTCAACAAATCAAATAAGACTGGCAGGTCACAACCCAGCACTACTGGGAAAGGAAGGTTGTCAGCAACTCCAATGTTCAATAGGTAAGTTTGTCCTTCAATGTAAACATCAGCAGTGGGGTAAGGTTCCTGATCACCATCTACACAGCAGATGGGAATGGTTTCAAGGGTGCACATAACATTAGCTAGTACAACCTGCCTATGCACCAGGGTATGATCACTGCCGGAGTCAATTAGGGCCTTCACAGCTTTACCATTAACTTCGGTACAAGTTAATGGTACCTTGGGCACATTGACTTTTTGTGACCCTCTTGGCCGCACAGGGAGCAAATAGGTACTTTACAAGACCCTTGTTATTTGTTGGCTAGTTCTCCCTCAAGGGAGCCTAACCCACTGGTGTTGCCATCTGATTGTATTGAGAGGATGTGGACCTGCGGGTGTCTTTTGTAGCCTTCCAGGTGGAGTAGCTCCAAGGGTTTTCTTTCCTTATTGCAGCCACAAATACACCAACCAGTGACGCAGCCTCTGCAGCCGTTCATATTCCCTGATCCATACCTGCAGTTCAGGAGATAGCCTCTGCAAATACTGCTCCAAGATTATAAATTCAGCAACGTTAACAGTTTTACCTTTCGATTGGATCCACTTCCCGTAAAGCTCCTTTAGTCTTACATCCAGCTGCTGTAATCCTTTCAAAAGTTATAAGGAAGTGTTCAATTTCATCATGCTCTGTTAATTTCTCTATTCTGGGTTCTGAGGGGAACTAAAACTGACCTGATGAAGCAGGGGATGAAACACACTCTGGTGCCAGTTGTGTTTGGACTTGGGGCCCAGGTTCATCTGAGTCCAGAGCTGTTGATGTATTCTCCGGAATTGGGGAAGTGCGAGCTTGAACCTCAAGGATACAGCACTTGGAATTGATGTTGTAGTGCCCTAAACCGCTGCTACTGTTGTGCAGACTCCTCCCTCAGTAGAGCGTCACGGGCCTCTTGCTGGCACATGTGGGCCCAAAGAATGCTAGCCAGGTCCAGCATTGTTTTATCTCTGCTTTCTTCAGCTTCAGTGCCTATGACTCCTGCTGAAGTTCCAGTGTCAGAGCCATCTGCTTGCTCCTCTTGTACAGTCTGTTGTTCCTTAGACTCCCCATGATTTCCTCTTCCACATTATCCTCCATGCTGCATTACTCAAAAAATACCAAACAAAAATCACAGGGGGTAGACAAACACATTAAATAGCCAAACCACAATAACTCCAACCTATGTTAAACCAATGCTACCTAATTGGTTAATATGAATTAAGGAAAAATCAAATAATCATAACTAACTATAAGTATAATTACCAAAAAAAAGAACACAACTCAAAAATTAAATACATGGCCACCCCAATGATATGGGGAAAACATGGTACAGTCCAATTATCCATTCCCCATTTAAACAGCTTAGAATCACTTGGAGGTCCTTTTGTCTGTCAGCCAACGACCCCCAGCAGCAACTCCCCAGGAACTGGCAACTCAAAAAGAAAAGGTATTAATTTCACAGTATTGTTTTCCCCCATTGTTGTGTCCCACAGAGACTGTGGATCTTGTCCCGGCGGTAGTTGTTCACTACGTGGTGACCACCACGAAATACAGTAACTTGTGCCTTCTCTGCTGCTTGTATTATTATGCCATGCAGTCATTAAAAAGCAATCTTATCAAAATGTCCCCAATGAAAGGGAAAATTCCAGCACCCTGGAGATAAAAGATCACAGTTTTGAGTGACCAAGTTGAATCGGATTGAACTCTGGAAGTGATTGTCAAATGGCACCTGGAATCGAGTAAGCTTCCTTTCGTGTGAGATCAGTTCCATTTGTATTCATGTGTGTAATCTGATGCAAAGCTTTCTCATAACACAATCCTATCTCACTTAAATATGGTGACGGCCCACTGCCGACCAGTCAGGTGAAAGTTGCCGGTATTTTTTACCAGGAGCGTCTGCACGGTGTTACTGAGCCGCCGCGAGCCATACAAGCAATCACGGCCATTCAAGTCAATGCTTGATCTTCCACCAGCTGCATTACAGGGCATCCCCGTGAATCGGCTCTGCGCTCCGGTAAAGATACGCCCCAGGTCTTTTTTCATGCGAGCCACAGGCCGGTTGCACAGCCGCAGAGTAGAGAAACGGCGAGAGTATCTAGTCAGTTTATCTAAACATCCCCAATATCCTTTAAGTCTCCTCCACAACGCCACGGACAATGAGAGCTTCATCATGGAGAGAGTTTCATCTCGGCCTTTATTCACCAGGACAGCAAGGAGAGAGAGAGGAGGAAGACATGCAAGACACCTGCTATAGGTCGAGTTAAACCCCAGACTTCTGTATTGAGGAATAAACCTCTTTTGATGGTTGCATGCCATACCAATTGATCTAACCAGGGGTCCCACCTATTCATTTTCAAACAACACATGATTTCACAGTTCCTCTGGAAAAGTCCTGTGTTTGATCTAGTTGTCAATTTGACCCATCCAACCTTCCATCTTTTTCCTTACTTCCTGAACCTTTGTGTGCGCACCGGTAGCTCTAAAACCCTAACTCTCTTTACCTGCTAAATCCTCTACTATATTCACCAGCTAGTCTCTAACTTCATCTATTTGCTGCTGAGTTTATAGAGAGTCCTAAAAAGGATGCTGATTATACTGTGAGAATGAACAAAACATGACAGTTTTGGGCCTTAAAAACCAAAAACTACAGTGAGTCGAAACACTATGATCTAGACAATTTCGATAAATTAAATAATTGTACTCATGTCAGACACAATATCAACTGGAAAAAAACAGTCCTTTTCAGTAATGATTACATCACATGTTGTTGGGTTCATGCTGCTTGTTTTTCACAGCTCTGATTGCAGACACCTCATTGGTCGAGATGTCATCATCTGACTAACCCGTACAGGTGTGAAAAACTTCCTGTCCAGAGGGGTTCAGTACACCGCCTTTAGGAGCCACTAATGGGCTGTAAGACATTGATTGCAGAGAGTTAGATCTCTGGGTACCTCACTGTTTGTGTCTGACAATGCCCACTATACATAACAAAGTAAAAGGTAATTTAGCCCATCAATCACTGATCTATAGGGAGATGAGTTTGGATCTTCAGTTTAAGCTGCTCTCATTAAGACACCATTCTGTAGCATTCACATGAACTTGAATGGCAGTCTTGTATAAGACTTGTATCAGTCTTGTATAATGGCTCTTTAAACTTGCTGAAGACTACATTGTTTGAATGCAGTTTTGCTTTTTAGTACCATATGGTTGTCAGCAGGGCCTGAAGTTAACTTTTTTGGCCACCAGCCACACAGGCTTTTTACCAGCCGATGCTTTTCCTCAAAGGATGCATGAGTATGCTGTCATAAATCAGCCACGAACCTCGCTATTGTCCCCAACTGTCCCGTTTGGTATGGAAAACGTCTTCTTTTACTTTTCTTTGACTGATCCTCATCTTTCTGTCGGTTAATTGTTTTATCCGGCCTCTTTGCCCCAGTGATGTGCCCCCACCTTTTTTAGCTCAATTCAAGGAAATGACAGACTTTTTTAGAATGTGAAATGAACAACACTAAGTGGCAAAAACAACTGAAATTCACTCAATTCTTATTGGCCGGGCATTGACATTGGTCGTCTGGTACACGCCTGGCTGCATCATATGAGGAGCCATCATTCATTTTCATTTAGGCAACAGACACACATGCTGCTGAGTCCTTTGTGGTAAGTATTCTTCAGGACAAGTAATATGTTCAAAAATGGGAACATATTATTTTAGTGTTACCTGTGTTGCTTGTTAATAAAGTTAATAATCTGGCCTAATGTGATCCTACAGTGCTTTGTGAAAATAATAATGCAAAATAAGGATGCATTCAGGATATTAAAACCTGGATGACCTGTAATTTTCTAACGTTAACTCAGATAAAACTAAAGTTATTGTTCTGGGGCCCAAGCACCATCTCTCCTGTTTTAGCTTCTCTGCATTGGCTTCCTGTAAAATCCAGAATAGAATTTAAAATCCTTCTTCTCACCTACAAAGCTCTTCATGGTCAGGCACCGTCTTTTCTTAAAGAGCTCATAGTGACTGACCACCCCACCAGCGCACTGCGCTCCCAGAATGCAGGGTTACTTGTGGTTCCTAGAGTCTCTAAAAGTAGAACGGGAACCAGAGCGTTCAGCTATCAGGCTCACCGCTCCTGTGGAACCAGGTTACAGTTTGGGTTCAGGAGGCAGACACTGTCTCCACATTTAAAGGTAAGGCTTAAGACTTTCCTCTTTGATAAAGCTTACAGTTAGGGCTGGCTCAGGAGAGTCCTGATCATTGTCCTACACATTCCTTCTCAAGTTACTTAGTAGTAGTCTACTAAGACTACTACTAAGACTACTAAGACTACTAAGTGTGCTAAGACTGCAAGACTACTTAACAGTAGTCATGCATTTCCAGCTCTATCTTTACAGCCATGTGGAGTAAAGTCTGGCTACACCACAGATGCGTGCTGGGTTAGGGAAAAAAAACTAAATAGTCTCGGGAAGGAACTTGTGTTGGTGAAACACTTGCATCCCGGAAAAGAAAATTCCACATACAATAACAAATTAAGTTAACTGTTAACACAATACAATACAATCTTTTTTAATTAGCTGGAGACACGGTTGATTGTTATTTTCGCCTACCAGAGTAATGCCCTGCAGACTTTTTCCATAGCCGTACCACTGATCGGTACGGATGTCCATGTTTACCCCTCGGCAAAAGTTGGCTGAGTGACTTGGATAAACCGGTAAAAAATCTGCGATGTTCCCTCTCTAGCATATAGCTTAGTGCAGAGCCATTGAAACCACACACAATGGTGGCTAAGATGCATCATTCTTCCCAGCTCCGCCCTCTTGTCTAATTTCTGGCTCCAAAATAGCAAGACGAAAAATGCTATCTACTAGCTTTATAAGTCCACAAACCAATGGGAGAAGCCTCTGATGCTAAGTCCATTGTATTAACATTCTATGGTTTGTGACGAGCCACCTAGGCCCAGCCAAACAGCGTCCTGTGCCGATCTACTGTTAGACACTGGGCGAGTACTGTTAAAATGTAATTGATTACTATTTTTTGTCATTTGAGCGTAATTGGTGATATTATAATATAACTGTCTCTGAATTGTAATGCTTTACATTACTTTTGCGCTACTTTTGAGTTACCTTTAACAAAATAACAGCAGACTTTTCAATTGGAGGATTTTTACCTTTCTGGTTGTGTTGGGCTATCTTTTACAAAGAGAATGCTGTAGGAAATGAACAGAGCCAACACAGACAAAAAGTGTTTTTCAAAAATTTGCTTTAATTTTCTCAGTTTGTTGCATCTTTAATTTTTTTTCCTCCACATGCATCACAGCAGAAGATACAGATGGGTGTTACAAACCTTTCAATAATAATTGTACCACTCAAACCTCTGGTGTTTGGACTTTCTGTCGTTCTTCTGCTACCCCACCCTTCTTCCAGATGTCAATCCACCTGAACACCTGCAACACCCTGGAGCAGGTATAAGCACATTTATCTTCTTTATCAAGCTTACCGAACCCTTAAGTCTTCAAACCCTTCATAGTATAAGCCCTATGCATTGTCTTTTTGACCCCGGTTCGGCAAACAGAGGTACCTCTGGCATTTTCTACTGCTTTTATTCTTTTGCCATACAGTAATGTACAAAGACACAAACAATCAAAACTGGAAGAGGCGGAGTAATATGCAACTAGAAACTAGTGAGCTTCTCTTATGTTTGAGGACACAACAGATTACACTATCCCTTCCATTTTTAAGAGGTACCGGGTGTGTAATCTGATGCAAAGCATTCTCATGAATGCAATTGTTATGACCTCTACTGTAAATACGTTGGCTGCCGAAAGCTAACAGCCAACCGGTCACGTGGCAGTTGAGCTGAGTTGAGTTGGGAACCGGTCAACGTAAGTTAGACTTAGACTTCTCTTAATTAATCCTTTTGGGATGACTCCTGCAAGGAAATTGAAATTCCAGCATCCGTTTTTGTAAGAAATACAGTAAAACACAGTATAGAGAAAACAAAAATAACAGTGATAATAATAAAAACTAGAACTGCACGCAGTTTCAACGGGGTCCAAGCCTCCCCTCGCCAGTCGTCCCCAGCGACCCGGGGAGAGCTCGAAAGCGGAACCCAAAGCGAACTACAGAAGCTTCGCTCGGTTATGAAATGCGCACACAATTACGTAGCAAAATTCTTCGTACAACATGTTGTCGTGGCCATCTGGAGATGCTACACACGGGGTTTCGTGCAGATCTGTCTTCATTGTAGCGCCACCTGCTGTTCAACGTGTGTAATATTTGGTAGGTATGGTCGGCTACCCACTGTACATGTACTCTGTTAATTTCAAGTAATTCGCTTTAGTGCAAGCGGGTTATCTGAACGTTGGACCATAGGCCACGCCAACTTGATCCAATCAGTACCCCACTGTAAGGGCCAGCTCAAGAGTGGGCCTAGATGGTATCCATCAAGTTTTTGTAAAATTCGGATTAGCGGTTCATGAGATATAAACTTGTTGTATTTATAGCGCCCCCTAGTGGCCAATGTTCGT
>NC_048417.1:27574481-27592334 GCF_013103735.1 Etheostoma cragini | reverse complement strand
TTTGTAGCGCCCCCTAGAGGCCAATGTTTGTCAAATTTGTCTCAGAGCCTCAGAGGGACATAGCAAGTGATATTGTAAGGTTTGGTTTCAATAGCGTTCATCTTGGCCAAGATATAGCAAAGTCAGTTTTTTCAATGTTAGCTACACAAATTTGTTTGCGCGTAATTGCCGCAATTTTTATTCTATAAAAAATCTTTATGCAATTTTTTGTCAGGCCAGTCTGAAGATGCTATGTGCCAAGTTTCCTGCAGATCCATTGCACGGTCTAGGAGGAGTTCGAAAAAGTTTGTTTTCGATAAATCGCGATTTTTCACGCATAAAAGTCTAGGCGGAAGTGGGCGTGGCCTAAATCACGAGATTCAGTAGGATCCAGAGAACGCGTGGATGTAAGGTTTGTTAATGTCCGATGTACGGTTTGGGAGTTATAGGGCAAAACGCGCGTTTTGTGGTGTAGCGCCACCTAGTGTCGGAAGTGGGACAATTTTTTGCGCCTGAGGTCTCTGCGGAGTTTTGGACCAGTCCTGAAAATTGCGCGTCGCCACCATGTTCGGTTTAGGCTGCAGTACCACTTTTATGCGGAGAAGAATAATAATGGAGAAGAAGAAGAAGAAGAATCCTTACGAAAACAATAGGGTTCCACAGCCCTGCTGTGTGAACCGCGTATCGCCTTGCGATTACTGCGGTGCACGCATCCTCGGGCTTGGACCCCTAATAATAATAATTAAAACTGCAAGCAGTGATGAATGGGCCCTCGTCTCTATGCAGGTTGGGGGTACTGGCAAAGTCTAATCTTTGCAGCGGGGAATTTGCGCGGCAGTCAGCAAATTGTCACCAATGAAGATGGAACTCCCTGCTATAAGACTCTACGTATTACAGTTCAATATCTGTGGAAGGGGGGCGTGGCCAAATCACATGGGGGCGGGTCAAACATCACCAATGAAGAAGGAACTCTGCAGAGTTCAATGACACCTTATACAAGACTGTACCTTAAACGGTTCAAATGCTATGGATGGGGGCGTGGCTTAAGTGAGTGGACGTGTGATAAAGTATAGGGGCCAGCTCAGTATCAGATGTAGACCACACATTCCAATTTTCATGTAAATTAATGATGTTTGTCATATTAGGCTGATTTGCTGTTGCCAGTTGTTGGCGTTATCTCCAAAAGTCCATATTGGCCTGCAGACGTCCTCAGGCCGGGAGTCTTTGTGATTGGGGGAAATTTCAAGCAGACAGGACAACAATGTACACTGTAGTTACAGACACTTTCTCCTTTATCAGGGTGGGTCTCTGTGTGTGTGTGTGTGTGTGTGTATTAGTCAGTAAGAATCCAACTACCATAAATTCCGGACTATAAGCCGCTAGTTTTTTCCCACACTTTGGACACTGCGGCCTGTACTACGACGCGGCTAATGCATGTTTTTTTTATCCCGCCAAAAACAATTTGCCTCGTAACAGTAGACCAGTAAAATTGAGGAGTAGTTTACAGAGGTCCAATAAAATTTTGCGATAAATCAAGCTCACTTTCAGAATTACATTATTGTAAATCAGTCATTTGTACTCACCCTCATCAACATTGAAAACGCTCGAAGAAAAGCATATGATGCAGCTTTTAAGTTAAAGGCGATCAATCTGGCCATTGAACAAGGAAATCGAGCTGCTGCACGTAATCTTGGCATAAATGAATCAATGGTGAGGCGGTGGAGACGCCAGCGTGAAGAACTGAGACAGTGCAAAAATACGACAAAAGCTTTCAGAGGTAATAATAGCAGATGGCCCGAACTTGAAAACGTTCTTGAAGACTGGGTTAGCACGCAGAGAGCGGCTGGCCGCGGTGTTTCCACCGTGCAGATCAGACTGAAGGCTAAAGCCATCGCAACCGAAATGAAAATCGAAGATTTTAGAGGTGGGCCATCGTGGTGTTTTAGATTTATGAGAAGAAAAGGCCTGTCCGTCAGGGCATGCACAACTTTGTGTCAGCAGCTTCCTCCCGACTACGAGGAAAAACTAGCTAACTTCCGCACATTCACTCAAACTAAGATAGCGGAGAATTCCATCGGGGCAGATGAGATCATAAATATGGATGAAGTACCTTTGACGTTCGACGCCTCTCACTGGGACTGTTAATAAAAGAGGTGACTCTTCCATCACACTGAAAACAAGTGGCCATGAGAGAACGCATTTTACTTGTGTTCTGAGCTGTACAGCATCCGGACTAAAACTTCCACCGATGGTGATTTTTAAGCGGCTGACCATGCCAAAGGAAAAATTCCCAAGAGAAATCGTGGTGAAAGTCAATAAGAAAGGTTGGATGATGGAGAGCCTAATGAAGGATTGGCTGAGAGAAGCAATGCTCGTTATGGACAGCATGAGGGCCCATATAACAGATTCAGTGAAAGCTGCCATCAAGAGTACAAACTCAATTCCAGCTGTGATTCCTGGGGGTACCACTAAGTATTTGCAGCCACTGGACATCAGCGTTAACCGGGCATTTAAAGTGGCACTGCGCGTTGAGTGGGAGGCTTGGATGACCAGTGGCGAGAAATCCTTTACCAAAACAGGCCGCATGCGAAGAGCATCTTTAACTCAAGTCTGCCAGTGGATCCTAAATGCGTGGAGCCGTGTCAAAACATCCACCATCACCAACGGGTTTCGAAAGGCTGGACTGCTGCGTGATGAAGAGGACCGCGTGCGCTCAAGTGAGAGCGACAACGAAGAGGCAGAAGTGAGTGACGAGATCCTGAGGCTGTTCACTTCGGACACTGAAGAAGAGGACTTTTGATGGTTTTAGTGCACAGGAGGAAGATCAAGAAGGCGATTAATGACTTTTCCTGGTAGGCTGCAGTGTAACACCAGTATATATGTTTTACCAGTCATTAGGAGATATTGGAATGTTGTTTGTGCACTGTTCAGTAAAAAAGCATAACAAACGTAATTTTTGTGTTACCGATACGTACAGAACGTATATTTAACATTAGGCACTGTTTGGAAAAAAAGCATTCACAATATGCATTTGTTACCATACAGATTAAATTAAAAGTTAAAAAATCCTCACGAAGAATCCCCCTTCTTTCTAAAATTAGAGCGTGCGGCTTTTAATCAGGTGCGCTCTGTAGTGCGGAATTTACGGCACTAACATGGACAAGACCAAAGAGCTGTCCAAAGATACTATTGACAAAATTGTACATCTCCACAAGGCTGGAAAGGGCTACTGGGAAATTGCCAAGCAGCTTTATGAAAAAGGTCCACTGTTGGAGCAATCATTATAAAATGGAAGAAGCTAAACATGACTGTCAGTCTCCCTCAGACTGGGACTCCATGCAATATCTCACCTTGTGGGGTCTCAATGATCCTAAGAAAGGTGAGAAATCAGCTCAGAACTACACGGGAGGAGCTGGTCAATGACCTGAAAAGAGCTGGGACCACCGTTTCCAAGGCTACTGCTGGTAATACACTAAGACGTCATGGTTTGACATCATGCATGGCATGGAGGGTTCCCCTGCTTAAACCAGCACATGTCAAGGCCCGTCTTAAGTTTGCCAATGACCATTTGGATGATCCAGAGAAATCATGGGAGAAAGTCATGTGGTCAGATGAGACCAAAATAGATATAAACAACCTCCTTCCCTCAGTAAGAGCATTGAAGATGGGTCGAGGCTAGGTCTTCCAACATGACAATGACCTGAAGCACAGAGCCGGAATAACCAAGGAGTGGCTCTGTAAGAAGCATAGCAAGGTTCTGGCGTGGCCTTGTCTGTCTCCAGACCTAAACCCAATAGAGAATCTTTGGAGAGAGCTCAAAACGTTGTGTTTCTCAGCGACAGCCCAGAAACCCTACTGATGTAGAGAAGATCTGTGTGGAGGAGTGGGTCAAAATCTCTTCTGCAGTGTATGCAAACCTGGTGAAAAACTACAGGAAAAGTTTGACCTCTGTAATTGCAAACAAAGGCTACTGTACCAAATATTAACATTGATTTTCTCAGGTGTTCAAATACTTATTTGCAGCTGTATCATATGTGGGAATATTATACTCAGGTTTTGTGATTATACTCAGGTATTGTGATTAAGCTTATGCATTAATAAATGAAACAAAGGCCATGTCAGATATTGAACAAAAGAGAAGTATGTTGCAACTTGTGCTTGGCTTGTAGGTGAGAGCGGCATCCTGTTATTGAGTGTTAGCCACAGCTTGCAGGAATTCAACATCAGATAGTAAGGTCAGAGGTCATGCTGATTGCACAAACACCAGAACACAATATTCTCTCACTGGAGAGACACTTAAAGCACCCCCACATACAGACACATTCCTTCAGACTGAGACGGGATGCCGCACCCACCCAGCCTATAGAATTACTGTTGCTAAGGCGTTATGATCTGCCCAGTGACGTTTTTGAACCAATAGGGCTCCCTTAAGGAGAACCCATATAACTTCTGCGCACCCCTGTTTAAGCGCCTTTTTTGGGGACCTCTGAACTAGTCAAGTTCCATTAGGACCGTGCACGTATAACTGCCCGGAATGCATTGCTCTGTTTTCTGAATAAATCATTTTTATACATAATCAAATCTAGAGTAATTTCTCAGCTAATTGAGTCCCGACGTAGGACACTCCAAGTGGAGTCCAGTAGACTCCCTGTAGTAGGCTAGTATTACTGATAGGGGAAGGCCGGGGCGCGATAACGAGCCAAGTGTTCATCATAGCTTGTCCACCCATAAGGTGGGCCAAGACATGAAAGTGTGTAAGTGTGTGTGTGTGAGAAATACAGAGTGCGTTGATGGTTGAATGAGAGAGGGATTGGGGTAAAGAAATAAGATGATTCCATAGTTTTGGAGTTACGTTATGCGAGAGATGCAATAAACTTGCCAGTAGAATTAATTACTCTGCTGCCGAGGGACGGTCGGGGCGCATAGCGGACCAGTGTTCATCATAGGGAGACTCGGTCCAAAAGACTGGTCTCAACGAATGTGGAGAGTGATTGAGAGTGAAAAGAAAGAGATAAGAGAAGAATAAGAGTTAAGAGAAAAGATAATTGATGTTCGAAAATGGAATGGATTTGTCAGAATTATATAATTAATAGTAATAATAAATAATAATTATAGAATTATAAAGTCTGGGTAAGAATGACTGTGTGAGCCTAAATGAAGTGTTGACAATTGACCAAGCCTCTGGTCCGTCTGAGAGAACGCTGCCGTCAGAGGAAGAAATATGTAGGTTAAAAATACAAGCAAAGTTAAATAGTGCTGGTTGTAACTTTAATAGGGTATCATGTTGGTTACACATTGACATTTACACTCAAATAGTATTGAAAGTAGGGTTGAACAGCAAGAAGGGGAAATTGGCAGAGGAATTTTGCAGAGAGAGAGTAGAGAAAGGAGGGGTGAAGGAATTTTGCAGAGAGAGAGTAGAGAAGGGAGGGGTAGTGTGACAGGAGGAAGTTGAACAGAGGTAGGAAGAAGTGAAAGGGAGAGACAATGGCACCATCTTATGGAGGCATTGACATATTATAACATTGACATATTATAACTTCTGCGCACCCCTGTTTAAGCGCCTTTTATGGGGACCTCTGAACTAGTCAAGTTCCATTAGGACCGTGCACGTATAACTGCCCGGAATGCATTGCTCTGTTTTCTGAATAAATCATTTTTATACATAATCAAATCTAGAGTGATTTCTTAGCTAATTGAGTCCCGACGTAGGACACTCCAAGTGGGATTCGCAACACATACAAGTAAATCGTTAAAAAATCATACATTGTGATTTCTTTTTTTTTTTTATTATGTCTCTCACAGTGGACATGCACCTACGATGACAATTTCAGACCCCCCCCATGATTTCTAATTGGGAGAACTTGCAAAATAGCAGGGTGTTCAAATACTTATTTTCCTCACTGTAAGTGGTCTTGAAGAAGATTCACTTCTGTCTTTCTTTTGGAGGTGGTCCTGACTAGTCCTGGTCTTGGACTTGACAACTTTTGACTTGACTACACCACTATTCATCTTATCATCACTGCTTCACTTCATTTCTATCCTGAAAAATACAAGTCAACAGCTCTATCCTATGGCAAGTCAGCAGAGAGTTATCACTGCGGCAGTTTAAGTTTGCAGACAATGTAGCTGAACAATGATTGTTGCGTGGCCCAGGCTGCTATGATAAGGGGGTTTCTGCAGGCATCTGTCATTGAAGTGGACCGAAAAGTGGACCACCTAAAAAAGGACTCAGGCTTTAACACCCACACTCATTTAGTTTGGCTGAATACCACTAGGGTTGGTTTTCACCGTGGTGCGGTTATTTTGGGCAGGTTTGAATGCAGCGATCAAACCATGATGACCAGGAGTGTGAATGCTAATAAAATACCTCATTTTGGTGTGATTCTAGAGGTTTCAACATGTCATTATTGTCTCTTGTCATTTCACATCGGTGTGAAAAAAGTAAATTGATAAAAAGACACAATATTACATTGTGAAGATGTGTGTTTATCACTTAAAAACCCTATGCTATGTAACGTTAAATAAATGACAATTATGATGATTTTCTAATAAAACAGATTCAAAATTGCAATCCATTCCTATTTGCATAATTTGTTAAATTTGAACTTTCTCTGTCCTATTATCAAAAATTTACTTAAAGTATAAAAGTAAAAGTAGCCTTGCAAATGACAAAGATACATGGACCAGACAGAAGTTACTAGAGAGCATGCTGAGAAACTTCAGTGGACATGGAGAAAAGGCTCTTTACGTCATTGCCTACATTTTAAATGGCTGTCTGCCAATAAGCCTAAAACATTCATAAAACATATAGCTTATTTATTGTGACAAAGTCTGGGACTCCAGGTTAATAAGAATCTGACCGAGTAGCAAGATATGAATTCAGTTTTGATTCTGTGAGAAGTCTTTTGTTGTTTGTTATTGATGATGCAAAAAAACGGGAACTCCAGTGAAATGATTTGAGACTAGATTAGGACGTTGATTCTGGTTTCCAACTTGGCCCAAGTGTGTCTTTTAAGACACAGACGGAGATAACTTCTCTATCTCAATGCTTTATTACAATCAAGCATCAGTGTAAACATGCAGGGGTAGCTCTGCTATGGCTGTGTGTGCGTGGTTCTGCAAAGAAAGAAATAACATTGTAAAGGCTATCACACACAATTCACAGGAATCATTTATGATGGTAAATAATAACAATGAACCCACTATTAATTACATTATCTAAATGCAGTGTAACTATTGAGCATGTAAATATAACACCTAAAATACAAACGTCAACAATCGCCATTATGAATCAACAGCCAGGTGTAACCTAGCTAACAGGTGAAGCACACAAGCATAAAAATGTTTGTTAAATAAATGTATTTAATAAACTTGTATTTGTATTTTTACTGTTTACTCTTGTGATTTATATGTATGTCTAATCCTTAGACTGAGTCTGATCCCAGTCCCTCCACAGCCTCTCTACAGCATGTTGGTCTCACAGGAGCCAGGCTGCAGTATCTGAAGAGTAACTATGAGTTTAACTGCTTTTCTAAACCAGGGGTAAAACAATGCATAGATCACAGGGTTTAGACAAGAGTTACAAAAGAACACAAAGAGAACATAGGATGCATATAAAGCATTGACCAAGCTGTCACCTGCAAGAGAAACAGAGTAATATGGACAATAACATATTAGAAACACAACTATGAGAACACCAAGAGTCCTGGCTGCTTTCAGCTCAGATTTCTTTGCCTTTGGAGTCACTGACAGCTGGAGTGTGACAGCTGTAATGTGAGAGCGCATGGCACGGGCCTGAGACACAGCCACGGCAAATACTCTCAGATACAAAGCTACAATGACCGTAACTGGAACAACAAAGTAAAAAACCATGTCTACAGCTTTCATGACATAGTCAATGACCAACAAACATTCTCCGTAGCAAGAATTATACCTCCCTGGTTGAGTCAGGTCAATCTTCACAAAGAGAAATGTATAGGAAGCAGAATAGAGCCAACACAGAAAAACACTGAGTTTAACTCTGTTCAGAGTGATTCTGGTGTTGTAATGCAGAGGGTCACAAATAGCCACATAACGGTCAACAGATATGAGCACTATATCACCTATTGAGGATGCGGTAATGATGCTCGAAAGATAATTATAAAGAAAACACACAAAGTCACCAAGAAACCAGCAGGATGTTTTTTTGAGGATTTCTCCCGGCATCAGCACGAGGCCCACTAGAAAGTCTGAGACAGCCAGAGAGCGGAGGAGGATGTTGGTGGGTGTGTGGAGCTGCCTGGAGGGAAAGAGAAACGTATCATTAAACCAACAACGCTGACAGAACAACCCTAACCAGTACACAAAATTTAAAATATAAAAATCCATGTTAGTTTAAATATTTTTCAATCCACCACATCAGTAAGAGTAGACAGTTAAAATGACTTGAGGTTGAGAAAGAAAGCAATGATTAATATTGGTAACAGAGTAGACTTGAACAACAGTCTCTGGCACTAAAGTCATTTGGAGCAACATCATTCAGAACTAACTCAAAGACAATTCTAAGTAAATGTACAGCAGCTGTTCACGTTTTAAAGTTACAAATCCTTTAGAGAGAAGCAAAGAAGTTAATATCTGCCTAAAGTGGGAGATCGAGATGATGATGAGCAGGTTGAGAGTCACAGTGGTCAGAGAGATGGAGTAGCACACAATGTAAATGAGCAGTGTTTGGGGCCAAGGAGACGAGGGCTTCCTGCAGGAGGTGTTTGGGAACTGTGGAAAGCAGAGCTCAGCTCCGTCCTCAACCTCCATCTGCAGAGGTCTGCAGATAGCTGCAGCTCTGGCAGCTTTCTTAACAAACCTGAGTCATGTAACTGATTTATCTCTCTCTCATTCTCTTCATCCCCTCCTCTTTCTCATTCCCTGTTTGACTCTGATGCCCCTCCTCCCAGACTCTGCACATCCCACCATCATCTTCATCACTCTCTCTGTAACCCTGCCTTTCTCACTGTCTCTCTTCTGTCATTTTCTACCCTTGGTTCATTTCCTTTGTCCTATTATTGATAACTTTTCAAGGTTCTCAAACAGAAGTCTTGCATTTCCAGCTACGTCTCTACAGCCATGTGGTGTAAGGTCTGGCTACACCACAGATGCATTCTGGGATAGAAGAAAACAATACTGGGCTGTTTGCATTTCTTTAACCCAATCATAATTAAATCAGGAGACGCTAAGCTCTGGATGCAGAGACGTGGCTCTGCTAAATAGTCTCGGGAAGGAACTTGGTTTGGTGAAACACTTGCACCTGTTAAATCAAAACAATACAACATATACAATAATCAACCAAGGTAAATCACACAATACAGTAACGTGAGCTATTTAAATTAGCTGAACACACGGTTAAACATCAGTTGGTCTTACCAGAGTACCGCCCTGTGTACATTTTCTCTAGCAATCCCACTTATAGGCCCAGAAAACTCTGATGGATGACTGTGGCATCCTTTTTTGGAACACCACTGGATCACACCACTCACTTTTGGATCCCCAGAGACAGCATCAGGTCCACTTCTTTTTTCACGGCCACCAGGAGGCACTCTGGGATCCTGTAACTCGTTCGTTTAACGGTGGATGAAACTCACTCTTGTGCCAGTTCTGTTTTGACTTGGGGTCCAGGTCCATTTAAACAGCAATTGGAGGTCTATTTGTCTGTCAGCCAAAAAACCCCAGCAGCAACTCCCCAGAAACGGGCAACTCAAAAAGAAATGGTATTCATTTCACAGAATGGAACTTAAAGATAAGGAATCTAAAATTAGCTAAATTGACAAAGTTAATGTGCACTCAAATAGAAAACTAATTCAAAAAGCTAATTCAACTGTTTGTAGAACTAAACTGTGTGTCCAGTTATATATTTTTTATAATGTGTAATGTGCTCAAAACCAAAGAGAGAGTTACCACCGTGAGTTGTTGTTGCCATGTGGGCCAGTTAGTGCGGCCATCACACGGTCCGTCCGCCAGCGTGTGGCGTTTCATTTTCCCGGTGTTGCGTCCCCCAGAGACCAAGCATGGTGTCCTGGCAGCAGCTTTTCTCTGTTGTTCTTCTCTTACCAAACAACCGTACCAATGCTGTAGAGCAACTCGCGTGTGGCGGCCGGCCGACGGCGTGTGGCATTTTTTCCCCGCATTGTTGTGTCCCCCAGAGACCGTGGATCCTGTCCCGGCAGTAGGTGTTCATTACATGGTGACCACCCCGAAATACAGTAACTCTGTGCCTTCTCCACTGCGTGTATTATTTCGCCATGCAGTAATTAAAAAGCAAACTTATCAAAATTTCTCAAATTAAAGGGAAAGTTCCAGCACCCTGGAGATCCAAGATCCCAGTTTTGAGTGACCAAGTTGGATTGGATTGAACTCTGGGGGAAGTTAATATATGAAATTGCACCTGGAATCAAGTAAGCTTCCCTTCGTGTGAGGTCAGTTCCATTTGTCTTCATGTGTGTAATCTGATGCAAAGCTTTCTCATGACACAATCATATCTAACTTAAATATGGTGACGCCCACTGCCGACCAGTCAGGTGAAAGTTGACGATATTTTTCACCAGGCACGTCTGTGCAGCGTTAGGAAGGCACCGCGAGCCATACAAGCAATCACGGCAATTCAAGTCAATGCTTGATCTTCCACCAGCTGCGTCACAGGGCGTCCCCGTGAATCGTCTGTCCGCTCCGATGAAAATACGCAACAGGTCTTTTTTCATGGGAGCCACAGGCCGTTGCACAGCCGCAAAGGAGAGAAACGGCGAGAGTATCCAGTCAGTTCACCTAAATATCCCCAATATCATTTAAGTCTCCTCCACAATGCCACGGACAATGAGAGCTTCATCATGGAGAGAGTTTCATCTCGGCCTTTATTCACCAGGACAGCAAGGAGAGAGAGAGGAGGAAGACATGCAAGACACCTGCTATAGGTCGAGTTAAACCCCAGACTTCTGTATTGAGGGATAAACCTCTTTTTATGGTCGCGTGCCATACCAATTGATCTAACCAGGGGTCCCACTTATTCATTTTACAAAACACATGATCCCTAGTTTCTCGGGAAATTTCCTGTGTTTGATCCAGTTGTTAGTTTGACCCATCCAACACCCCAACCTGCCATCTTTTTCAGTATTTGGCTCTCTTATACTTCCTGAACTTATTTCCTGCACCTTCAAGTGCGCTCCAGCCTTTCTACAACCCTAACTCTCTTTACCTGCTAATTCCTCTATTAAATTCACCAGCTAGTCTCTAACTTCATCTATTTGCTGCTGAGTTTTTAGAGAGGACGCTGATGATATTGTGAGAGTAAAAAAAACATGAAAATTTTGGGCCTTGAAAACCCAACAAAACAGTGAGTCAAAAACACTCTCTAGATATTAGAGGACCTGCAGAGTCAGGAGATAATTCTGTGTATTTGTGACAGGCAGCGACACCTCTTGCATTAAACCTGCTAATTTACTCCCTTTTTTGTTAAAGATCTAGACAATTTCAATAAATTAAATAATTGTACTCATGTTAGACACAATATCAACTGAAAAAACAGTCCTGTCCTGTAATGATTGCATCACTTGTTGATGGGTTCATGCTGTTTGTTTGTCTTCACACCTCTGATTGCAGACACCTCATCGGATGAGATGTCATCATCTGACTAACCCGTACAGGTGTGAACAAACTTCCTGTCCAGAGGAGTTCAGCACACCGCCTCCAGGGAAAATGGGGAGGGTTGGTTGAGTGCAGAAGGAAATAAAGTAGTAAATGAAAATGAAAATATTAGTTTTGCTACTTGCACTGGACCTCTCAATATATCATCATACACGTGTTTATTTGACATAAGTGTTTTTTCTTATTATTTTAAAATACATATGAAATAAAATGACAATTTACTTACTTACTTTGCCTGTTTAGTGAGTCTCGTCATACACACAAGGTCCCGTGAGATTTCTGCCTCTCTATGAATGATGTTTTGCAGCCCATTAGTGGCTCCTAAAGGTGGTGTACTGATCCCCTCAGGACAGGAAGTTTGTTCACAACTGTATGGGTTAGTCAGATGATGACATATCAACCAATGAGGTGTCACTGCAATCAGAGGTGTGAAGACAGCATGAAAAAAATCAACATCTGATGCAATCATTACTGAACAGTGATGTTTTTAGTTGATATTGTGTCTGCCATAAGTACAATAATTGTATTAATCAGAATGTTTTAGATCTTTAATCTTTTACCAAAGGGACTTAATAACAATGTGTGATGTCAGATAGGACGCGTTCAGTCACAAATCCACAGAGAATTATCTCCCGACTCTGCAGATCTTCTTAGCATCACAAAGGGTTTTTAACTCCCTTATTTTTTTTTTTTAAGGCCCAACTCATTACTTTTTTCTTCATTCTCACAGTTTTCATGGCCTACCTTTTTTAGAACTCTCAAATGGTGCCTTTTCACTGCGTGGTATCTACTCGACTCTCCTTGACTCTACTCGCCTTTTTTGGTTTTCCATTACGAAAAAAAGTCCCTGGGACCTGCTACCAGGTACTTTTTTTTAGTATTACATCAGTCGAGGTTCCAAGCGAGCGATACCAAGATGTGACATGGAAACCTGCAGACTGCTGATTGGGCCAATCACTGCATTTTAGCAGAAAAGAGTGCGGAGTGTGTGTCCGGAACAAACGGGACATTAAAAAAAAGAAATCTAGCCAGACACCGACAGATTATCTACTCTCTGTACTATTCGTGAATGCTCTGAAGCACAAACGGCACACAGCATACATGTTTTGATGTGTAATCATGATTGCTAAAGTTCATGTACTTTATATATCGTATAGTAAATACTGACCGGGGCCCCTAATACATGAAAATGTTAGCTAACGTAACCAGGAAGCTTGACTTACACTTTGTGTCGGCAAACAATAGTCATGTCGACGTCTGAACTCCGTCGGAATTCCCAAACTCCTGTTTTTTTTCAGGTGTGATTTTTGTTGTTTCCTTCAGCTTCTTTTGAACAAAACATTTCTTCTGGCTGTGGCAAGTAGTCGACGTGTTGTTGTGAGTTGCGTTGAAAATTATATCATCACGCGTAGCTATGGTAACCAGCCACGCTGAGGCGTTACTCAATCTGCAATGGAAAATGGGCGCAGAATGCGTCAAGTCGAGTAGAGACAAGGCGAGGCGAGGCGAGCTGTTACCAGCAGTGGAAAAACTCCATAAATACCCGCTGTGCCAAACTGCAGTCCTGCTCAGCAGCACAAAGACACAGTGAGAGACGAGCTGGTGAGTGTTGTGGATTATTTAGCAGGTAAATAGGGTCAGGGTTGTAGAGCAGCCGGAGCGTAGCAGAATGCACGGAATAGTGGCCAGAGTTAATTTGATGGGAAACAAGCAGGAAGTAAGGTCATGTTGTACCATGTGCAGAATGTGGCTTGGCATTGTTTTACGGAAATAAGCAGCGACGTCCATGAAAAAGACGTTGCTTGGATGGCAGCACATTTGCTCCAATGTTGCTCCAAAACTTCATGTACCTTTCAGCATTAATGATGCCTTCACAGATGTTCAAGTTATCCATGCCATGGGCAATAACACACCCTATGTAGTGGTTTGGGGTTTTTGTTTGGGTGCATGTTTCCCTTTCTTTGGCCTCCTTGTGTTTTTGTCTGTTTTCTCTATGGTCCTGTGTTCCTGGCCTTCTCTATGGTCCTGTGTTCCTGACCAGGACTATCAGCTTCCTGTCTTGTCTTGCCTTGTCTTGTCTAGCTTCACTTTGTTTGTCTGATTGTCCGGCCCTGCCTAATGTGATTCACCTGATGTCTCACCTGTTCCCTATTACCTCGTTACTTCTTGTATTTAACCCCTGTGTTTCCTGTGTCTCTTGTTAAATCATTCCAGTCGTGCGTGCTGGCTTGTTTGTCAACCTACCTATCCCATGTGTTTGCTACTGTGTACCTGATCTCCCTGTAAGGGTTTTCCCCGTGTAATGTCCTGTTGGTTTGCGTTGTCTCCGGCTCCTTTGCCTGTCATTTGGGATTTGGGGTTTTAGATGCTCCCCTGGACTTTGTTTTCCCTTGTGGGTTTGTGAACAGACTACAATAAAGCCCTGTTTACCTGCTCCTGCCTGCCTCCGTATCTCTGCATTTGGGTCCTCACCTCACCATACTGTGACACCCCAGTACAATCACAGATGCTGGCTTTTGAACTTTGCACTGATAACAATATGGATGGTCCTTAACCTCTTTGGCCCGGAGGAAATGATGCACATGATTTCCAAAACAATTTGAAATGTGGACTCATCAGACCACAGCACACTTTTCCACTATGTGTCAATCCATCTTAGATGAGCTCAGGCGCAGAGAAGCCAGTGGCTTTACTGGGTGTTGTTGATATACGTCTACCACTTTGCATGGCAGAGTTTTACCTTGTACTTGTAGATGTAGCGATGAACTGTGGTAACTGACAATGGATTTCCAAAGTGTTCCTGAGCCACGTGGTAATAATGTCCTTTACATTAATGTAGTGCTTTCAACCCTCCCCAGGCAAATTAAAGTACCTATTGGGTTTGCTTAGAAAATGTTGGTATATCTTAATATTAATTAATTAGTTGCCTATATTAATAAATCTACAGATGATCAGTTAAACTAATACTAAATGTTATTTTCTATTTTTGTACACTAGTAACATATGAAATGGTGCCTTTTAAATTCACCTTTCCCCTTGTGATATAATAGTATTGATATCAGGCCCACAACGGGTTTCATTACTGCATTGGTACTGTATTATTGTAATAATTTGTGATTAATTCCTGTCCATTGTTCATGCACTTGTATATTGTTGTTGGTTTTGATATGGGACACTGATGAAACGTGAGGGCGGGTTATTGGTCAACAGGCTTCAGACTGGTCTGGAATATCAGAACAGTTGTAGTTTGTTTGTTTGTGGTCTTGTTTCTTTTTTTTTTTTACACATTTGAGTGCCTTTTTATGTGTGTAACATGTTGGTTATGGTTCTAATAGTTGATAATGGTTCAGTAACATCATTTTATGTAATGTTTTTGCCTGTTATGTTTAATTTATTGGACATAAAGACAGATTTTTGTTAGCAAAATGTTTTTTCTGAACGTCAATGACATTCAAAACGGTGATAACTAAAACAGATAGACACCATGTATACATTATACATGTTTATACAGATGTATTGCAAACAGACCTAAGTACTACACAAATAAGAACATTTGCCTCTGCACCACCAAAGTGAACATAAAATAACTATAAAATATATAAATGCATATGACATTGTTGTCAAAACCCACACAATCAGCAGACAGAGACAGCATCTTGGAAGTTTGTTATCAATACTGTTTGGTGATGTAACCAAGTGGTGTCCCATTTCATAGGGGTATGTTTTCACGCCTACCATAATCGATAATTATAATCGATAATTTCCCTCTTGCTGGTTGAACTCTATATAATCCATAAAAATATTCTACAGAGAAACACTGGTTTAGGAATTGTGATATCATGAGAGGCTACACGGCTCTCGGCGGGACAGTTCAGCAGTGCAAGGACACAAAGTTGGAGTGTAACAAAGGTTTTTAATAAAGTTATTGGGAATTAACTCAAAAAGATATGCCAAGTTCAAAAAAGGTTAATCAGGATAAGGTTGCTCTTGCAACAGTCCAACTTAAACAATGTCTCTTCAAACCACAAATCATAGACCCGATTCCCTCAGGTAAATCTCTTCTTGAAAACAAGTCTTCAGCCTTACTTTTAAACAGCGTTGCAGCCCGTGGCCTATCTGTCGGTAAGAACTCCAGTCTTCAGGTAAGTATTCCAGTCTTTCAATCCTTCCCATGGAAAGTGCCGCTTCGATCCTTTATAGTTCCTCTGAGAGCACAACTTAAGCTTGTCTCCCACACAACACACTCCTCACCAACTGTGTCTCTGGGCTTTTAGCTGTCCTTCAGCCCATCAGGCCCTGATTGGTCTCAGGTGTGTTGGGATGCCGTGTGCTTGAGGGGTGGAGTTTCCAACTCCACCAGCAGATGGTGCCAAAGCTGCCCGTGACTGCAGCCATCTCAGGGGTACATAGCGGCCCTCCAGAATGCAGCCTCTCGTGACATCACACAACGTATCTCTTCTAAGCCTCACTTTACATTACGGGTCATGTTTCTGCACAAAATAAAACAAAATTGTAGAGTAGTTTTAATATCCTTAATGCTATGGACACTTTATTATTGCTACTGTATCCCTCTTTTTGAGTTATGACTCCCACAGCATACCTATTCATAATTATGTAGTAGTTTTAGACTTATAATTATTGACACACTGTCTTGCGTTACAAGATTCATCTTGATCTTAAAAGCAACAAAAAAAAAGTAAAAAAAAAAGAAAAAGAAAACAATCACCCAAATAAAATGTTGTCAACATCAACTTAGTAGTAATTTAAACAGTTTTTCATATAATAACTCTAAATACAAACTAAATCCACAATTTAAACTTCACTGAAAAGCTCATTTGAACACCACATCAAATATGCATAGAATCAAATCTCATATTTATCATATTAAATCAGCTTGGATTGGTTTTAATCTTATCCCAACCAACAAACTAAGATGAATTATAACAAAAGGAATGTTTCTTTAATTTTCTATTTTTAGGTTGCAACAAAAATTTGTACTAATTAATGTCTAATGTTTTCTTTATGACCTGTAGTCCTAGTAACAGTAGAACCCACTTTAGCACCTAGTGGTTAGGTCTATCCAGTTTGTTACCTGATATGAGAACATATCTCATAATACTGTGTAATTTATGATCAAAATCTTTACTGAGATGCAGGTCTACCGCAACCCCTCTTTACTTAATGCATAACTCTTTTTTACCTTATCCTCCTCTATGGTTGTGTGTGTTTTCTTGAAAGAACCCACACTTCAGCTGTCCTCTGTACCTCTGGAAAGAAAGAAAGAAGGATTTCTCTCCTTTTTTCTTTTCACTTTAGTTTAAAGAAGTCTTAGGCTGAATCCCAATCCTTCCCCTTACCCCTTCCCCTTACCCCTTACCCTAGCTTTTGCGCGTTCACGCGGGACCTAGTTCTGTCCCAATACCTATTACGGCCTAGGGGAAGGGGATAGAACCTAGTGTGGACGCGACCTCACTTGAAAACACACAGGCATCAATGGCTGCCCATCGACCAGAGAGACACATAAATGTAAGTACTTTCAGCTTTAAATAAATGATTAAAAGGTTACGACAGTCTTGTTTTGTGGTCTATGCAGTCCTGTGCATGTATACTTGCAACCATGTTCCTAACTGAAACTTTTTAAAAATCGCTAGCTTGCAATGCTAATGCTAATCGCTAATGCTAATCGCTAACGTTGATTTGCACAACAGTCCCACATATTTCTGCCTTGAGTGGACTGTATACATCGCACAGATTGTATAGATATATATATATATTAACGGTCTATGATACATCGCTACGTGCTTAACATATACCACCCTGTATCACACAGGAGGACACAGCAGCTGATCCACTTTGGGGCTGAAAACGAGCAGACGTTTCCTAATTCATATGTTCATGTTGCACCCATTCATTATTGCATTGGTAGCCTACTTTATTATTGTAATAATTTGTAATTAATTCCTGTTCATTGTTCATGCACTTGTATATTGTTGTTGGTTTTGATATGGGACACTGATGAAATGTGAGGCGGGGGGTTACTGACCAAAAGGCTTCAGACTGGTCTGGAATATCAGAACAGTTGTAGTTAATTTGTTTGTTTGTGGTCTTGTGTGTCTTTTTTTAGTCTTACACATATGAAGCCTTTTTATGTGTGCGACATGTTAGTTATGGTTCTTATAGTTGATAATGGTTCTGTAACATAAT
>NC_048417.1:27564777-27574381 GCF_013103735.1 Etheostoma cragini | reverse complement strand
CCCTACCCCTTGGTTTCAAGGGCCAAGGGGTAGGGGTAAGGGCCAAGGGGTAGGGGTAAGACGGGGAAATGGGATTCACTTCTGAGGCACTAATTTCAAAAGTTACCATTTGTGAATTTTATTAACCCTCACATCTTCCCACTATTTATGCCCAATTTAGTGGTGCCCTTCACGCCGACACTTTGGAAAAATCGACCTGTGCACCTTTGACAATCCCCCTGTCAAAGCTACGTCTTCACACTTTTAATTTTAATAAGTGTTTCGCAACAAACTTTACTTCACACAATTCAACAGTTCTTATGAAAGAACAGAAAGCAGAGGTTAAGCAAAGGAAGTTATTGCTGTCAAAAGTTAATTTATCTACATGATGATTAATCTCTAAACATAAAGCTAGAGTTTTATTATTATCAAATCTATTATAAATAAAGCTCCCAAAACCTTTCTCAAACTTTAATGGAAAATAATATAAATAATTAAATCCACCAGTTTTAATACACCTACATTGTGTCATTATTAGTTGCAGTGGCCAATTGCTGTGGCCCGTTCTTTACATTTTGGTGTACTTTTACATCACTACAACCAGATTTACATAAAAAAATCCAAAACTTTATTCACCAGCAACAGTTATGAGAATATACAGCAACTCCAGACGGTGTGCTGAATCCAAAAAATAATTTAGTTAGTTGGAGGGCAGAGCCAGGCTATCAATCTGGCCCACTTTGAAAATAAATTCAGGGGTTAGACTTCATTATTCTTTTCTATGAATGGAAATATTTCTGCTGCAGCCTGAACTATTTTGCACTTCAGAATGTTAACCATGCACACACAGGTGGAATCGTTTCCATGGTGGCAGTCGGTAACCCCATTGGAGTGTCTTGCTCTTTCATTTCTTTTGGGTCTACTATATTTCTCAGCTCTAGGATGAGTGTGATTGGTCACATTTGATATACCTTACATACCCGAGAAAATTTCCAACAAATCCCTTGATGATAATTAGGGGCCGAGGAGCAAAGATTGTTTTGATTTTGGCCACAGACACAATGTCACTGAGCACTTTGTGCTGTGGATTCTACAAGCCACGTGTTAAAAAAAATGGGAACATTTGTGTTTTTTAGGGACACCTGTGACACCTGTCTATAGACTAATTTGATCCTACAGTGTTGTTACACTGTACTTGCTTTTGGATCATTACAAAAAATAATACAAAGTGATTATCTTAAAACAAAAGATATAGTGTCTCTTGCATAACATGCATAACCTGCATTATAAACAGGTATCTAAGTCGTGAAGAGGATTCTATTGTTCTGTCTTTCTCTTGGACTCAGTCCTGACTACTCCTGGTCTTGGACTTGACAGAGGACTACACCACTATTCATCTTATCATCACAACTGCTTTACTTAATTTCTATCCTGCAAACCACAAATCAACAGCCCCATCTTCTGGTGAGTCAGCGGAGCATTTCCTGAATAAGTGGGGACCCGTATTGTAAATCCAGATTACATCACATTGTGTAAAACTATAATAAAAAGACGGGACATCACATTATAAATAATTCTAATTTATTATCAAATTTCATGCTACTTACAGTGGGGCTCAAAAGTTTAGGCACCCCAGGTAAAAAGTTATATTAATGTGCATAAAGAAGCCAAGAGGTATCAAATGACAGATTAGACATTCGTAAATTATGTCACAAAGTGTTAGATTTTACTCTAGACAATCTTTTCAAACATAATGTTTTTTAAATTCTTTCCAAAAGAACATCATAGTGCTTTATATATTTGTGTCATAGAAACAATAAATGTTATACACGATCAAATATAAATGGCACTTTTGGCCAACCTGTGTTCCTTTTCTCTACTAGACAGGAATGTGGGGCTGTTTAGGGACATCTTTTCTCTGTGCTCTGACCAAACAGAGACATAAATACAAAGATTTAGGAGCTCTCTTGTTGTGTTGGGATGAAATGTTCCCTAAGTGTCATACATGTGTGAATCACAATTCAGACTTAAAGATAAGAAAGTATATCTTCAATTTCTCTTTCATATTCATTCATTTAATCTTTAGACCGAGTCTGATCCCAGTCCCTCTACAACCTCTCTAGAGCATGTTGGTCTCACAGGAGCCAGGCTGCAGTATCCGAAGAGTAACTATGAGTTTAACTGCTTTTCTAAACCAGGGGTAAAACAAGGCATAAATCACAGGGTTTAGACAAGAGTTTAAAAAATAAAACATTGGGACAATAAAGGATGAATATAAAGCATTGACCAAGCTGTCACCTGCAAGAGAAACAGAGTAATATGGGCAGAAACACATTAGAAACACAACAACCAGAACACCAAGAGTCCTGGCTGCTTTCAGCTCTGATTTCTTTGCCTTTGGAGTCACTGACAGCTGGAGTGTGACAGCTGTAATGTGAGAGCGCATGGCACGGGCCTGAGACACAGCCACGGCAAATATTCTCAGATACAGAGCTACGATGACAGTAACTGGAACAATAAAGGTCAAAACAAGATCTATTAGTCCTGTGAAATAGTCAATGACAAACAAACATTCTCCGTAGCAGGAATTATACCTCCCTGATTGAGTCAGGTCATCTTTCACAAAGAGAAAGCCGTAGGAAGCAGAATAGAGCCAACACAGATAAACACTGAGTTTAACTCTGTTCATTGTGATTCTGGTGTTGTAATGCAGAGGGTCACAAATAGCCACATAACGGTCAACTGATATGAGCACCATGTCACCTATTGAGGATGTGGTAATGATGCTTGAAAGATAATTATAAAGAAAACACACAAAGTCACCAAGAAACCAGCATGATGTTTTTTTGAGGATTTCTCCCGGCATCAGCACAAGGCCCACTAGAAAGTCTGAGACAGCCAGAGAGCGGAGGAGGATGTTGGTGGGTGTGTGGAGCTGCCTACAGGGAAAGAGAAACGTATCATTTAACCAACAACACTGACAGAACAAACTTAACCAGTACTCAAAATTAAAAATATAAAATCTATATTAGTTTAAATATTTTTCACTCCACCACAGCAGTAAGAGTAGACAGATAAAATGACTTGGTTGAGAAAGAAAGCAATGATTAATATTGGTAACAGAGTAGACTTGAACAACAGTCTCTGGCATCAAAGACATTTGGAGCAACATCATTCAGAACTAACTCAAAGACAATTCTTGTAAATATACAGCAGCTGTTCAAATTTTAAAGTTACAAATCCTGTAAAGAGAAGCAAATAAGTTAATATCTGCCTGAAGTGGGAGATTGAGATGATGATGAGCAGGTTGAGAGTCATAGTGGTCAGAGAGATGGAGTAGCACACAATGTAAATGAGCAGTGTTTGGGGCCAAGGAGACGAGGGCTTCCTGCAGGAGGTGTTTGGGAACTGTGGAAAGCAGAGCTCAGCTCCGTCCTCAACCTCCATCTGCAGAGGTCTGCAGATAGCTGCAGCTCTGGCAGCTTTCTGAACAAACCTGAGTCATGTAACTGATTTATCTCTCTCTCATTCTCTTCATCCCCTCCTCTTTCTCAGTCCCTGTTTGACTCTGATGCCCCTCCTCCCTGACTCTGTCCATCCCACCATCATCTTCATCACTCTCTCTGTAACCCTGCCTTTCTCACTGTCTCTCTATCCCATCTCTCTTCTATCATTTACTACCCTTGTTTCCTTTTCTTTGTCCTAGTATTGATAACTTAACCACAGATGCATTCTGGGATAGGAGAAAACCACACCCTGGGTTGTTTTTTTAACCCAATCTCAATTAACTCAGGAGACGCTAAGATCTGGATGCAGAGACGGTGGCTCTGCTAAATAGTCTCGGGAAGGAACTTGGTTTGGTGAAACATACAATAATCAATAAAGTTAAATTACACAATACAGTAAAGTCAGCTATGTAAGTTAGCTGGACACACGGTTAAACATCATTTAGTCTTACCAGAGTACTGCCATGTTTACTTTTTCCATAGCAATCCCACTGAGAAAACTCTGCTGGATGACTCGAATTAGGCAGTTGAAGACCAACAATGTTTCCTCTCTAGCATTTAGTTGAATGAAGCAGCAGTGAAACTATTCAAGACAGTGGCAAAGCTGTGTTTTTCTGCCAAATATGGTCACTTTGGTCTTCCAAATACCAAGATAGTGTTGGTCAAAAGGCGAACTGCCAGCTTCAAGACAGCAGTCAAACCCAAGGGTGAATACACTGACGCTCCGTCCACTATATCAGCCAATCGGCGTCTGGTACAGAGCTACTGGCAGCTAAGGGCATGGTTTAGGTGTGTGTGCCGGGCCAGGTATCATGCTCATCATTGGACACCAGGAGGCTGTCTGGGATCCTGTAACTTATTTGTTTAACTGGAGCCTTCTCCTCTAACACAATATTATGCTCCACAATATTTGTGCGACCTGGGTACTCTTGAAATATTTGATGATTACATAAAGCTTTTACCTGATTTTATCAATCAGCTGGCAGATGGTCCAGGTCAGGTTCCACTGGGGCTGCTGAGGGCAGATACTTGTCATCTACCACCTCTTCCTCCTCCACCGCTCTAATCAGCACTACCTCTGCCTTCCGCTCAGGTCTTTCAACCAACTCCTTTAGGATGTTCACATGCAGCATCTCTGGTTGAGTGCCCAGATCTGCATCATAAAAAGGCAGGGCACTGAGTTTAACAGAGGGCTCATCTACCAGCTCTGCCTGGGCTCTGGTTATGGCAACATTGCAGCTTTGAGGTTGGTTAAACAAATCAAATAAGACTGGCAAGTCACTACCCAGCACTACTGGGAAAGGAAGAGTGTCAGCAACTCAAAAGGTAGGTTTGTCCTTCAATATAAACATCAGCAGTTGAGTAGGGTTTCTTATCACCATCTAAACAGCAGATGGGAATGGTTTCAAGGGTGCACATAACCTTAGCTGGTACAAACTGCCTGTGCACCAGGGTATGATCACTGCCAGAGTCAATTAGGGCCTTCAGAGCTTTACCGTTAACTTTGACAGTTGTCATCTTCATGGATTTATTGCTATAACATTTATGTTCATTTTTCCATAGCACAACACACATCTGAGTGAGCTTAGCAGGGTACCTTGGGCACATTGGCTTTGTGTGACCCTCTTGGCCGCACAGGTAGCAAATAGGTACTTTACTAGACCTTTGTATATTTTTTGGCTTGTTCTCCCTCAGGGGAGCCTTAACCACACCTGGTGTTGCCATCTGATGGTATTGAGAGGATGTGGGCCTGCGGGTGTCTTTTTTGGCCTTCCAGGTGGAGTATCTCCGCGGGTGTTCTTTCCTTCTTGCAGCCACAAAAACATCAGCCAGTGATGCAGCTTCTACAGCCATCCATGTTCCTTGATCCATACCTGCAGCTCGGGAGATAGCATCCAAAATACTGCTCCAAAATTATAATTTTACCAACAGCGTTAACAGTTTTACCTTACGGTTGGATCCACTTCCCATAAAGCTCCTCCAGTCTTATATACAGCTCCTTGGGACTTCTGGATTTTTTTTTTTTAAAGTTTGTAAAACATCAACCCTGTTTTCTACCGTCAAGATAAGAAGATCATTTTTTTCTGGACAAACTGGGTTATTAGAATATTTGTGTTGCAGTGAGGTCACTTGAATGTTAAAAATGGTTGTAGGACCTTAAAGACAAATAAATAAATAAAACGGAACATGAATCTTCCAGATATGTATTGATATCACAGACAGATAAGTAATGAATAAGCCATTTTACTCTCTAAAACACTTCTCATATGTCTTGGGAGTTACACTGTGAAGAAATAACCATTATAACCCATACAGTTGACAAAATACATACATCTTTTCAAAGAAAGTCAAGACCATTTTGCCCTCATGACATTTACTTATGCCAATAATCAACATAATAATACATATAATACATACGCCCAAGAACTTAATGACACAGACAAACCAGTTTATTTAAAGCATTTATTGTTTGAATGCCAATCTTTAATATAGCAAATAATGTATTCAACATCTCTTTGGCCTCTGTCCCCCTGCTGGTCTTTGGCCTCTGTCTCCCTGCTGGTCTTTGGCTTTGCCATCCTTGGTGACCGCCTACGTTAGTCCCTGGTAAAAGACATTTAACACAACAAAAAGATGTTGACGTTATGAATGCTTTAACATAACGTTATTACATGGGAAAGTCCTCATACATGCCAGCCTTCGTTGAACATTGCTAGTGAAGTTAACACGGTGCAGTGTTACCTCCCGTCTACAGATACAACCAGTGATAAACACACCAACTTTCTAAATGTCTGCTAACGTTACGCATATACGGTAACGGCATATAAAAAGAGATGAACATGCCACCGTACATTAAACTTTACATAGACAGCAACCTAGCTAGCTAACAGCCGAAAGTTAAATGATAGGTTCAGCTAACGTTAGCTCGGGGTGTATCTACCTAATTATTAGAGCAATTTGTATAAGCTTTAAAGCGGTAACCTTACATGGTACAACGGTGATAACAAATGTACGGCACACACTAAAGATACTTACATTTAAATCATCATTTCACCGTCAACGATGCCGCTCGAACTCCCGCCGAAGTCCGCTATTAGTCTCTAACTTTGCTATTGTGGGTGATTTGGGACCGCGAAGGATACACAGATGCATCCTTTTCTGTCTATGGGAAAGTTTCTGAATGAAGGATTATCTTCTTTTCTCTCACTTTTTTCGCCGTGTGGCGCGCGCACCCTCTCGCGGTGTGTGGCGCGTGTCTGCGCTTTTCCCCGACCAGACAACCTCTTGTACGAAACTAAAGTAAAGAGCCAATTTTGTAAAATGTAAGGAGTAGAACGTACCGATATTTGTGTTAAAATGTAATGAGTAGAAGTAAAAAGTCTAAAGTAAAGTAAAAATATCTGAAAAATCTACTTGAGTACAGTAACGAAGTATTTGTACTTCGTTACTTCCCATCTCTGCCGGCCATCACACGGTCTGTCCGCCAGCGTGTTGCGTCCCCCAGAGACTAAGCATTGTGTCCTGGCAGCCGCTTTTCTCTATTTTTTTTTCTAACCACAACCCTTGTGAACCCCAGAGACCGTGGATCGTGTCACGGTGGTAGTTGTTCATTACGTGGTGACCACCACAAAATACAGTAACTCTGTGCCTTCTCTGCTGCTTGTAATATTTTGCTATGCAGTAATTAAAAAGCAAACTTATCAAAATGTCCCCAATGAAAGGGAAAATTCCAGCACCCTGGAGATCCAAGATCACAGTTTTGAGTGACCAAGTTGAATTGGATTGAACTCTTGTGGAAGTTAATGTCAAATTGCACCTGGAATCGAGTAAGGTTCCCTTCATGTGAGGTCGGTTCCAGGACAGAAAGGGGGAAAGAGAAGGAAGACATGCCGGACACTTGCTACAGGTCGAGTTAAACCCCAGACTTCTGTATTGAGGAATAAACCTCTTTTTATGGTCGTGTGTCATACCAGTTGCTCTAACCAGGGGTCCCACTAATTAATTTTCAAAAAACACATGATCCCTAGTTTCTTGGGAAAAGTCCTGTGTTTGATCCAGTTGTTAGTTTGACCCATCCAACACCCCAACCTGCCATCTTTTTCAGTATTTGGCTCTCTTATACTTCCTGAACGTACTTCCTGCACTTTCAGGTGCACTCCAGCCTTTCTACAACCCTAACTCTCTTTACCTGCTAAATCCTCTATTATATTCACCAGATAGTCTCTAACTTCATCTATTTGCTGCTGAGTTTTTAGAGAGGACACTGATGATATTGTGAGAGTAAACAAAACATGAAAGTTTTGTGGCCTTGAAAACAAAACAAAAAACAGTGGGTCAAAAACACTCTCTAGCTATTAGAGGAGCTGCAGCTTTTTTGTTAAAGATCTAGGCAATTTCGATAAATTAAATAATTGTACTCATGTCAGACACAATATCAAATGAAACAACAGTTGTGTTCAGTAATGATTGCATCACTTGTTAATTGGTTCATGGTGATGCTTGTTTGTCTTCACACCTCTGATTGCAGACACCTCATTGGTCGAGATGTCATCATCTGACTAACCCATACAGGTGTGAACAAACTTCCTGTCCAGAGGGGTTCAGCACACTGCCTTTAGGAGCCACTAATGGGCTGTAAGACATTGTTAACAGAGAGGCAGATCTCCCGGGATGCCCACTATACACAACAAAGTAAAAGGTCATTTAGCCCATCAATCACTGATCTATAGGGAGATGAGTTTGGATCTTCAGTCTTAGCTCTGCTCATTAAGACACCATGCTTTAGCATTCACATGAACTTTGGCTCTTTAAACTTGCTGAAGACTACATTGTTTGAATGCAGTTTTCCTTTGTAGTACCATGTGGTTCTCGGCAGGGCCTGAAGTTAACTTTTTTGGCCACCAGCCACACAAGCTTTTACCAGCCGAGGTTTTTCCTCAAAGGATGCATGAGTATGCTGTCATAAATCAGCCACGAACCTCGCCATTGTCCCCAACTGTCCTGTTTGGTGTGGAAAACGTCTTCTTTTACTTTTCTTTGACTGATCCTCATCTTTCTGTCGGTTTGTTTTATCCGGCCTCTTCGCCCCAATGATGTGCCCCCACCTTTTTTTAGCTCAATTCTAGGAAATGATAGACTTGGTAAGAATGTGAAAAGAACGACACTATGTGCTAAAAAACCTCAGAGTAACTCAATTCTTATTGGCCGGGCATTGCCATTGGTTGCCTGGTAACAGCCTTACTGCATCATTTGAGGAGCCATCATTCATTTTCATTTAGGCCCCAGACACACATGCTGCTGAGTCCTTTGTGGAAAGTATTCTTCAGGACAAGTAATATGTTCAAGAATGGGAACATTTCAAGTATTTTAGTGACACCTGTCTTGCTTGATAATAAAGTTAATAATATGGCCTAATGTGATCCTACACTGCTTTGTGAAAATAATAATACAAAATCACGATGTGTTCAGTATGTTCAAACCTGGATGACCTGGAACCTTTTCTACTGTTAAACTTAGATAAAACTGAAGTTATTGTTCTGGGGCCCAAGCACTTCTGTGACGCATTATTCAAAGACATAGTTACTCTGGATGGCATCACCCTGGCCTCTAGCACCACTGTGAGGAATCTTGGAGTTATCTTTGATCAGGACATGTCCTTTAATTCCCACATAAAGCAAATTTCAAAGACCGCCTTCTTACACCTACGTAATATTGCATAAATCAGGAATATCCTGTCTAAAAATGATGCAGAAAACCCAGTCCATGCATTTGGTACTTCTAGGCTGGATTACAGCAATTCTTTATTATCAGGCTGCTTGAAAAGTCCATAAAGGAGTTCCGGTGACGGTATCACTCTGAATGGCAGCTTAAACAACAGCTCCTCCGGGAAAACCAACTAACTGCACCGTTAAATGATCAGATTTAACTTTGTTTGATTTTGCTTAGCTCGAAAAGAGGGGCAAGAATGGGAAGAAGAGATGAAAACAAAATGTGCACCGCTGGAGAAACTGTGAACGAAGAAAACCCAGGGAACAGCTCTCTAACTTCTCTGAGAGCACGGTTCCCCAAACGGTACGAGTTTTTCCACAACGTGTTTTCATGAATTGTTTTTTATGAAT
>NC_048417.1:27561803-27564677 GCF_013103735.1 Etheostoma cragini | reverse complement strand
AATCTTGTAGTTTCTGGCCAAGTTTCGACGTTCAGAAATCTAGAGAGTGCATCATTTCTCGGTTTCTATAGCTTGTAAATTTTTCCCTGTGCGGGCTAAAACAAAGGTCGACACACCATTACAATCTGGCTTCTACAGATCGCAATGAACCTTGTTCCCAGCCAATAGCATCAGCCTATCAAGAGATATCCTCAAGCTAAGCCAATGATATCGCACAGTCTCCATTGGTCCCACCTGGGAAAGATTGACAAACTATTCCTGTGCTCTTTTACAGCTGTCTGAAGTCAAAAATATGGACGTCTGATGGCATTTCAACATTTCATGAAATTATGATGACATATTTCTATAAATCTATGTATGTACTTCTTTCAGACATATCTGTGAGTGATGTGGATGTGTTTTTGTATTTCAGGAGTTTTGTATTTAGCACTTTTTTGGCTTTTTTAGAAATAAGAAATAAGACAAACGCACAGACACATCTGTAGAAATACCTTCATATAAAATCCATTTTATAAGTCATTTTTTTCTGGATTTTTTCTGTTCTAAGTTGAGACATGTGGCTAGAGTACTGTTTTAGTATGTAGCCCATGTAATATGCTCACAGTAGTGCTTTTTATTAATTTTTCAGATGATTTACTTGGACGGAAATAGAAATTCTGTGTTCTAACCTCTGTAGCTCTGTGTCAGTAAGGCCTAGTGTCACACTGCCACTAGAAACAACAAGTTGAGAGTGTTAACTTCCCAATGAACTCAGGGTCATCCCAGAGGGCCAAAGCATGTGGAAACTGGAGCACTTTTTTAAGGGTAAAAATTTTGGCGAGAAAATCATATATTTTCAAGTGGTTTTCAAGAGGCTAATGCAGGTAGGCTTGCAAGATGGCGAAGCTATCGCGAGCCTTCAGCCGAGTGAAGCGGCAAGTTTAACAAAGGTTCTGGAGGAGATAAGGGACTTTCGCAAAGACACAAAACAACAACTAACCGAAATTATATCAGAAATCACCAGTGTTAACCAAAAATTGGCGGAGGCGGAAATGCGAATTGGAAAAGTAGAAGATCGCGTTCAGAATGTGGAGCAGATTATGAACAAGATGATAAAAGTTATCAATCAACAAGAAAACAAGTTACTCGACCAGGAAGGTAGATCTAGAAGGGAGAACATAAGGCTCTACAATATTCCCGAAGGATCAGAGGGCACGTCAATGGTGATGTTTGTGGAAAAATTACTGCGAGACATACTGGAGATCCTTCCGAATACGGACCTTGGCATCGAGAGAGCTCACAAAACGCTCCAAAACCCCCCGGCGACGGTTGAGGTAATCATTATCAATCATTATCAAATTTCACCGCTAGAAAATTAAAGAAGAGATTCTGCACAAAGCTTGGGCAAAAAAGAAGGTGTTGTTGAATGAGAGACCAATATACTTTGACCAAGACTACCCCCCGCCAATTCTTCAGAAACGTAAGGAATACTCTGAAGCTAAACAAGTATTAAAACAGAAACAGATCCGGTTTCAGACCCCGTTCCCCGCTAAACTACGCGTGTTTTATGATGACGGAACGCGACTATCCCAGTTGGCGGGGGAGGCAACCGCAGACATGAAAGATAGCGGACTGCCTATCAGCGTAATCACGCCGAGGGAGAGCCTATCGGAGCAGCTGTCCCGCACTATCTGGGAAATGGTTGGAGGCACGAGACAACAGGTAGCAGAAGAGGAGCGGGAGAAGACTATAAGGGAGAGACTGCAAGTTTTCAGAAGAGGGCCCCTGTCCCCTCCAGAAGAACTCTAAGTTTGGACTAGTTTCAAACTTATGGTGAGCTAAGTAAACCTGAAAAAAGATGGTGCAATTTTCAATTTGAGAGATATACGAGAATGTTAATTTTTCCATTGTCTTGGCATTTTTGTTATGGTTAGGGGTTTTTGTTGGGGTTATTTTCCCGTTTGGCCTTCCCCTTGTTTTCGTCCCGGTTTTCTCCCTACTCTGGTGTTGTAGATTCTGTCTTGTGTTTCCATGCTTGTGTATGTTCTGTTTCCTGTTTTATTTTTAGGTCAGCTTCCTGTCTGGTCTTGTCTTGTCTAGCTTTGCTTTGTTTGTCTGATTGTCCAGCCCCACCCTAATGTGTTCCACCTGATGTCTCACCTGTTCCTCATTACCTCATTACCTCATGTATTTAACCCCTGTGTTCCCTTTGCCTCTTGTTAGATCCTTGTGTCTTGTGAAGAAGTCTGTGCCTACGTTCCAGCTGTTCTGCCTACATTCCCTGTGAGTTGTTCCCTGTGTTGTTTACCTGTTTTTTTGGACCTTTAGCTTCCCCTGGACCTGGTTTTGGACTTCTTGCCCTTTGTGTTTTTGGATTTTCCTGTGTTTTGGATTCCCCTGGTTTTTGGACCTTGCCTGTTCCCAGTCTTCTCCTGTACTGTTTAAATAAACCCGTTTGTACCTGCCCTTGCCTGCCTCCTGGTTCTCTGCGTTTGGGTCCTCCACCCTGCCGTAACGTAACAATTTTGGAATTTTTTTTGTTTTCTTTCAAGTCATTTATTATTTATTTTGTGGACATCCATCTTCTCAATTTAAATGAAAATATATAGAAGGGAGGAATATACAAGTTTTTTTGGTGAAACGTACACTAAATTTTCCTTTTTTTTTAGCGTGAATGCTGCAATGGGGGCCCTCGACCCATATGGAAGAGAGATTTTCCCCCACAGCTAGAAGTTCCATCTAGCTCAGTTCAGGGTCATCCATTAGAGACCCCAACCTTGAATTATATTAAGGTTTCTCATTCTTCTGTTATGTATATTCTTTTGTTCTTGTTTTTTCAGGGAGTAGATTAACTAAGATCCGTTTAGTTGAGTTGGTTAACACGTGGCCTTTAGA
>NC_048417.1:27560560-27561703 GCF_013103735.1 Etheostoma cragini | reverse complement strand
AAGAATTTTTACCTAAATTGATACATAATGATCAGACAGGTTTCATACGACAACGTCAGACACAAGATAATATACGAACGACACTACACGTCATGGATCATATACAAAAGAATAATATGGAAGCAATAGTGATAAGCATAGATGCTGAAAAAGCATTTGATTCAGTTAATTGGACTTTTCCCTACAGAGTTTTACACAGATTTGGATTACACGATACAATTATAAAAGCTATAAAGTCTCTATATGATAAACCCACAGCTAAGTCAATGGATACCTATCAAATTGTTTTACTCTAGAAAGGGGTTCAAGGCAGGGTTGTGCATGGTCACCATTACTTTTCGCACTATATTTGGAACCATTAGCTCAATATATCAGACAGAATGAGGTATATCAGTGGAATTAACATTAAAGGAACAGAACACAAACTTGCTTGCTATGCAGATGATATTCTGATATATTTAGGGCAGCCAACATATTCATTACCAAAATTGATGCAGTCACTTGAAACATATGGCCAATTATCAGGATATAAGGTTAATGTTGGTAAAACACGGTTACTTTCGTAAAACTATAGAGTACCAAAGGAAATTAAAAACAGATACCCCTTGATATGGCAAACCGAATCTTTTAAGTATCTCGGCATCAATATGCCAAAGGATCTCGCAAAACTATTTGAATGTAATTATTCACCTATATATAAAAAAATTAAGGAAGATATAGGAAGATGGAACTTAATTCCTTTCTTTAGTCTGAGTTCAAGAATTGAATCTATTAAAATGAATATTTTACCTAGATTATAATACCTATTTCAGACCTTACCAATAATGATTAACCAAAATCAATTTAATAAGTGGGAAAAGATGTTGTCAAGATATATATGGCAGGGTAAAAGACCCAGGGTTCGTTTTAAAACGTTACATATAGCTAAAGAAAAAGGGGACTGGGGATTACCCTCTTTAAGAGATTATTATTTTGCAGCACAGATGAGAACCATGATAAATTGGTGCAACCCATCCTATGAAGCTCAAGGGAAAAATATAGAGGAGAAACTTTGTTGCTGTGACGGGGTTGCTGTGACGGTAAGCGTACCTGACTCATTTCCGTTTCCTGTGCTTGTGTGTTGACAAGGCGTTGCTGCTCACT
>NC_048417.1:27535809-27560460 GCF_013103735.1 Etheostoma cragini | reverse complement strand
TAAAGTGTCTTGAGATAACTCTTGTTATGAATTGATACTATAAATAAAATTGAATTGAAAAAATTGAATTGAATTGAAACTATCCCTCATCCCTATACAGGCAACCTTTGCTGATAGTAATTTACAAGGTCACATAAATGCTATTGATAACCCATGGGTAAAATGCACTCTTAATGTATGGAAAACTATTATAATAGAATATAAATTAAAGAAGGATATTGTGCCTCTTAAATGGTGTACATACGACTCAGAGTTTACACCAAATGGATTTGATACTAGATTTAAGGATTGGACGGATAAAGGATTAACAGTTTTATGTAATATAATAAAAGGGGATATAATAATTAGTTTTGAAACACTCAAAGAGAGATATTCATTAAAGCACAAGACTTCTACCGATATTTACAGATGTGATATTTTGTTAATATGAAGATGAAGAATGTGGATGGGACAGGCAAAGTTATAATAGAATTGTTCAGAAAAGCATACAACTCAGATTTATTTGGTAGAATCATTTCATGCATCTATAAATGTCCGGTAAATCTTAAAACACACTCAACTTCCTATATTAAAACAAACTGGGAGAATGAGGGAGGAATAAATATATCTGAGGAAGAATGGACAATAATATGGAGGTATCAATGGAAATGCTCCAGGTCACAGAAATGGAGGGAGTTTGGTTGGAAAATTTTGATAAGATATTTTATTACACCCTCACAGAAATCATATCATGGTAGCAATGCTTCTATATGCTGGAGAAATTGTGGAAACCAAAATGCAAACCATTACCATGTCTTCTGGGATTGCTCTGTCATTAAGGGTTATTGGAGAGAAATGCATAATGCTTTACAATATATTTTTAAATGTGTAATACCATTTGATAGTAAAACCTTATATTTTAGATATATACCCCAAGAATGGTTAAAAAGAGAAAAATATTTAATGAATATATTGCTGGTGGCTGTAAAGAAGAGCTTTACCAAAAAAAAATTTTCACACGAGAGCCCTACCCTAAACGCATGGATGGAAATTACAATGGACATTTACAAATTGGAGAAGATAACAGCATTTTTAAATCATAAAATGGAACAATTTGCTTTGTGCTGGGAAAAATGGACCAAATATGCAACATCTCAAAGACCTGACTTTATTTTCTAATTGATATACAGAATGCCCAGGAAAACTACTCCCTACATGTACATAGTTCTTTCTCTCTTTTTTCTTTTTTTATTGTTTACAAAAAAAAGAAAAGTTTACATTTCTGATGAATATGTACAGCAAACACATCTGTATGGTGTAGGTATGGGCATACATTTGTATGCTGTGTATGTCTTTGATATGAGGATACTCAACATAATATCTGATGTACATCTGATTGAAGTATAATGTTTATATGTGAAAAAGTAAAGGAAAAAAATAAATTAAAATAAAATAAGAAAAGTCCATAAAGACTCTTCAGCTGATCCAGAATGCTGCAGCACGTGTTCTGACAGGAACCAAGAAAAGAGATCACATCTCTCGTGTTTTAGCTTCTCTGCATTGGCTTCCTGTAAAATCCAGAATAGAATTTAAAATCCTTCTTCTCACCTACAAAGCTCTTCATGTTCAAGCACTATCTTATCTTAAAGAGCTCATAGTACATTACTACCCCACCAGAGCACTGCACTCCCAAAATGCAGGGTTACTTGTGGTTCCGAGAGGCTCCAAAAGTAAAATGGGAGCCAGAGCATTCAGCTATCAGGCTCCTCTCCTGTGGAACCAGGTTCCAGTTTGGGTTCAGGAGGCAGACACCATCTCCACATTTAAGAGTAAGCTTAAGAATTTCCTCTTTGGTAAAGCTTATAGTTAGTACTCAGGAGAGTCCTAAACATCCCTTAGTTACACGTCTATAGGCCTAAACTGCTGGGGGACTTCCCATGATGCACTCTCTCCTCCTCCTCCTTCAATCCATCTGTATGCAACCTCATCCTACTAAATTTTAAAACCATAAAAACTATTAAAAATAAACACGATGGTGGCTAAGATGCATCATTCTTACCAGCTCCGCCCTCTTGTCTCATTTCTGGCTCCAAACTAGCAAGATGAAAAATGCTAACTACTAGCTTTATAAGTCCACAAACCAATGGGAGAAGTCACTGATGTTAAGTCCATTGTATTAAGATTCTATGGTTTGTGCACGAGCCACCTAGGCCCAGCCAATCAGCATCCTGTGCAGATCTACTGACAGTGGACAAGTTGCTTTTAAAATTTTAATAGATTACTATTTTCTGTCATTTGAGAGTAATTGGTGATATTACAATTTTGCTCTCTCTGAATTGTAATGCTTTAATTACTTTTGAGTTACTTTCACCAAAATAACAGTAGAATGTTTAATTTCAATGCAGGATTTTTACCTTTCTGGTACCTTTCAGTAGCCCTTAAGCCATATGTGTAGTTGCCTTAATGGGCTAAACTTTACATCGCCAAAACAGGCGGGGGCCAGTGGTCCTGAGCTCATGCATTGTTTGCTGGTTTTCAAAATACTGTAAATTAAGCAGACAAAATTTGCTTTAAATTTCTCAGTTTGTGGCATGTTTAATTTATACTCACTAATAAATAAATTGAAGTGGCGCAAAACAAATGAGCTTCTCTTATGTTTGAGGACACAAAAGATTACACTCTTCCTTCCCTTTTAAAGAGGAACTGGAAGTGTAATCTGATGCAAAGCATTCTCATGAATGCAACTGGTATGACTTCTACCGTAAATACCTTGGCTGCCGAAAGCTAACAGACAACCGGTCATGTGGCAGTTGAGGTTGTGGCGGTCTTGACAGCAGCTGTTACAGTTAAGTATGGATGACAAAAGACCATCACAAGAGCAGTTAAGTTTAGACACCAAAATGACTAGGTAAGACTATAAAAAAAGTTTGTAGTTTGGGTAGTCCACTTAAGTAGTACTCCCGGGACACAAACACATATTTACTGTTTTAAAGTCTTGTTTTCTCCTTAACTTCTTAACTTCAGTAGTTTTTATTCTGTTCCATCAGCCCCTCACTTCCCCCAGGCCCGTGCAGATCCATGGAACTTTCTAGACATGCCACCAGATACCCTGGATTCATATGAAGGCTTTAACTTTTGAAAGAACTTAAAAAAAAAACGTTTTGTTCCCAGTCCATCAAAGCTGGCAAGGCTGAAAACCAACACTGAATGCACATGACATCCCTCAGACGGCACATCATTAAAAACCACCATCACTATCTAAGGGCGATGTTACCACGTGGCTCAGGAACACTTTGAAAATCCATTGTTAGTTAACACAGTTATTTGCTACAGCTACAAGTGCAAGGTAGAACTCTACCATGCAAAGTGGTAGACATATATCAACAACACCCAGTAACGCCACTCTTCTCTGGGCTCATCTGAGATGGACTGCCGCAACGTGGAAAAGTGTGCTGTGGTCTGACGAGTCCACATTTCAAATTGTTTTTGGAAATCGGGAACATCATGTCCTCCGGGCCAAAGAGGTAAAGGACCATCCATATTGTTATCAGCGCATAGTTCAAAAGCCAGTGTCTGTGATTGTACTAAGGGGTGTTATTGCCATAGGCAACATTAATGCTGAAAGGTACATGAAGTTTTGGAGCAACTTTATAGTAAAAGTGTTGCCATTCAAGCAACGTCTTTTTCATGGACGTCGCTGCTTATTTCATCAAAACAATGTCAAGCCACATGTCACAACATGACCTTACTTCCTGCGTGTCTCCCATCAAAATAGCTTTGGTACTATTCCGTACATTCTGGTACGCTGCGGCTGCACTACAACCCTAACCCTATTTACCGGCTAAATCATCCACAACATTCACCAGCTAGTCGCTAACTGTGTCTTTGTGTTGCTGACCAGCACTGCACTTTGGTACAGCGGGTATTTAGAGAGTTCTAAAAAAAAGTAGCTTATGAAAACATTAACAATAAAGAAAATACTAATGTGTTAGGCCTTAAAAAAAAAAAAAAAAAATCAGTGAGTTAAAAACCCTTTGTGAAGCTGAGAGGATGTGCAGAGTCCTGAGATAATTCTCTGTGGATTTGTGACTGACAGCGAGCTATCTGACATCTTACATTGTTATTAAGTCCCTTTGATTATTAACGATCTGAAACATTCCGATTGATTAAATTGTATTATTATTGTACTTATGGCAGACACTACTAATATCAACTAAAAACATCACTGTTCAGTAATGATTGCATCAGATGGTTTTTTTTTTCATGCTGTCTTCACACCTTTGATTGCAGTGACACCTCATTGGTCGAGATGTCATAATCTGACTAACCCGTGCAGGTGTGAACAAACTTCCTGTCCAGAGGGGATCAGTACATCGCCTTTAGGAGCCACTAACGGGCTGCAAAACATCGTTCATAGAGAGGCAGAAATCTCACGGGACCTTGTGTGTATGACGAGGCTCACTAAACAGGCAAAATAGGTAAATGGTCATTTGTTTCATATTTATTTAAAAATTATAAGAAAAAACACACTTATCACTTCAAATAAACCCTTTTATGATGATATATTAAGAGATTCAGAGCTAGTAGCAAAACTCCTTGTACTCTTCTACTTCCAAACTCATCTACTTCTACACTCCACCACCCAACATCCCCCCCCCCACCCATTTTCCCCGGGAGACTGCTGTTTCTCATTGCCCTCTGCTGGTTTCCTCCTGTGGTGAAACTTCTCTTGTATTTCTACCAATTTATGATACAGTTTGACAATGTTTTCCTTTTTGTCATATCAACCTATTTTTGGCAAAACGCAGCAAGTTTAAGCTCTAAGACTCTTAAGGTATACAGTTTCCATCCAGAGCACAATTCAGCTGAAACAAATGTTGTCATGGCATGCATGTGATGCATCCTTCTTTGAGGAAGAGAGAAATGTAGAATAAACAAAATACTCAAGCCAGAAGCTTATGTATCTGCATTCCTTCCTGAAAATTAAAAGAATAGTTTGGTGCCCATTGAAAATTGCTTGGCCTGTGGTATCGCCGCTCGGAGCTTTCTCTGAAACCATTGTACACCAAAACTACCTGCAAATGGACCCCAAAACACTGTATTTTCAAGGCAACTCTCAGCAACTCCATATGATATAGTGTCATAGAAAGAAGCCTTTTTACTGAGTTTCCTCTTACTGAAATGCTCTGAATGAATTTATTTATTTATTAATATCCAATATCGAACACTGTCCAAATGACGCCAAGTAACTCTAAATAACTAACCCAAATGCAAGTTTAAAGGGTACCAGGAAGCATGTGAAGTATTCGGATGAACAGTTCGTGAGCTATTTAAGACAATGTACACACACGCACTCACACAGAAAGGGTCACATTCAACGACACTTGCGTAACCAGAGGGAAATTAACATTTTACTTTTAGCCAAACCACAATCTTTTTCTAAACGCCATATGGCTCTACGCAAGTCCCGAGAGCGTCCAACACTGACGCCAAGAGTCCGACCAAGCGCGTTTAAATATGACGTTGAAGGATCGTTTGTGGTTTGGTCAACATCAAACGCCAAAGGCACCTGACCAAGCATCGCTTTCTGGTGCGATGGGAGTAAGAATGTGCTAGAAATATACACTGTATTTAGGTTCATAGTAAGAGCGATCTCAACCTTAACACTAAAGTCACACAATAATATGTGTTATATTTAGCTATTAGACAATGGACATTAACCAATCAGATTGCATGATTTTAAGCTATATAGTTTAAAATCATGCAATCTGATTGGTACGTTTCTGTGACACGTGTGTCAAGAACGTGACACAAACTCCGGTCTCCAGGGTGAAAGTCCTGTGTTGTTCTTTATAGTACGTCATCTTAAAGCGCTGTGGAGCTGCTGCTCTGCCCGGTGCGTTCCATACATGCCGAGTGGTGCTTTTTGCATCGTAATGGACGCTGAGGGGCACTGCCCAGCGTCCGTATTTTCTGAGTTGAGACGGAGAACTTGGCTTGGCCAACTAGAATTACCATTTCTTTTTTGATCTCTTGTTTGACTTCCTTCCTTGTGGTTTTTTACCGGCCTTTGTAATTGTCTACTCAGCCTGATGAGTTCCAGCTGTTCATCCGATCACCTGTCGATGTCACAGCCCTCGTTGTCTCGTGTGTTTAGTCTGAGTTCTCCCCTTTGTCTGGTGTCAGTTCGCCATCGCACCTTGTGTTTCTACTGTGCAGTACATACATTTGTTCTGATGCAAATGCTCTTCTAAGTACAAAAACTTGCAAAATAGCAGGGTGTTCAAATACTTATTTTTCTCACTGTATGGTCAATCACTTGCTAAGCCCTTTGCAAAGTGTTCTTACGTGTATTTTATGACCAATCTTTAACCTGGGATGAACTTAACTCCCCTTCAGGGTTTGAACACTAATAACACAATTGTCACATTAAAATAATATAAATAAACACAGGATAGATTTCTTACAAGTCTGATAAATTGAGAGCTCCAGAGCTGATACATATCATAACAACACTAGTTTTTGTGCCCACTACTCCATCTGCTTCTGCACTCCTACTCTCCAACCCTCCCCATTTTCCCAGGAGACCCCTGATTTCATTGCTCTCTCCTGGTTTCCTCCCAGGGTCAAAATTCCCCAATAGTTCTCCCAGTTTATGACAAATTACCACACCATTTTTTCTTTGTCATCTCAACCTGTTTCTGTCACTTCACAGCGAGTTTAACCCCTACGTCTCTGAACGTCTACTGTTTCAATCTAGACAACAAAACACCTACAAGAAATGTTTGTTGTGGCATGCAGGTGACTCGAAGGGGAGCCTAGTCTTCCTCAGAAAGAGAGGAATAGAGTACTGTATATCTTATCACAATTTTGCTAAATATAATACATTTTTGGTTGTTTAATTAAGTGAAAAAAACTGTTTTATGGTAGCTTTTTTCAGTCAATAACTCCATTGGAGTGTCTTGCTCTTTCATTTACTTTGGGGTGTACTGTATTTCTCAGCTCTGGGATCAGTGTGATTGGCAACATTTTATATACTTTACGTACCCAAGGAAATTTCCAATAAATCCCTTGATGATAATTAAGGGCCGAGCAGCAAAGCTTGTTTGGATTTTAGCCACAGACAGAATGTCACTGAGCACTTTGTAGTGTGGATTTTTCAAGACACGTGATAAGTTCAAGAATGGGAACATTTTAATTTTTTAGGGACACATTTGACACCTGTCTATGGCCTAATTTGATCCTACTGTGTTTTTACTTTGCACTTGCTTATGGATCATTACAAAAAATAATGCAAAGTGATTATCTTAAAAGAAAAGAGATAGCGTCTGTTGCATAACATACATTATGAACAGGTGACTAAGTGGCCTTATATTCTGTCTGATTATATTCTGTCTTTCATTTGAACTCGGCCCTGACTAGTCCTGGTCATGGACTCGACAAAGGTTGACTTGACTACACCACTGTTCATCTTATCATCACTGCTTTACTTCATTTCTATCCAGCAAAATACAAGTCAACAGCTCCATCTTCTGGCGAGTCAGCAGAGAGTAATCACTGGGGCAGTTTAAGTTTGCAGATAATGTAGCTGAACAATGATTGATGCGTGGTACAGGCTGCTATGATAAGGGGGTTTCTGAACACATCTGTCATCCAAATGGACCAAAAAGTGGACCACCAAAAATTTGACTCAGGCTTTAACACCTGTCTCATTTAGTTTGGTTGAATCACACTAGGGTTGGTTTCCCCCTTTCCAACATGTCATTATTGTGTCTTGTCATTTCACATCAGTGTATAAAACTGATAAAAAGACACAATATGACAATTTGAATATGTATGTTTATTATCATATGCCACTTATCAACCAATCCTCTATGCTCTGTAACATTAAATAAATTACAATTCTGATGATTTTCTAATAAAACTGATACAAAATTGCAATGCATTGCTCTTTACATAATTTATTAAACTTGAACTTTCTCTGTCCTATGATTACATGTTTCTCTGGAAATGTGACTGCAATGATCTGGTGAACTGTAGATAATCCTGTCTTTTCAAATAATCTATTATTTTGTTTCTCCCAACAGGACTTCATAGTGCTTTACATAATTATGTCATAAAGACAATATACTGTATGTTAACCAGGGATCACATATGAATTGACACTAAATTGAAATGATTACAACGACTTTGTAAAGGGCCCAAGATCTTTTTGTACTGACAGTTTTATGTGAAACACAACTACAGTTAACAGCTGATTTTTTTCTATACTTGGTGGGAAAGTGGGGCTGTTCTTTTTTATCAGTGAAACAGAGGCAGAGCAGGCCTGGGATTTCTGTTTGCAACAATATCATCATAAATCACAGAGATGATGCTTTGACAAAACATAGAGACATAAATAGCTTTCATAGCGCTTTTGTTGTGTTGGGTTGAAATGTTTCATGTCACTAGTGATTACCTAGAAACAGTATATGGTGCTTATGACTCTTTCTTTAAATGCAGCAGCATCAGAGAGACACAAAACACAACAAGATAAAGGTGAAGAACAGGCCTTTACATTTTTGATCATACACTGTTTACACTTAAACACAGGAAAGAATATCTTCAATTTCTCTATTTCAAAAGTCACACACTGAACATATTCATTCATTTAATCTTTAGACCATGTCGGATCCCAGTCCCTCTACAGCCTCTCTACAGCATGTTGGTCTCACAGGAGCCAGGCTGCAGTATCTGAAGAGTAACTATGAGTTTAACTGCTTTTCTAAACCAGGGGTAAAACAAGGCATAAATCACAGGGTTTAGACAAGAGTTAAATTGACATATAAAGAGAAAATAGGATGCAGATGAAACATTAACAAAGCTGTCACCTGCAAGAGAGACACAGTAATATGGGCAGTAACATATTAGAAACACAACTACCAGAACACCAAGAGTCCTGGCTGCTTTCAGCTCTGATTTCTTTGCCTTTGGAGTCACTGACAGCTGGAGTGTGACAGCTGTAATGTGAGAGCGCATGGCACGGGCCTGAGACACAGCCACGGCAAATACTCTCAGATACAGAGCTATGATGACAGTAACTGTGACAATTAAGGACAAAACAAGATCCATTATTCCTGTGAAATAGTCAACAACCAAAAAACATTCTCCGTAACAGGAATTATACCTCCCTGGTTGAGTCAGGTCATCCTTCACAAAGAGAAAGCTGTATGAAGCAGAACAGAGCCAACACAGAAAAACACTGAGTTTAACTCTGTTCATTGTGATTCTGGTGTTGTAATGCAGAGGGTCACAAATAGCCACATAACGGTCAACTGATATGAGCACTATGTCACCTAGTGAGGATACACTAATGATGATTGAAAGATAATTATAAAGAAAACACACAAAGTCACCAAGAAACCAGCAGGATGTTTTTTTGAGGATTTCTCCCGGCATCAGCACAAGGCCCACTAGAAGGTCTGAGACAGCCAGAGAGAGGAGGAGGATGTTGGTGGGTGTGTGGAGCTGCCTGCAGGGAAAGAGAAAAGTAGAATTAAACCAACAACACAGACAGAAAAACCCTAACCAGTATTACAAATTAAAAACATTATAATAGTATATTTAATTCAATAATAATTTTTGAATCCCCACATCAGTAAGATTAGACAGTTAAAATGACTTGGTTGAGGTCACGGTGGTCAGAAAGCAATGATTCATATTGGTAACAGAGTTGACATGAAAAACAGTCTCTGGCATCAAAGTCATTTGGAGCAACATTATTCAGAACTAATTCAAAGACAATTCTTGTAAATACACATCAGCTGTTCACATTTTAGAATTACAAATCCTGTAAAGAGAAGCAAAGAAGTTAATATCTGCCTGAAGTGTGAGATTGAGATGATGATGAGCAGGTTGAGAGTCACAGTGTTCAGAGAGATGGAGTAGCACACAATGTAAATGAGCAGTGTTTGGGGCCAAGGAGACGAGGGCTTCCTGCAGGAGGTGTTTGGGAACTGTGGAAAGCAGAGCTCAGCTCCGTTCTCAACCTCCATCTGCAGAGGTCTGCAGATAGCTGCAGCTCTGGCAGCTTTCTGAACAAACCTGAGTCGTGTAACTGATTTATCTCTCTCTCATTCTCTTCATCCCCTCCTCTTTCTCGGTCCCTGTTTGACTCTGATGCCCCTCCTCCCTGACTCTGCACATCCCACCATCATCTTAATCACTCTCTCTGTAACCCTGCCTTTCTCACTGTCTCTCTAGCCAATCTCTCTTCTGTCATTTTCTACCATTGTTTCCTTTTCTTTGTCCTATTATTAATAACTTTTCAAGTTTCTGAAATAGAAGTCTTCGATTTCCAGTTCTGTCTCTACAGCCATGTGGATTAGGTCTGGCTACACCACAGATGCATTCTGGGATAGGGAAAAACCACACTCCGGGTTGTTTGCATTGCTTTAACCCAATCACAATTAACTCAGAAAACGCTAAGATGTGGATGCAGAGACGTTGGCTCTGCTAAATAGTTTCGGGAAATTCACAAATTCACAAATGTTTCACCAGACTTGGTCTGGTGAAACATTTGTACCTGGCAAATGAAAACACCACATACAATAATTAATCAAGGTAAATCCCATAATACAGTAACGTGAGACACAGTTTAAAGATGGACACAGTTTAAAGATAATTTGTTCTTACCAGAGTAATGCCATGTGTACTTTTTCCATAGCAATCCCACTGATAGGCCCACGAAACTCTGCTGGATGACTCGAATCAGCCAGTTGAATGTTTCCTCTCTAGCATTTAGCTGAGTGAAGCAGCAGTGAAACCCTTCACAACGGTGGCTAAGCTGTGTCCTTATCTCCTGCTGACCAAATATGGTCACTTCTGTCTTCAGAATACCAAGATAGTGTTGGCCAAAAGGCAAACTGCTAGCTTCAAAACAGCAGTCAAACCAAAGGGTGAATTCACTGACGCTCCGTCAGACGCCAATCAGCGTCTGGTGCAGAGCTACTGGCAGCTAAGGGCTTGGTTTAGGTGTGTGTGCCGGGCCCGGTATCATGCTTTCCCCAGGTGCTCAATCATGTCATCAATATGTGGCGCTGGTTAACAATCAAACTTTGACACAGATTCAGGTATCGGAAATCAATACAAAACCTTATTGTGGCATCCTTTTTTGGAACCACCACCACTGGATTACACCACTCACTTTTGGAGCGCTCGATGATCCCCAGAGACAGCATCAGGTCCACTTCTTTTTTCAAGGACACCAGGAGGCGCTCTGGGATCCAGTAACTAACTTGTTTAACTGGATCTTCCTCATTTAACACAATATCATGCGCCACCATATTTGTGCAACCTTCTCCACAGCTCTGATAAGCAATACCTCTGCCTTACAGGTCTTTCAGCAAACTCAGGTTTGGTTTTTGAGGTTCAGATGCAGCACACTGCTGGAACATGGTTGGCTTGCAGTAGCAACTTGGTAGGTGGTGGGTCCAAGTTGCTTCTTCACCTTGAAGTGTCCCTGCCATTTTGCCAGCAGCTTGCTGTCACTGGTAGGCAGCATGACTAGGGCCTTCTGACCTGGAACAAAGGTCCTCTGCCATGCCAACTTATCATGCCATTCTTTCTGGTAGCGCCGTGCCTCCGCCATGTACTGCTGGGCAAGTTCTGTCATCTTCTGTAGCCTGTCTCTTATGTAAACAACCTAGGAGATAACGTTAACACCCCCCTCCCTCTGCTGCTCCCCTTCCCAGGCTTCCCTAAGCAAGGTCCGTCGTCCCCTTACCTCATTACCATGCAACAGTTCAAATACGGAAAACCCAGTAGAGGCCTGGGGTACTTCCCGGTATGCAAAAAGGAGGTAGGGTAGCTATTGATCCCAATCAGAACCAGGCTCATTAACGAACTTACGGAGCATTTGCTTGAGGGTCTAATTGAACCATTCTGCCAGTCCGTTTGTTTCTGGGTGGTAGGGGGTTGTTCGCACACTCTTGATGCTAAGCAGTTGGTATACCTGTTTTAGAAGCGTGGTCATACAGTTAGTGCCTTGGTCAGTTAAAATCTCACGAGGGAAACCAACTCTAGAGAAGAACTGGACCTGTCAGACCCGACTGGCAGGAATAACCCAAACGCAGACAAAGAGTAGAATGAGAGTTTATTGATACTAATCCGTGAACCAGATGACCAACCAAGGCGTAGCGGAGGGAAAAGCTGTGGCGGCAGGGGATTGAAGACAATCCGGAGGTGTAGAGTGATGATGGTCCGTAGCAGAATTACTATGATGTGTAGACAGAGAGACAGACGTTACCAAACACGAATACAGACACGGACCAAAAAGACTACTAGCAAAAGTCAGATGAGGCGCCAAACACATACTAGGAAGACTAACAATCTGACAGGGACTGCATGTCAGGTCACGGTAAAAGAGCATGTGGTGATGATGATGAGACACAGGTGGGTGCTAGTGATTAGGCTGAGCCGGAACAGGTGATAGTGGAGATGAATGAAGGAGGCCACGCCTCCCCAGGTTGCATGGCAACAGGAACCATGACGCACAGACAGAGAAAAACAGACATACAGACAGAAAACCGAATCAGAGTGGGGGGTGCCTGACAGGACCAAGGAGAATGGCACACTCTTTGCTTTGACAGATTTCAGGGGAAAAACTTCTGGGTATCTGGTAGAGTAATCTGTGATCACCAACATGTAGCAGTTTTCATTTATACTTTTTTTCAACTGGACCAACCATATCCATACCAAGATGCTTAATTGGAGTGCTAACAATGCTGAGGAGTTGGAGTGGAGCTCTACAAGGTCCTTTACTTGAAGTTTTCTGGTACTGAGGGCAAGTCCTACAAAACTGGTCAACATTAGCCTGCGAACCAGGCCAGTGAAAGTAATACGAGCCAGGGTCTTGTGCTTCCCTAGGTGGCCAGCCCAGGGAACAGAGTGACCCAAGAGAAGTACAGTGTTTTGGGCCACCACTAGCTGCTTAGCTGGTCCATGTTGATTATAGAGAATACCATACTGCAGGAAATACTCCTCCATGGCACTGTACTCAATCTCCCTCTCCATCTCTCTCTCTTTAGCACTGCCCAATAAAGTCACTAGGCTGGAGTCATCGTGTTGCGTCTGAACAATGTCTGAAGGTATCTTAAAACCTAGTGGCAAATCTAGAGCTACTGCAACTGGGGATTTTTGACAGTGTGCTGGAACCTCTCCTGCCTTATTTTGCCTGTGTGACGTCTATGGCTTCTCTGGTTGAGTGTCCACATCTGTATCATAAAAAGGCAGGGCACTGAGGGTAACAGAGGGTTCATCTACCAGCTTGGCCTGGGCTCTGATTACGGCAACATTGCAACTTCGCGGTTGGTTCAACAAATCCAATAAGACTGGCAAGTCACTACCCAGCACTACTGGGAAAGGAAGGTTGTCAGCAACTCCAATGTTCAATAGGTAGGGTTGTCCTTCAATTTAAACATCAGCAGTGGGGTAAGGTTTCTTATCACCATGTACACAGCAGATGGGAAGGGTTTCAAGGTTGCACATAACATTAGCTGGGACAAACTTCCTGTGCACCAGGGTCTGATCACTGCCAGAGTCAATTAGGGCATTCGGAGCTTTACCAATAACTTTGACAGTTGTCATCTTCATGGATTGATTGCTATAATATTTATGTTAATTTTTCAATAGCACAACACACATCTGAGTGAGCTTAGCGGATCCTGTCCCGGTTGTAGTTGTTCATTACGTGGTGACCACAACAAAATACAGTAACTCTATGCCGTCTCTGCTGCTTGTATTATTTTGCAATGCAGTAATTAAAAAGAGAACTTATCAAAATGTCCCCCAATAAAATGGAAAGCTCCAGTACCCTGGAGATCCAAGATCACAGTTTTGTGTGACCAAGTTGAATTGGATTGAACTCTGGAAGTGAATTTCAAATTGCACCTGGAATCAAGTAAGCTTCCCGTATGGGGGGCACAACAGGATACACACCCTTTTCCATTTGTATTCATGTGTGTAATCTGATGCAAAGCTTTCTCAACACAATCTAACTTAAATATGGTGACGGCCCACTGCCGACCAGTCAGGTGAAAGTTTTACCAGGCATGTCTGCGCAGCGTTAGGAAGGCGCCACGAGCCACAAAAGCAATAACGGACATTCACGTCAATGCTTTATCTTCCACCAGCCGCAACATAGGGTGTCCCCGTGAATCGTCTCTCCGCTCCGGTAAAGATACGCCCCAGGTCTTTTTTTTATGCGAGCCACAGGCCGGTTGCATAGCCGCGAAGGAGAGAGACAGCAAGAGTATCTAGTCAGTTTACCTAAACATCCCCAATATCCTTTAAGTCTACTCCACAACGCGGAGTGGACAATGAGAGCTTCATCATGGAGGTTCAACTCAGACTTTATCCACCAGGACAGCAAGGAAAGAGAGGGGGAAGACATGCAAGACACTTGTTACAGGTTGAGTTAAACCCCAAACTTTTGTATTGAGGAATAAACCTTGTTTTATGGTTGAGTGCCATACCAACTGAGCCATGGGTCCCACTAATTAATTTTCAAACAACACATGATCCCCAGTTCCTCGGGAAAGGTCCTGTGTTAAATCCAGTTGTTAGTTTGACCCATCAAACGCCCCAACCTGCCACCTTTTTCAGAATTTGGCGCTCTTATGCATCGTGAACTTACTTTCTGCACCTTTGGATGCGCTCCAGCAGCTCTACACCCCTAACTCTCTTTACCTGCTAAATCCTCTACTATATTCAGCAGCTAGTCTCTAATTTCATCTACTTGCTGCTTAGTTTTTAGAGAGTCCTAAAAAAGGACGCTGATGATACTTTGAGAGTGAAAAAAACAAGAATGTTTTGGGCCTTAAAAACAACAAGTCAAAAACACTCTAGATATTAGAGGAGCTACAGGGTCGGGAGATAATTCCCTGAGGATTTGGGACTGGCAACAACCCCTCTCACATTAAACATGCTCATGGAATCCCTTTTTGTTGTTAAAGATCTAGACATTTTGATAAATGAAATAATTGTACTCGTATCAGACACAATATCAACTGAAAAAAACAGTCCCATTCAGTAATGATTGCATCACATGTTGATGGGTTCATGCTGCTTTTTTTTCTTCACACCTCTGATTGCTGACACCTCATTGGTCGAGATGTTATCATCTGATGAACCCGTACAGGTGTGAACAAACTTCCTGTCCAGAGGAGTTCAGCACACTGCCTTCAGGGAGGTGGTGTACTGATCCCCTCTGGACAGGAGAAAAAAGTCCCAGCTGGACGTGCCTGGAGTCCCTAGGGAGGCGCCCAAGAGGCATCCTTACCACCTCAACCGGCTCCTTTCGACGCGAAGGAGCAGCAGCTCTACTCCAAGCTCCTCTCGGATGACTGTGCTTCTCACCCTATCTCTAAGGGAGACACCAGCCACCCTCCTTAGAAAAACCATTTCGGCTGCTTGTACCCTGGATCTCGTTCTTTCGGTCATGACCCAGCCTTCATGACCATAGGTGAGGGTAGGACCGAAAATTTCCCGGTAGATCAAGAGCTTTTCCTTCTAGTTCAGCTCCCTTTTTGTCACAACAGTGCGATACACGGAATGTAATACCGCACCGGCTGCTCCGATTCTCCGACCAATCTCACGCTCCATGGTCCACTCACTCGCGAACAAGACCCCAAGGTATTTAAACTCCTTCACTTGGGGTAAGGACTCCCACCCTACCTGAAGAAAGCACTCCATCGGTTTCCTGCTGTGAACCATGGCCTCAGATTTAGAGGTGCTGATCCTCATCTCAGCTGATTCACACTCGGCTGCGAACCGATCCAGTGAGTGCTGAAGGTCACAGACCTATGATTCCATCAGGACAACATCATCTGCAAAAAGCAGCGATGAGATCGTGAGCCCCACAAACTGCAACCCCACCCCGCCCCGACTACGCCTCGATGTCCTGTCCATAAATATTATAAACAGGATTGGTGACAAAGCTCAGCCCTGGCGGAGGCCAACCCTTACCTGGAACAAGTCCGACTTACTGCCGAGAACCCGGACACAGCTCTTGCTTTGGTCATACAGAGATTGGATGGCCCTGAGAAGGGACCCCCTCACCCCATACTCCCGCAGCACCTCCCACAGGGAAAAGGGGAACCACCACCCTAGTCTGCCACCCTAGTCTCCTTAGGCACTGTCCCAGACTTCCACACAATGCTAAAGAGGCATGTCAACCAAGACAGCCCCTCCACACCCAGAGCTTTCGGCATTTCTGGACGGATCTCATCAATCCCTGGGGCTTTGCCGCTGTAGAGTTGTTTGACTACCTCAGCGACCTCCACCAGGGTAATTGACGACAATCCATCATCCTCCAGCTCTGCCTCCACCACAGAGAAAATGTCAGCTGAATTTAGGAGTTCCTCAAAGTGCTTCTTCCAACGTTGAGAACCTCCCCAGATGAGGTCAACAACGTCCCATCCTTACTGTATACAGCTTGGATGATTCCTCGCTTCTCCCTCCTGAGGTGGCGAACGGTTTTCCAGCAGCACATTGGTGCCAACAGTCCTTCTCCTTGTCTTCTCCGACCTTCTCCCACACCCACTGCTTTTCCTCTGTCACGGCAGAGGCTGCAGCCCTTCAGGTCCGTCGGTACCTTGCAACTGCCTCTGGAGTCCTCCGGGATAACATGTCCTGGAATTACTCCTGCTTCAGTCGGACGGCTTCCCTGACCACCGGTGTCCAACAGGGTGTTCGTGGGTTACCACCCTTTGAGGCACCTAAGACCCTTAGACCACAGCTCTCCGCCACAGCTTCAGCAATGGTAACTTTGAACATTGTCAACTCAGGTTCAATGCCCCCAGCCTCCACAGGGATGCACGAAAAGCTCCGCTGGAGGTGTGAGTTGAAAGTCCGTCGGACAGGGGCCTCCTGCAGACGTTCCCAATTTACCCGCACTATGTGTTTGGGCTTACCAGGTCTGTACAGAGTCCTTCCCCATCCCCTGACTCAACACACCACCAGATGGTGATCAGTTAACAGCTCCGCCCCTCTCTTCACCCGAGTGTCCAAAACATACGGCCTCAGATCAAATGAAACGATTATAAAATCGATCATTGATCTTTGGCCTAGGGTGCTCTGGTACCAAGTACACTTATGAGCATCCCTATGTTCAAACATGGTGTTTGTGATGGACAATCCATGACTAGCACAGAAGTCCAACAACAGACAACCACTCTGGTTCAGCTCAGGGAGGCCATTCCTCCCATTCACGCCTCTCCAAGTATCTCCATCCTTGCCCACGTGTGTGTTAAAGTCCCCCAGTAGAACTAGGGAGTCCCCGACATGGCGCTGTAATGGGAACAGGTAGCAGCAGAGTGCAGAGTGAGAGTTTTTTTTTTTTAAACATTATTAACCTGGTTTTAGCATTGTTTTTAAGTGGATCTGTGTGTGACGGTGATGACAATGACTCACCTCAGTTTGACAGGTTGTTTTATCATTTTAATGCTGTTATGCAAACTTTTGGGCGTACTTTGTGTACACCAGGAGTCCCTCCATTACACCCATGAGTTTCTCCTGTTCCTGCGTAATTCTAATGCGGGTATCGTGGAACCCCCGGCAGCTCTTCCACCAGAGATCATCCGGTTGGCAGCCATCCCTCCTGCAGAGAACCAGAGTTGGACATTCAGGACCGGAGTGAGGAAAAGGGGGAGACGCGCAGCATACGGCAAAGACTGAAGCGACGAGGCCATCGTAGGATACCTCTTCCTTCAATCATCCTCGCCAACATCCAGTCCCTTCTGAACAAAGTGGACGAGCCCCAGGCAAAAGTAAAGTTCCTTTCGGAGTATAGAAATGCCTGTCTCCTCGCCTTGACAGAGACATGGCTCAAAGAACAGGATCCACTCTCCGATCTTGAGTAGGACATTTTTGGAGAACCTGTCCGTCTTGACAGAGACTCCACAGTGACTGGATCGTCAGACAGAAGTTTAATATCAGAGGTACACTGTGATTCTCTATGTCTTTACCCCCATTTTATCTGTCCAGGGAATTCCCACAGATATTCGTCACACTTGTTTACATTCACCCGAAGGCTAATGCAGATTTAGCAACTCGGGCTATGGTGAAGTACATGCAGCGGCTCCAGGGGATTTCACCTGAAGTGCCAAACTTCATCATGGGCGATTTTAATTAATGTAAACCAGGAAAGTCCCTGTGTAACTTTTATCAATATGTCACCTGCGCAACACAACGGACCAACAGTCTGGACCTCTGTTATGGATCCGTCAAAGGTGCTTATAAGTCCTATAGCAGAGCTCCACTCGGCATGTCTGACCACAACTCTGTTCATTTGGTTCCGTCCATCACTGAAGATAAATAACCCGAAACGAAAGTTTGTTCCGGTTTGGTCAGAGGACTCAATCAAGTGTCTACAGGAATGCTACCTCTGCACTGACTGGGATCTATTCAAAAACAAATGTAAGGACATTGATGAGGTCACAGAGACTGTCTCTGCATACATTACATTCGGTGAGGACTTAGTCATCCGTTGCAAATCCATTTCCATATATCCAAAAAATAAACCTCTCTAAATATGTCAAAAGCAAAATTAATCAACAAAATATTAGCTTCAACCAAGGTAACATGACTCAATACAAAGCACTTCAAAAACAAGCAAAAAAGGAAAAACTTAAATATAAGGATAAAGTTGAGAACATACTGAGCACAGGCAACTCACGTCCTGCATGGGAGGGTGTGAAAACAATGATGGGAATGTAACCTAAGAAGTGTCTGATCTCCCTCAATGGCATGTCAGACCTTGTCCTCTCAAATGAGCTGAACACTTTTTATATTCGTTTTAATATTCATGATTTTAGTGAGGAGTTGTAAGTTTTTAATAACGTTGCCATTGGGCAGGGTAAAGTCCTGTCACTCTTCAGAGGCATAAACGAAAGGAAAAGTTGAAAAAAAAGGAAGAAAGTTGGAGGTTGTTTATTAAAGAACTGTGCTGAAGAGCTGGCAGACAGTTTTTGTTTTATTTACAAAATGTCTTTATATCTCCACACTGTTCCTCGCCTTTGATAAGACTCAATTATTGTTCCAGTGCCTAAAAAAAGGCTCTAGAGTCTCTTAATGACTTTAGGCCTGTGGCACTCACGTCCCTCACTATGAAGACGTTTGAGAAGATTGTGAAGGATGAACTTTTGAACTCGGTCCAGGATCGACTGGATCTGTTTCAATTTCCTTACAGACCAAACCGGGGAGTGGAAGATGCAGCATGTACTCTTTTTAACTTGATCCATGCCCATCTTGAGAGTGCTAAGAGCGGCTAGGAGAGTGCTTTGTGCGGCTGCTTTTTGTTGACTTTTCTTCAGCTTTTAATTGCATCCAACCACATATTTTAGCAGGGATTTTAAAGAGTATTTAATATTGATTCTTGTCTTATCTCTTGGTTGATGAACTTTTTAACTAACAGGTCTCAACGCGTGAGAGTGATTGGCATTCTATCTGATGTCCTCTTTTCCTCCACTGGTTCCCCTCAGGGCTGCGTCCTCTCAGCGATTTTATTTATTTTATATACTAATGCATGCCAAAGCCAGCACACCAGGCGTCATATCATTAAGTTTGCTGACGACTCGGTAATAGTGTCAATGCTCACTCACAACGTCCCCGAGCATGGCGCTATTTTAAATGACTTTACAGAGTAGCGCAAGTCGACTTTTATTAACATTAACCTGGCAAAAACTAAAGAAATGCTAATCAATTTTAGAAATTCCCCCCCCCACCCTCTCTTCTACTCTCATTAATGATCAAGCTCTAGAGGTTGTGAAGCAATACAAATACCTTGGTATTATAATCGATGACAAACTCACCTTCGAGCCACAGGTTGACGCTGTCTGTAAGAAATCACATCAACCCATGTTTTTTTATCGGAATTTTCGCAATTTTAATGAAGATAACACTTTTATGAGGATGTTTCATTGTTGTTTTATCGAATCTATTCTTTCTTTTGCCTTTGTGAGTTGGTTTGGGTCCCTCACGCTTAAAAAACAAGAGTAGGCTGTTCAATATATAGTTAAGGTGTGTGGCAGGATTTCCCAAAACCCTCTGACTGACTTAAACTCTGTCAAGAGACAAGGTCCCTAAAGAAGGCCCAGTCAGTCATGGCCGACCCAAGTCTACCCCTTACCAGCTGCTTCATCTTGTTGCTGTCTGGCCGCAGATTGGGTCTGCCTAAATGCAGGACAAACAGACACAAAAACTCTTTTGTCCCAGCTACTATAGGCAAGGCAAGGCAAGGCAAGGCAGCTTTATTTGTATAGCACATTTCAGCAACAGGGCAATTCAAAGTGCTTTACACAAAATCATTAAAACGGATAAAACACAAGTAGTAACAGTTAAAAGTCATAAGCATTAAAAATCAATAAGACACATGAGTAGACAGTTGAAAACAAAATAGAAACATTAGGACACATAAAACACCAGAATAAAAGTTACAGTGCAGCATAAGAAAGAAATGAGCATTAATTTAAAGAAAGGCAGCATCAAAAAGGAAGGTCTTCAGCCTTGATTTAAAAGAACTGAGAGTAGCAGCGGATCTACAGGTTTCTGGGAGTTTATTCCAGATATGAGGAGCATAGAAACTGAAAGCTGCTTCACCCTGTTTAGTTCTGATTCTGGGGACAGAAAGTAGACCTGTCCCAGATGACCTGAGAGGTCTGGGGGGGTCATAGTGTAGTAGGCTTTTTTAATAAGTCAATGTGAGGTGTGGTCTTCCGTGTAGTACGTATTTATTTTGTTTCTAGATGTATGGCTGTTACTGTCTTGTATAACCTGTGTGTTACACTGCTGCACAACAAACTGCCCCTCGGGGATAATAAAGAATCCTTGAACCTTGAACCTACTGGAGCCCCATACAGGACTCCATTCAAGGTCTCCAGAAAGGCCAAATACTCCAAACTCTTTTTTGGTGCATTTGCACAAACAACAGTCAGAGTTTTGCCCCCTATCACCTGCAGGCGTAGGGAGGCGACCCTCTCGTCCAACGGGGTAAACTCCAACGCAGAGGCGCTCAGCCGGGGACTTGTCAGTATCCCCACACCCGCCCAGTGCCTCACACCCTGGGCAACTCCGGAGTAGGACACAGTCCAACCCCTATTGTTGGAATAAAATGTATTCATATCATGTCTGCATGAACATCATTATATTCACGTAGTGTATTATATTAATCATGTGTGTTAAATTCATTATATTTTGAGCTAAAGAGCTAAAGCATTACACATAGTCTGCTTGGTTTTAGTGTGATAGTTTATAAAGTTTACTGTGACCTTTTAATAAGTTGTTTTGGTACAATGTGTCCAACCATAGCTCTGCTGAGTGAGTTAAATTCTGAAAAGCAGGGCCAAGGGTGGTTAGGGACATGTCCTCTGTTTGGGTTAAGATCCTCTCCAGTAGCAGTTTGAGACCTAATATCTATTTTCAGGCCAAGCTCTGCTAGGCACTAACCTTCTGAAGACAAAACACAGCGCACAAACATGTCACGTGGTATGAACTGCCCCTGTGCACAAAAGATCATGCAGAAAGGGAAAAGAGTTAGAAAAACTTAGGGAGAGCTATGGATGCATAATTCTCTTTAACCTTGTCTCTGGAATATTCCATGGTAATAAACGTTCTTTTATCCAAACTACGGACTTGAACCCTTCTTCCTGAAAGAATCTAGAAGGGCAGGATTTTGCCCCTACACTATCCAGGAGTAAGGTTCTAGAACCGAGACTGTGCGTAGAGGTAAGCCCCACCAGATCCAGCTGGTAGCACTCCACCTCCAGCACAAGTTCCGGCTCTTCCCCTCAAAGAGAGGTGACGTTCCACATCCCCGGAGCCAGCCTCTGCCGACCTTTGCCACCACCCTTGTCGCAGCGCACCTGACCCCAGCGGTTCCTCCCAAAGGTGATGGGGCCATGGGATGGAGATAAGGGTGCCACATAACTTCTTCGGGCTGTGCCTGACCGGGCCCCGTGGCAAACCCGTCCACCAGGCGGTTGCTGACAAGCTCTCTATCTGGGCCTGGCTCCAGACAGGGGCCCGAGGCTTCCTTCGGGCAGAGTCACTCCCTCTCTACCTTGGTTATTCATGGGGGTTCAGGGGGTTTTCATGGGCCTCTCAGGGGAACCATCACCTTATCGTGGTGGAGAGGTTTTTGTGTCCCTATGAACCTGAGGGCTGTGTTGTCTGGAGCTGTGTGCTCCTGGTAGGACCTCCCATGGCAAAGTGGTCTCAGGTGAGGGGCCAGACAAAGAATGGTTCAAAACCCCTTAGATAATGATGCTGGTTTTAAATGCAGTGCCATCTGAGGGATGTCATGGGTATTCAATGTTGGTTTTCAGCCTTGCCAGCTTACGTGGAAAGATTCCTGAGTGATGGACTGGGAACAAAAAAGTTTTTTTGAAAGTTCTTTTAAATAAAAAAGCCTTAAAAAAAATCCAGGGTATCTGGTGGCATGTCTAGTTCCATAGAACTGCAGGGGCCCAGGGGAAGTGAGGGGCTGATGGAACAGAATAAAAACTACTGAGGCAGCCGTCGAGGCACTGAGATGCCCCAGCAGGTTCAAACTAGACAGGCCGTTCTCATCAACCATTCGTACATACAGCTACGAAAAGCATGTTTGAATCCCAAAGCACAGGGCTTTCTAGCCGGAGAGTAGAGTTCATGTCCTGTAAGAAGTTAAGGAGAAAACATAAGACATTCAACCATTAAATATGTGTTTTTGTCCCGTGAGTACTACTTAAGTGGAAAACCTAAACTACAACCTTTTTTTCTAGTCTTACCTAGTTATTTTGGTGTCTAAACTTTTTTTTTTTAAGGATTTTTTCCCTTTATCAGACAGACAGACGAAGATATGTGAAAGGGGGAGAGAGATGCAGCAAAGGGGCAGCAGGCCGAATTCAAACCCGGGCCCGCTGCGTCGAGGAGCAAGCCTCTGTTTATGGGCACCCGCTCTACCCACTGAGCTATCTATGTGCCCTTGGTGTCTAAACTTAACTGCTCTTATGATGGTCACCTTTGTCATCTACACTTAACTGTAACAGCTGCTGTCAAGAACGCCACAACCTCAATTGCCACGTGACCGGTTGGCTGTTAGCTTTGGCAGCCAATATATTTACGGTAGAGGTCATACCAGTTGCATTCATGAGAATGCTTTGCATCAGATTACACATCCAGTTCCTCTTAAAAATGGAAAGGAGAGTGTAATCTTTTGTGTCCTCAAACATTAGAGAAGCTCACTCGTTTTTAGTTGCATATTGACCGCCATTTCAGTTTATTCATTAGTCATTATAAATTAAAGACGCAACAAACTGAGAAACCTAAAGTAAATTTTGTCTGCTTAATTTACAGTATTTTGAACACAAGCAAACATTGCATAATCTCAGGACGACTGCCCACCGCCTGGCTTGGCGATGATAAGTTTGGCCCATTAATGCAACTACACAAATGGCTTAAAGCCCATGTTGAAAGTTTAATTTTGAAACAAATTTGTGCAATTTGCTTGTTGGTAGTAAACATTTGAACTGTTATCCACTGTATTTCATGGTGTTGGATATCGCAAAACTGAATATAATACGAAAAGTAGGCACAATTTTACAGTGTTTCCTTTTTTCCCCCACAATGCATTGCATGACGTCAATTTAGGGAGTAAACAGAGCAGCTTGCGTTGTATTTTGCACTGGTCTGGCCTAATGAGGCTTTTGGTCTAATAGTATTTACAGTCTATGGTCTCCACCGAGTCCATGTGACTTTATTATATTTATAATAATATTGGACGGAAAGTGAAATACAGCTTGGACGGGGATGTTGTTCGGCTTTTCCCAAGTTTAGACAGCTAGCCTTAGCTAACGCTACGCCGCCGGACATTAGCACAACAGCGTTATCCTAGCCTGCTAGGTAAATATTACGACTGCCTTTGGTGTTGCCTATATATGCGTCCATGTTGTCAACATCATACATTTGGCATTAGTGCACCTTTGGTACCATAGTTGTACTGAATGAAATAGTAAGCTTTGCTCCTAGGAGATAGGTGGGTTTTTGTTACGTTACATACAAAGCTAACTGACTATAGTTATGCTGTACGGATGCTAGCGGATATAGCTAACGTTGCGTAGCTAGCCAGCAACTTCGGCAGTAGAGTTTTGGCAAGCTAACCATGACAGCGTTGTTGCCCACAATCAACCTGCAGTGATGTTTGAAATGGAGACACGCACATTGTTTATTTTCCCGGAGATAAACAAAGAGTAACCACTAGGGATGAGCGAGTACAGCATTATCTGTATCTGTATCTGTATCTGTTTACCACATGAATTATCTGTATTCGGATCCGTACTCGGACTGGGCGGGGCCTAAACCGGAAGTGGTCAGATTTAACCACTCGGGCTCTCTTGAAATGTGCGGGGCTTTAACCGGTATGTTATTTAAGCATGCAATTGATATCAGTTGATCAAAAATTGTTAGATTTATTGCTGATTTGAAAACTATTTACATGACAGCATCAAGCTTCAAATCAATGGTGTTTTCATGGTAACAAACATACTATATACAGAACGTTTTCTGTACATAGACAGAAAGTGTAACACTGAATACAACACATGCCGTTGCAATTATGAAGTAAAATGTAATGAACAAGAGTTTTCATACTCAATATAA
>NC_048417.1:27529306-27535709 GCF_013103735.1 Etheostoma cragini | reverse complement strand
AAATACTTGTACTCGGCAAAAGTGCTTTATCCGTACCGGATACTCGTTTCAGCCGGATACTCGGATCACCCCTAGTGACCACGAGTCGGTGTGTAAGCCGAGCTACATCTGCGGCGAGCAGTGTGCAGACCAGGGGAATAAAGTTCATATTTTCAGTTTAAGACCAAGTCTGAGCTCAATGATTCATCCAAAGCCTGGCCTAGTGTAGATGTTTCAACCTCACAGACAACAGACTCTGACAAACTTCGGAAAAAACTTTTGAAGGGTACAATGGTGTACAAATACGTGTACCGTTGAGTATACTGTGAAAATGTTTTATGGTGTTCTCAGCTAATCGTAATCCATAAAAGATAGATTTTGCTCCAAGGGGGTCCGCCCGGGGCAGAGCGACAGGACCCAATGGAGGAGCAGTCCTGGGCAGACCGACAGGCTGTGGACCGGAACTGAGGCTGATACGACAGCGGAAAGAGCAGGGGCTGCCACCTTTGGAGACCAACCGCCGGGACTCTCCATACATACACCAACTACAGCGAGAATGGGATCACCTGGTGCTACGAGATGACATTCTGGGGCGACTACATCAGGAGACGGGGATTGGAGGAGAGGTTTTTCAAGTGGTGGTCCCCAAACGAGAAACTAAGGAGGTGTGGGGGATGTACCATGACAAGATGGGACACCCGAGTGGAGAAAGGACCCTCACCACCCTGAAACGGCGTTGCTATTGGCCGAGGATGAACGAGGACGTAAGAGAGTGGACAGCAGCCTGCCCCCAATGCGTTTGTGCGAAGGCTGGGGCCGAGGTAAAAGTTTCCCTTTTACCCATTTTGACTAGTTACCCATTTGAAGTAGTGGGGGTTGACTACCTGTCTTTGGGGCGGCTGGAGGATAGGCACCCCTACATATTAGTTATAACGGATCTGTTTTCTAAGTATGCCCTTGCAGTACCGACCCAAGACCAGTCAGCAAATACCACAGCCCAGGCCCTGTACAACCACTTGATCCAGATCTTCGGCTGCCCCGAGCATATCCTGACTGATCGAGGAGCAGCATTTGAATCAACAGTAATGAAAGAACTGTGCCAGCTTTATGGCTGCCTAAAGAGCCGCACTACCGCCTACCACCCGCAGGGGAATGGGGTATGTGAGAGGTTCAACCAGACTTTGCTGGGGCTGTTGAATTCCTTGGAAGAAGTAAGCCAAGCCCAGTGGCCAAGTCGACTGCCCGCTCTTGTACAGGCATATAACAACACCTTGCACAGTACCACCGGGATGACACCACATTTTGTGGTGTTTGGAAGACATGCCAGGCTGCCCGTGGACCGGGTAGCCGGGTTGAAGCCTACGATGGAGCCCCATACCCTGTCGGGTTGGGTGAAGGAACACCAAAGAGCCTTAAAACAGGCTTATCAGACAGTAACCCAGCAAACGCGACAACAGCAGGACCGGGATCGGACCAGATATAACAAAAGGACTCAGCTGGCGCCACTGCTTCCCGGAGAACGAGTGTTGGTCAGAAACTTCCGCAGGAGGGCTAAAGGGAAGTTTTATTGGCGCTGGGTCCCAGAACCATGTGTGGTGGTGAAACAGCTGAGAGAAGGTCATCCGGTCTACCTGCTTCAGCCAGAAGGTAAAGAGGCACCCACTCGTACAGTACATAGAAATAACCTACAAACATGCCCGTTGGACCTGTTACAATCCAGACAGGAACCAGAGGAACCGCAGCCTGCTGTGTCCCCGCAAACGTAACCCATGCCCCCTCCAACGTGTTGGCTGCCCAGATGGGTGGCAGCTGGTCCGAGCCGGCCACCAGTGGAGCAAGACCCGGTATTGGACCATCCACCTGGCCTAGCCACGGGGAAGCAACGGGCGAGGGCAAGAGGCAGCGCGGAGAGAGGAACTGGCGGAAGAGCAGGGAAGCAGGAGAGCAGAGCAGAATCGAAGCAAGAGAAGTAAGCCAAAGAGACACGGAGGATAGCGGTAGCTGAGACGAGTGGATGGATGGGAGAAGCGTCTACGATAGACACTCCGAGAAGGACTGAAACGCGAGAAAGCAGATAAGTAAAGGAAAGTCTGCCGGCTATCCTCGGAAAGTGTGTGGCGTGAAGTACTGCTTGTGATCTGTGTTCTGAGAGCTCTCTCTCTGTTCCCTCCCAGTACTAGCTACGGAGCGACGAAGACGCTACGCCGACCAGACGAAGAAGGACCCTGGCTTCCGGGAGTAAAACGTGGCTGCCGTTTGCATTATTGCTGCCTTGGACTGAAACGAACATTAAAACATAAACGATAAGGACATGATTCTTAGCATAGTTAGTATAGTACATGAATTTTAAACCTTCCTTGCTGTCTTTTTTATACTTGTTGGTTGTTAGTCTTAACCTTTTTTTTAGAATAGAATAAAGAATTACATTTAGACCAAGCTGTGTTGTGGTGTCCTATTTGTCAGTGGGAAGATTTTAACTGCTGGTAGACCTCTATTAGTTTTTAGAAAAAGAAGGAACACTCCCCTCCTCGCAGCGGGGTTGTGACATTTTGGCGTTGTTGGCAGGACTACCAGCTCCACTGACAAATATGGACCAGACACCAGGTGGTAGTAGTGACAATCCACCAGCAGGGGGTAGCAAGAGTCCAGACGTTATGGCTCAGTTTGTTATGCCATGGTTTATGGGCGCTGCGTGGATACCAAAATTCACTGGAGATAGAAATAAATTTGGGGACTGGAGGGTTCAGGTGGAGGCCATGCTGAGGGCTCAAGGACTAACTTAACAGCAGCAGGCAGACTTCATGCTGGGGGCTTTAGAAGAGGATGCTAAACGAGAATTACTACTTGTACAACCCGCACAAAAGGATACCGGAGCTAAAGTATTACAACAGTTGCAAACCCTGTACGCTAAACCAGCCACTAAAGCGCAGTTGAGAGCAGCTTTCTTTAACTGTAGACAGCGAGCAGAAGAATCAGTGAGTGCTTATATTTTAAGACTAAGAGAATTTCTTTCCAGATGGCAGGCCCAAGATACAGGTGCAAGAGAGGACGGAGCGGACTTGTTGTTGGACCAGCTGATGGTGGGGTTACGGGCCGGATCCATTAAACAGGAGTTGAGCCGTCAGCTCTGGCGGGATGAGCATCTTACCTTCAGTCTGTAACAAAGCACGGGCACTGGAACAGGAACTACAAGAAGGAGAGGAGATTACTATGTCTCAGAGAATTGTAGCTCCACAAACACAAGAAGAAAGGCCCCACTTGGAACAACAGAAAAGCCAGTTGCGAAATGAACTGCAGCAGGACCTGATGGGCGAGGTGCTGGAACATATGAAGACCCTCTCAGCCAACCTAATGGAAGAGGTCAGGACCCAATTAATGGGGGATCCGTCGTCAGCCCTGAGCAACCGACCAACAACGGGTCCAACGCATACGTCGCGACAAAGGCCACAAGGGTCTAGGTCGGCTTACCAGTGGGATACAGAGGGTCGGCCCATCTGTCTGTGCTGTGGCGAAGCTGGACATATGCAACGCTGGTGCCCACGTAGAGCATCCAAGCGACGGAATTTTTAATCACCCCTACCACTGAGGGCCAAGTAGTGGGGGCTGTTGGACAAGAGGAAGGGTCGGTGTTACAAGAGAGGTCTGCATTGATCGGTGAGTGCCCTAGCGTTGTTATAAAGATGAATGAAAAGGCAGTGCCATTTGTGTTAGACCCGTCTGAGTGAGACTTTGTTTAATAAGTATCTGACAGGTACCTGCTCTACCAACACTACTGAAGCCCCTTGGTTGACTCTACGGGCAGCAAATGGCCTGAAGATTCCCTACATTGGTTATACTTTAGTTGATTGTCGATTAGGAAGCATCTGTGTTCCGGCAAAGGGTGTAATAATAGTGAACGATGAGTGTTTGGGACCCACTAAAGGTATACTTGGCATGAATATAATTAATCCTGTGTGGTCTGCTCTTACTCAAGGGAACCATCCAGGGTTGGCCGCTTTTAAGACCACCATGCCACTTGTTCAGAGCCAAGCTTGGGTTAGAGCTTTTGCAGAGTGTCGTCGGATCGCTGGAGGGGAGTCCCTTCCCCCCTACCAAGGCCAAGTCAAGTTACCACGCCAACAACCAGTGATCATGCCATCAGGACCACATCATCTGCAAAAAGCAGTGATGTGATCCTGACCCCACCAAACTGCAACCCCTCCCCGCCCCGACTACGCCTCGATATCCTGTCCATAAATATTATAAACAGGATTGGGGACAAAGCAAAGCTCTGGCGGAGGCCAACCCTCACCTGGAACGAGTCCGACTTACTGCCGAGAACCCAGACACAGCTCTCGCTTTGATCATCATCATGATTGGATGGCCCTAAGAAGGGACCCCCTTCTTAGGGGATGGCCCTAAGAAGGGACCCCCTCACCCCATAGTCCCGCAGGACCTCCCATAGTTTCTCCCGGGGGACAAGGTCATACACCTTCTCCAGATCCACAAAACACATGTAGACTGGTTGGGCATACTCCCAGGCTCCCTCCAATATCCTTGCGAGAGTAAAGATCTGATCCGTTGTTCCACGACCAGGACGGAATCCGCATTGTTCCTCTTGAATCCCAGGTTCAACTACAGGCCGAACCCTCCTTTCCAGCACGTTGGAGTAGACTTTAACAGGGAGGCTGAGAAGTGTGATACCCCTGTAATTGGCACACATCCTCTGGTCCCCCTTTTGAAGTGGAAAAAAGTAAAAGTCGCTGAGGTAGTCAAACAACTCCACAGCGGCAAAGCCCCATGGATTGATGAGATCCGTCCAGAAATGCTGAAAGCTCTGGGTGTGGAGGGGCTGTCTTGGTTGAAACGCCTCTTTAACATTGCGTGGAAGTCTGGGACGGTGCCTAAGGAGTGGCAGACCGGGGTGGTGGAGGATAGAGTGGAAGAGGAAATTGTGAGGAGTCTCAGGAACAACAGACTGTACAAGAGGAGCAGGCAGATGGCACGGACACTGGAACTTCAGGAGGAGTCACAGGCACTGAGGCTGAAGAAAGCAGAGATCCAACGACTCTGGACCAGGCTAGCATTCTTCGTGCCCACATAGGCCAGCAAGAGGCCTGTGACGCTTGACTGAGGGAGGAGTCTGCACGACAGGAGCAGCGGTTTAGGGCACTAAAATATCAGTTCCAACTGCTGCATCCTTGAAGGCAGAGCTCGCACTTCCCCATGTCCGTGGACACATTAGCAGCTCTGGACTTAGATGAAACTGGGCCCAAAGTCCAAACAGAAAAGGCACAAGAGTTTGTTCCATCCCCTGCCTTATCAGGTCAGTTTTAGTTCCCCTCAGAACCCAGATTAGAGAAATTAACAGAGCATGATGATAGTAAACACTTCCTTATAACTTCTGTTAGGATTGCAGCAGCAGGTTGGTGGCCTAGGTCTGACTGGGATTTGCGTCTTAATCCATTGCTTACTGGTAAGGCGAGAGGGGCCTATATGAATAAGGACTTAGATGATGCTCATGATTATGATTATGTTAAAGATGCCCTTCTAAAGAAATATGACATTAACCCAGAGACCTACAGGCAGAGATTCCGTTTAACAGGTATTTTCTCCTGGGGAAAGTCCCAAGGTATGTAAGACTGAAGGAGCTTTATGGGAAGTGGATCCAATCGAAAGGTAAAACTGTTAAAGCTGTTGGTGAAATTATAATCTTGGAGAAGTATTTGCGGATGCTATCTCTTGAGCTGCAGGTATGGATCAGGAAACACGAACGGCTGCAGAGGCTGCGTCACTGGCTACTCCACCTGGAAGGCTACAAAAGACACCCGCAGGCCCACATCCTCCCAATACCATCAGAGGGCAACACGAGGTGTGGGGAAGGCTCCCCTGAGGGAGAACCAGCCAACAAATACACAAAGGTCTAGTAAAGTTCCTATTTGCTACCTGTGCGGCCAAGAGGGTCACACAAAGCCAATGTGCCCAAGGTACCCTGCTAAGCTCACTCAAATGTGTGTTGTGCAATGGAAAAATGACCATAAATGTTGTAGCAATCAATTCATGACGATGACAACTGTCAAGGTTAATGGTGAAGCTCTGAAGGCCCTAATTGACTCTGGCAGTGATCTGACCCTGGTGCACAGGCAGTTTGTACCAGCTAATATCATGTGCACCCTTGATACCATTCCAATTTGCTGTGTACATGGTGATGTAAAACCCTACCCCACTGCTGATGTTTACATTGAAGGACAACCCTTCTTAGTGAACATTGGAGTTGCTGACACTCTTCCTTTCCCAGTAGTGCTGGGTAGTGACCTGTAAGTCTTTTTTGATTTGTTGAACCAATCCCAAAGTTGCAATGTTGCCGTTACCAGAGCCCAGGTCAAGCTGGTCAATGAGCCCTCTGTTACCGTCAGTGCCCTGCCTTTTTATGATGCAGATCTGG
>NC_048417.1:27521979-27529206 GCF_013103735.1 Etheostoma cragini | reverse complement strand
TCAAAGCAAAGACTGTGGCATTCTCCTTGGTCCAGTTCTTCTCTAGAGTTGGTTTCCCTTGTGAGATTTTAACTGACCAAGGCCCTAACTTTATGGCCACGCTTCTGCTAGGCATCAAGCATGTGCAAACAACCCACTACCACCCATAGACGGACGGACTGACAGAACGGTTCAATCAGACCCTCAACAAATGCTCCGTAAGTTCATTAATGACACTGGTTCTGATTGGGATCACTGGTTACCCTACCTCCTTTTTGCATCGAGAAGTACCCCAGGCTTCTTCTGGGTTTTCCGCATTTGAACTGTTGTATGGTATTGAGGTAAGGGGACCTTACTCCCCTTGCTTAGGGAGGCCTGGGAAGGGGACCAGCAGAGGGAGGGGGTTGTTAACGTCATATCCTATGTTGTTTACATGAGAGACAGGCTACAGAAGATGGCAGAAGTTGCCCAGCAGCACATGGCGGAGGCCCAGCGCTACCAGAAAGAATGGTATGATAAGTTGGCACGGCATAGGACCTTTGTTCCAGGTTGGACGGTCCTAGTCATGCTGCCAACCAGTGATAGCAAACTGCTGGCAAAATGGCAGGGACCCTTTTAGGTGGAGAAGCAACTTGGACCCACCACCTACCAAGTCACTAAGGCAAGCCAGCAGGGTGCTGCATGTAAATCTCCTAAAGGAGTTGGCTGAAAGACCTGGAAGGCAGAGGTATTGCAGATCAGAGCTGTGGAGAAGGAAGAGGTGGTCGATGACCAGTATCTGCCCTCACCAGCCCCAGTGGAACCTGACCTGGACCATCTGCCAGCTGATCAACAAAATCAAGTGAAAGCTTTATGTAACTGTCAAATATTTCAAGAGTACCTAGGTCGCACAAATATGGTGAAGGATGATATTGTTGTAAAGGAGAAGGCTCCAGTTAAACAAATGAGTTACAGGATCCCAGAGCGACTCCTGGTGTCATTGAAAAAAGAAGTGGACCTGATGCTGTCTCTGGGGATCATCGAGTGCTCCAAAAGTGAGTCTTGTAATCCATTGGTGTTGGTTCCAAAAAATGATGCCACATTACCGTTATGTATTGATTTCCGATACCTGAACTCTGTGTCAAAGATTGCTATCCAGCACCACATACTGATGACATGATTGATTGGGGAAAGCAAGATACAGGGCCCAGCACACACACCTAAACCATGCCCTTAGCTGCCAGTAGCTCTGCACCAGACGCTGATTGGCTGATATAGTGGACGGAGTGTCAGTGAATTCACCCTTTGGTTTGACTGCTGTTTTGAAGCTAGCAGTTTGCCTTTTGACCAACACGACACAGCTTAGCCACCGTCGTGAAAAGTTTCACTGCTGCTTCACTCATCTAAATGATAGAGAGGAAACATTTTTGGTCTTCAACTGGCTGATTCGAGTCATCCAGCAGAGTTTTCACAATGGGATTGCTATGGAAAAAGTACACATCACGGTACTCTGGTAAGACCAAATGATGTTTAACCGGGTTTTACAGCTAATTTACATAGCTCACGTTACTGTATTGTGTAATTTAACTTGATTGATTATTGTATGTTGCGTTTTCATTTGCTAGGTGCAAATGTTTCACCAAACCAAGTTCCTTCCCTAGACTATTAAGCACAGCCACCATCTCTGCATCCAGATCTTACCGTCTCCTGAGTTAATTGTGATTGGGTTAAAAAAACAACTCAGAGTGTTGTTTTCTCCTATCCCAGAATGCATCTGTGGTTAAGTTATCAATATTAGGACAAAGGAAAGAAAACAAGGGTAGAAAATAACAGAAGAGAGATGGGATAGAGAGACAGTGAGAAAGGCAGGGTTACAGAGAGAGTGATGATGATGATGATGATGGTGGGATGGGCAGAGGTAGGTAGGAGGGGCATCAGAGTCAAACAGGGACTGAGAAAAAGGATTTGATGAAGAGAATGAGAGAGAGATAAATCAGTTACATGACTCAGGTTTGTTCAGAAAGCTGCCAGAGCTGCAGCTATCTGCAGACCACGGCAGATGGAGGTTGAGGACGGAGCTGAGCTCTGCTTTCCACAGTTCCCAAACACCTCCTGCAGGAAACCTTCGTCTCCTTGGCCCCAAACACTGCTCATTTACACTGTGTGCTACTCCATCTCTCTGATCACTGTCACTCTCAACTTGCTCATCTTCATCTCAATCTCCCACTTCAGGCAGATATTAACTTCTTTGCTTCTCTCTACAGGATGTGTAACTTTAAAATGTGAACAGCTGCTGTATATTTACAAGAATTGTCTTTGAGTTAGTTCTGAATGATGTTGTTCCAAATGTCTGACTTTGATGCCAGAGACTGTTGTTTATGTCTTCACTGCTACCAATATTAATCATTGCTTTCTGATCACTGTGACCTCAACCTTAAGTCATTTTAACTGTATAATCTTACTGATATGGGGATTGAAAAATTATTATATTATTGAATAAAGAATATATATGTATAATGTTAATTTTGAATACTGGTTAGCGTTTTTCTCTCAGTGTTGTTGGTGTAGTGATACTTTTCTCTTTCTCTCCAGGCAGCTCCACACACCCACCAACATCCTCCTCCTCTCTCTGGCTGTCTCGGACCTCCTAGTGGGCCTCGTGCTGATGCCGGGAGAAGTTCTCCGGAAAACATCCTGCTGGTTTCATGGTGACTTTGTGTGTTTTCTTTACAATTATCTTTCAATCATCATTACTGCATCTTCAGTAGGTGACATAGTGCTCATATCAGTTGACCGTTATGTGGCTATTTGTGACCCTCTGCATTACACCACCAGAGTCACAATGAACAGAGTTAAACTCAGTGTTTGTCTGTGTTGGCTCTGTTCTGCTTCCTACAGCTTTTTCTTTGTGAAGGATGACCTGACTCAACCAGGGAGGTATAATTCCTGCTACGGAGAATGTCGGTTGGTCATTGACTATTTCACAGGACTTATAGATCTTGTTTTGTCCTTTATTGTTCCAGTTACTGTCATCGTAGCTCTGTATTTGAGAGTATTTGCCGTGGCTGTGTCTCAGGCCCGTGCCATGCGCTCTCACATTGCAGCTGTCACACTCCAGCTGTCAGTGACACCAAAGGCAAAGAAATCAGAGCTGAAAGCAGCCAGGACTCTTGGTGTTCTAGTAGTTGTGTTTCTAATGTGTTTATGCCCATATTACTGTGTCTCTCTTGCAGGTGACAGCTTCATTAATGTTTCATCTGCATCCTCTTTTCTCTTTGTGTGGCAATTTAACTCTTGTCTAAACCCTGTGATCTATGCCTTCCTTTACCCCTGGTTTAGAAAAGGAGTTAAACTCATAGTTACTCTTCAGATACTGCAGCCTGGCTCCTATGAGACCAACATGCTGTAGAGAGGCTGTGGAGGGACTGGGATCACACCCGGTCTAAAGATTAAATGAATGAATATGTTCAGTGTGTGACAGTGTGTGAAATTGAAGATATACTGTCCTGTCTTTAAGTCTAAATTGTGTATGATCAACAACTGAAAGGCCTGTTCTTCAGCTTTATCTTGTTGTGTAATATGTCTCTCTGATGCTGCTGAATTTAAAGAAAGAGTCATAAGCACTATATACTGTTTCTAAGTAATCACTAGTGACATGAAACATTTCAACCCAACACAACAAAAGTGCTATGAAAACTTTGTATTTATGTCTCTATGTTTCCTCAAAGCATCATCTCTGTGATTTGTGTCTGATTTTGTTGCAAACAGAAATCCCAGGCCTGCTCGGCCTCTGTTTCACTGATAAAAAAGAACAGCCACACTTTCCCATCAAGTATAGAAAAACCTCAGCTGTGAACTGTAGTTGTGTTTCACATTAAACTGTCAGAACAAAAGATCTTGGGGCCTTTACAAAGTTGTTGTATTCCTTTCAATTTAGTGTTATTCATATCTGATCCCTGTTAAACACACATTGTCTTTATGATATAATTATGTAAAGCACTATGAAGTCCTGTTGCGAGAAGCAAAATAATAGATTATATGAAAAGACAGGATTATCTACAGTTCATCAGATCATTGCAGTCACATTTCCAGAGAAACATGTAATCATAGGACAGAAAAAGTTCAAGTTTGGCAAATTATTAAAGTGAAATGGGTTGCAAGTTTAAATCAGTTTTATTAGACAATCATCAAAATTGTCATATATTCAATGTTACATAGCATAGAGATTTGTTGTAAAGTGGCATTTGAAAATAAACAGACATATTCAGAATGTAATATTGTGTCTTTTTATCGATTTTTCACACTGATGTGAAATGACAAGAGACAATAATGACTTCTTGAAAAGGGGAAACCAACCCTAGTATGATTCAACCAACCTAAATGATGCAGGTGTTAAAGCCTGGTCAATTTTGATGGCAGATGTGGGCAGAAACCCCCTTATCATAGCAGCCTGTGCCACGCATCAATTATTGTTCAGCTACATTATCTCCAAACTTAAACTGCCCCAGTGATTACTCTCTGCTGACTCGCCAGAAGATGGAGCTGTTGACTTGTATTTTGCTGGATAGAAATTAAGTAAAGCAGTGTTGATAAGATTAATAGTGGTGTAGTCAAGTCATCCTTTGTCAAGCCCAAGACCAGGACTAGTCAGGGCCGAGTTCAAATTAAAGACAGAATAGAATCTTCTTTAAGACCACTTAGATACCTGTTCATAATGTATGTTATGCAGCAGACGCTATCCCTTTTATTTAAAGATAATCACTTTGCATTATTTTTTGTAATGGTCCAATAGAAGGTGCAACATAACAACACTATAGCAATTAAATTAGGCTATAGATAGGTGTCAAATGTGTCCCTAAAAATACACATGTTCCTGTTCTTGAACTTATCACATGTTTTGAAGAATCCGAAGTACAAAGTGCTCACTAACATTGTGTCTGTGGCCAAAATCAAAACATGTTTTGCTGCTCGGACCATATTTATCATCATGGGGATTTATTGGAAATTGCCTCGGGTACGTAAAGTATATCAAATGTGGCCGATCACACTCATCCCAGAGCTGAGAAATATAGTACGCACAAAAGTAAATGAAAGAGCAAGACACTTCAAAGGGGTTATTGACTGAAAAAACAGCTACCATGGAGAAAATCAAATTTCCCTTCAGAAGGACCAAAAATGTAGTTTATTTAGCAAAATTGTGATAAGATATACAGTAATCTTTATACCTCTCTTTCTGAGGAGGACTAGGTTCTTCTTCGGGTCACCTGCATGCCACAACACACATTTGTTGTAGCTGTATTGTTGTCTAGATGGAAACCGTAGACGTGCACAGTTGTTGGGGTTTAACTCGCTGTAAAGTGACAGAAACAGGTTGAGATGACAAAGAAAAAACGGTGTGGTAATTTGACAAAAACGGGGAAAATAATTGGGTTGTTGTGACCCTGTCAGGAAACTGGGAGAGGGCAATGGAAATCAGGAGTCTCCAGGGAAAATGGGGAGTGTTGGAGAGTAGGAGTGCAGAAGTAGATAAAGTAGTCGACACAAAAACTGAGCTACCCAGGCGGTGTAAGAAGAGAGCTGTGGACAAAACAAGTGCAAGTAAGTGAAGAACTTTAAGCTGTTGCCATGATCACGGTCTTCTAGACAGCAGGAGGGTAGACAACAATTTGCACATTGCCTGAGAACTTTAATTGTTATGACACAAAATGGTTAAATATTGGCTAAATCTGCCAAAATGGTTAAAAAGCTCAATGTCACAACCCATCATGGCCACTAGAAGACTGTAAACATCCTGCAAACCTGCAAATAAACTCTACTGTGACTTGCCATCCAAGCAGGGAGATCAGCACAGAGATTTGGGTGCTGGCAAGATGGATGTAGGGTGGCCATTGTTCATTTAGACATACCACCCACATTGTTATGATACAAACCTTCTTGAAAAAGGCAACATTCCTTTTTAAAGATGTGCGCATGTAACACAAATGATACGGCAGTGTCTGAAAGTGTCAAGGGTTGCCAAAGTTCACACCTCATGGACCCCAAGGTGCATGCATACCCTGCAAACCTGCATGATGTTAAGTAGCACATCAGACACATGACAAAAGACACTTGTTGCATGAACAGAGACTTAAACCATTAATCCTCATAGTTAAAGTCTAATGCTGTACCGGCTGAACCACTCACGCTTCTAAAAAAAGGGGCTGTGGACAAAACAATCACCTGAACTACAAATTGCAGAGCATGTAAATGAAGACCATTAAGCTGTTGCCATGATCACGGTTTTCTTCTCTAAAAACTTGTACATATACTACAATTGAAATAACAGCTTTGGAAAGTGTTCAGACTTCAGGCTGCACAACTGAAAGCAGAAAGTGCTACTCAGCACCTGAACAGGGACTTGAACCCAGGACCCTCCGATTAAAAGTCTGATGCTCTACCAACTGAGCTATCCAGTCTCTTGAAAAGGAGAACTGTGGAAAAAAGAATCACTTGAACTACAGATGGAAGTGCAAGTACGTGAAGACCAATAAGCTGTTGCCTTGATCACGGTCTTCTGGACAGCAGGAGGGTAGACCATGATTTGCACAATGCCTAAGAATACCAAGTGTCATGGAACAAACTGGTTGAAAATCGTCTAAATTGATCAAAATGGTTAGTAAGCTCAAAGTCACAACTCATCATGGCCACTAGCAGACTGTGAACATCCTGGAAACCTTAATGAAAGAGGACAATAGTGAGCACTCCATATACACTCACCTATAAGATTATTAGGAACACCATAGGGGAGAGTGAGGTAAAGTGAGACACTGGGTAATGTGAGACAACCCCTGTATCTAGGCAACAGAACACATTTGTTCCCATGTGACCATTTTGTTTCCAAGTTCCTCCCATTTCCCCTTGGCCATAAAGGAGAGAAGCTCATTTAGCTGAGGTAAGCATGCTTTTTCCAACAAAATGTTTTTTTTGCATGTAAAAGTAAATTTTCTTGCTGTCAACTTAATCAACTGTTGTGCCAAAGCAAATTGATTCAGGTAGAAAACTTATATCATACCTGTTGATGAACTACCAACATATAAAACCATGTGATGATGCTAGCTGAAGGTTAGCCTGAATTGCTAAGAAAGGTCATTTTTTCAATAATGGTGGAGGTGGGTTGAATTGAGACGAATGCTGTGGGGTAAAGTGATACAGTGTCTCACTTTACCCCACCATGAGGCACAAGTTAAGTTTAGTTTTAAACATATTTTAATGTAATATTACATTGCATAT
>NC_048417.1:27513360-27521879 GCF_013103735.1 Etheostoma cragini | reverse complement strand
GTGCAGGTAGGCTAGGGTGTGCAAGAGATCACATGATTCTGTAGGTTAATTAAGGCCAACTGATCTTGGCACACAGCTTAATCTTATAATAATGAATTGTCTACTCTAGGTGAAGATTGGTTTCGCACCTTCCTAGCACGTCGCCATCTCTCTATCCGAACTCCAGAGGCAACATCCCTGGGAAGGGCTACAGCCTTCAATAAAACTACAGTCAGGGAGTTCTTTGACAATCTGGCTGTAGTGATGGACAGGTGACAGAATTAATTATTTAGTCGCAAATGCTTTACGGAGGCATTACCTGTAAGATTTGGCTTTGATTCTGATAAGGTTCTATTTTGCCTCTCATCTTTAACAGGCATGCTTTCCCTCCACACATGATTTACAATGTGGATGAAACAGGTGTCTTTACAGTACAAAAGCCACAGCAGGTAAACTACACATACACTAGAGAGCATATTAAAGAGCTAACACATATTAAAAATGCTGGTACAGATTAGGTTAAGAGTATGGTTCTAGTACACATTAAAGTGCAGTGCACAATAAAGTGCTGGTGCATATTAAAGTGCAGTGGACAGTAAAGTGCTGGTGCATATAAAAGTGCAGTGGACAGTAAAGTGCTGGTACATGTATAATGCTGTGGTAATGTTGTGAATCTGTGAACTGGACATGAAAAGAAATTCATTGTACCTTTAGACCAGTAGTAGAATACTGGTTGCACATGCCATTGATTCTAAACTTTCTATTTGATCAGGTTGTGACAGAGACAGAAAAAGGCACGTTGGCGCTGTCACATCGGCTGAAAGAGGAGAACTGGTGACTGTGGTGTGTGCAGTGAATGCTGCTGGGAATGCCATACCTCCCATGTTTGTCTTCCCCAGAGTCAAGTTTAAGGATTGCTTCATGACAGGAGCACCTCCAGGAGCCAAAGGTACCGCCACCAGAATGGGATGGATGAATGAAGACATCTGGCCTGAGTTCCTTGATCACCTGATACAGCACACTAACTGCAGCCCTGATCATCCCATGCTGCTAATCCTGGATAATCTAAAAGCTCACATCTCACTCAAGGCAATAGAAATGTCCAAGAGCAACGGAATTGTTCTGCTCACCCTCCCAACCCACACATCCCATCGCATGCAGCCTCTCGATGTGACCGTGTATGGCCCGTTCAAGACCCAATACAGCCGTGCTCTTGATGGGTGGATGAGGTCTAACCCCGGCAAAACAGTCTCCATCTACCAGACTGCAGGACTTGTGAATGAGGCTTTCATGTCAGCAGTGACACCACGCAACATCACTTCTGGATTTAGGTCCACTGGGATTTTCCCTTATAACCAAGACATTTTCCCTGATGAAGCGTTTGCACCATCCATGGTGTCAGACCGGCCAAACTTGAGCTGCAGCCTGCCAATGCAGATGATCTGGATGGTCCACCCCCTGCAGATGATCCACCTGCAGACGAACCACCCGCTGCAGATAATTCATCCGCTGATGCTTATCCATCCACTGCGCATGGTCCACATGGATGTGCCTCGCCAGCTGACTCAGATGTGCCACGTGTTCCCAGCCGACCTGGATATGTGTCTCCTTGTGAAATACTACCACTTCCCAAATGTCCCCCCAGAACACAAACCAAACGAAAGCCTGTGAAGACAGCCATCATAACTGATACTCCCGAGAAGCAGGCAATTGAAGAGGCTTATAAAGAAAGACAAAAGAAACTGGCGGGGAAAAAGCAAAATAGCAAAGAAAAGGGAAAACCGAAAAAGAAAGCAACCAAAAGGAAAATCGTAGTTAGCAGCTCTGAGGAGAGTGATGTCCCTGTCCTACTTGATAATGACGAAGAGAGCTCTGAGGATGAGAGAAGTGATCCAGGAAACAAAGATCTGTCTGTGGGTGACTTTGTCATGATTAACTTTACAACCAAACACAGGAGCGTCCGGTATATTGGCATGGTTGAAAAAGTTGAAGATGATGAAATTCTTACCCAATTCCTTAGAAAAATTCAGGGAAACACAGAAGTGTGGGAGAGACCCACATTTGCTATTAAAGAAAAAGATGTGGCATATGTTCCCAAAGCAGATGTGGTGAAGACCCCCTTTCGCCTTCAGATCTGCCTTAAATCTATGTGATTCAACAAGGAGCTGAAAGCATTATTTAGAAATGTTGGCCCATATTGATAGGATAGCATCTTGCAGTTGATGGAGATTTGTGGGATGCACATTCTCATGAATTGCACTTTCTGCTTGCGGCCATGATTAGCTAGGCAAGCATGAACAAAGCAGATGACGCCCATATCTGTATTTAATATATATTATGGTGAGAATGTGCAGCCTGACCTCCACCACCAGATGGCGCCCGCACAGAGTCAAGCGTTTAGCTCAACCCCCCTTTGAGACGGGTATGGCTGCAGCCTGGAGCGTCCCATGTCATCCCTCCCGTCTCAGGCGGTCTCGTCTTATGCCGAGGTGTGTCCAACATTTGTTGACATTAAACCCCCAGCAATGCTACACAAGCATTTGTGTTGTCTAAACAGTTTTTCTTTATGCAAAAATAATCGTAATTAACATTATAATTCATATAAAGCACATTCTGTTCACATTTCTTCAACAAAGGCAGAAATCTATGCCAAATCTTAAACCAGTGATGCCATTCTCCTCTATAAAATTACATGTAAACTGAATAAAGCTCAGCTGACACGCTCAGGCCACGCAGGAGTGGGCTGGCATTCTCTAACTGCTACAGGTAGAGACCTATAAAAAGGATTATATTACGGTATTTGCATTACTTTTGTAACACATTACTCCCAACACTGCCAGTCAGTATACTATATATTTAGCTCATTCAAGGTAAAAGACAAATAAAGACTTAACATTATAGCTACTCATGGAGGTACTGTGGCTTAGTTGGTTAAAGTGCCTGTCTAGTAAACAGGAGATCCTGGGTTCAATCGCAGCAGCACCTTGTTGTTATAGAGATAACCTCTGTTGCATCCCAACATCATGTCTACCCAATCTCCATACTACCCATTAAGCCCTGGTTGCAAAAGAAAAAGGAATGTTACAGTGCAGTACAAAAAACGAAACCATAAAGGGAAGTGAAGAACAGTTACCTAATAATAGGTTATATAATAAAAGTAGATAAAAAAGAATATTATGAACTGCTGCCCCATGCAAACGTTATCAGAGAGCAAAAACCAATTTATGGGAACCTAAACTATTTCGACCAATAAGGTCGCTCTATACAGACAGAACCATATGTCTTTACCATCTTATCCACCAAGGGCCCAACAGGATCATGTGACTGTGTACTCTGGTTACCGGTAACCAAGAGTGGAAGTACTTCTCTTTACACTACAATATGCTCATCACTATGAGGCTTAGTTTAATCACGGCAAACTTTACAAAATCCTTCAGCTGTGTCTTGTACATTTCACCATCAAATCTCTGTCAAAATCGATTAGATTACTCATTCTGAAAAAGTAACGCCGTTATTTTATAACGTTGATATTCCCATCATTGCTTGTGAGATAGGCTCTTTGGTTACCGATTGATGGTACTAACTGTAGTGAAGTCTGTCCAGCCTCGGGGTTCTCCGCTGTAAAAACTGAACCGTGCCTACAGTATTGACCAATACGGTCGGCATTCTAACCTCAGTTGACAAGCTCACGTCACGCAGGGAGTGTGCAGGAGCCCTAAGCTTCCAAGATAAGACTGAAGGAACTGATGATGTTAAAAACTTTACAATAAAGTTGCAAAAATAACCCCAAAACTCCAACAAAGGTTTTTATTGGCTTTAAAGCCGTTGGATGGAAACACACATTCACCAGCTTTATTTGCATGATTTTTTTTACTGAACTTCAGTCTTCATGCCCGTACTCTTTACCTGTATGTAGATGTATGGAATCAATCCTGGATAAAAGCCAGACTTGTTATTAGTTTGGCTTTAAAAGTTATAAACTTGGTTGAGAGGTTGTTGAATGACAAGTGCAACATGGTCACATGTAATGTTATAGTACAAAACCACGTTACATAAGAGAATAACTTTGTTGCACTTGTGTTGTCTCCCCGTGAAAAATCTTTCTTTTGACACTTTTGTTGACACTTTAAATCAATGGTTTTGATTTGGTTGATTGGTCCTTTTTACAAAATTTTTGATGTTTTTTTGAATGTTTTCAAACTTTAGGGGTGGAGGGATTATATATCCAACCTTGCCTGGGAACGCCTCAGGATCCCCCAGGCGCTCGGAAAAGGGAAGTTTGTCAAGTACCCTGCTGAAGCTGTTCGATTTAGATGGATAGATGGAACCCTGTTCACTAGCTCAATGTATATTTAGATTATATAAGGTAAAAGTATTTAAGGTAATTGCTGTGGCTTAGGTGGTTAACGTGCCTGTCTAATAAGCAGGAGAAAAATTAACATGTCTTACAGCATTTTAAACATGTGCAGTAAAAAATAAATGGTGCATTTCCGCATGAACATGCAGAAAGACTCACACATTTCTTTGTTTGTACTGACTTCGTATGATCAAACTTTGCTGGGTTAAACTCTCAATAACCGTCACAGAAAAAATCTCCCTGTAGTGAAATTATGGCCAGGCCTACCAAAGTTTCCACAGTGCAGTAGTCATCACATTCAGGAATTCAGCAATATCGTGTCTAAAAATGATGCAGAAAAACTAGCCAATGCACTTGTTACTTCTAAAGTGGATTACTCCAATTCTTTATTAACAGGCTGCTTGAAAAAGTCCATGAAGAGTCTTCAGCTGATCCAGAATGCTGCAGCACGTGTTCTGACTGGAACCAGGAAAAGAAATCACATCTCTCCTGTTTTAGCTTCTCTGAATTGGCTTCCTGTAAAATCCAGAATAGAATTTAAAATCCTTCTTCTCACCTACAAAGCTCTTCATGTTCAAGCACCATCTTTTCTTAAAGAGCTCAAGGTACCTTATTACCCCACCATAGCACTGCGCTCCCAGAATGCAGGGTTACGTGTGGTTCCTAGAGTCTCCAAAAGCAGAATGGCAGCCAGAGTTTTCAGCTATCAAGCTCCTCTCCTGTGGAACCAGGTTCCCGCTTGGGTTCAGGAGGCAGAGACCATCTCCACATTTAAGAGTAGGCTTAAGACTTCCCTCTTTGACAAGGCTTATAGTTAGTGCTGGCTTAGGTGAGTCCTGAACCATCCCTTAGTTGTGCTGATATAGGCCTAGACTGAAAGGGGACTTCCCATGATGCACTAAGCATCTCGCTCCTCCTACTTCTCTCCATCTGTATACAACCTCATCCCATTAGTGCATGTTACTAACTCGACTTCTTCCCTTTGCTGTAGTCTTGTGCTCTCTCACCCCTCTCCTTCTATTGCTTCCTGCAGGTGTTTCTGGCTCTGGAGCTGCGGAGTCTGGATCTGTGGTTGGAGACACCTGCTGCCTCCATGTTCCTTCTTGACACCATCTGCTGTAATACTCCATGTCTCTCTCTTTCTGTCTTTCTCTCTGTTTCTCTGTCTGTCTCTTTCTCTCATCCCCAACCTATCGAGGCAGATGACCGCCCACCCTGAGCCATGGTTCTGCTTGAGGTTTCTGCCTCTTAAAAGGAAGTTTTTCCTTGCCACTTTTGCCTTGTGCTTCCTCTTGGTGGGAATTGTTGGGTTTCTGTAAATAACATCACAGAGTATGGTCTGGACCTGCTCTTTTATGAAAAGTGCAGTGAGACAACTCTTGTTGTGATTTGGCGCTATATAAATAAAATTGAATTGAATTGAATTGAATTACCTGATCCTCAACTTCCTAGCCTCATAGTTAATGGTTTACGTTCCTGGATCCGTCTTACATTCCTGCTGTCTGCCTTCGTTCCCGGATCCTGAGGTAGGTGATCAAATCGTCACTGAAAACATATCTTCGATAGCAGGATCATCCTCAATCCTTTTGTAAAACCTTTGTCTTTCTTGGATTATATCCACTATAATACTTCTTAAGAAATGCATATCTTTTGCTATGGTTAGGCCTCGTATCCAAACTACTCTGGCAGATGTAGTAGTATCGATGTAGCCTTGGGAAATAATTAGCAGCTGGTAGATAAATCTCCCCATCGGGAAATAAAACCCCAGTCTTTCGTGTGACAGGCGGAGGCGGTCATCCAAAGTTTCAGTAGTATTGTGGTTTTAGCGTTGGAACAAGTTGCCATATTTAAAAACATGCCTTTGAGAAACAAGAACTTCTTGACTTGGGACATCAACTGACTCCCAACCCGATGGGAGCAATCCTGCGCTTTCAGATTTGGAGGGGCTGACTTTCATCCCATTCACTTCACATTGGACTTCAATCTGTCCCAGTGGGGGCTGTAGATCACTACTTGATGAAGCCAACAGAACCACATAATAGGGATGAGCGAGTACAGCATTATTTGTATCTGTATCTGTTTACCACAAATTATCTTTATCCGTATCTGTACTCGGACTGGGCGGGGCCTAATCCGGAAGTGGGTCGGGTTGTCTTGAAATGGGCGGGGCTTTAACCAGTATGTTATTTTAAGGATGCAATTGATATGGGTTGATCAGAAATTGTTGTATTTATTGCTGATTAGAAAACTATTTCCATGACAGCATCAAGCTTTAGATCAATGGTGTTGTCATGGTAACAAACGAACACAACAAGGTTTGCAACAATGAATATAACACATGTGGTTGCAATTATGAAGTTAAATGTGATGAACAAGAGTTTTCATACTCAATATAACTTTCTTCCTTTAACTTAAACTTTAATTTTTTTTATGATCAGTGTGATTTTTGTTTTTGGTTCTTTTTTATTTTCACACCAGGTATGTGTGAGTGTGAGTGTGGGTGTGTGTGTGAGTAAGAGAGAGACACAGAGGGAGAGAGAGAAAGCGAGAGATCTGTTTTGACTTTAATGAAGCCAGCTCACGGTCAAAAATAATATATATATCTCCGACGGCAGAGACGCAACGGGAGTCGCATTCAAACCAAACAGCATGTCTGAAAGCCCACGTTTACCAGAAATCTACTAGTTACTTAGTATTTTTTTATTATTTTAGTCACTGTATATGCTTGTAGCACATCAGAAGCTTTAGCTACTGAAATTCTAACCTCTGAGAACTTAATCAATAAAATGTAAATCCAGGTATATAATACAGTATGTGTGGATAATCTCCTACCTGTGAATGAACTCCAATGAGCATGCAGCCTTGTCTTGTTATTGCAGGTAAAAGTTGAAGTAAGTTGACATTAAAACAGCAAGCCCCAGCACAAAGGACCCCCCCTCACTTACAACCTGGCCCTCCACGCTCACAAAATATGAATAGTTAATAGAAATTGGTAACAATATGATTTCACTGTACATAAATTCATTTGATTTGAATTTATTTACATATCCACCAGTGGTGGGAAAAAATTACATTCAGTAATTTTATTACAACTTGTGTGTGACAAATATTGTATACCTGTATGTTAATGCTCTGTAGTATTGACTGTAATATAAAAAATATGATATAACAATGAACTTGAACTGGTAATGCACATTAGACTGCTATATAGGGACGAGCGAGTACAGCATTATCTGTATCTGTATCTGTTTACCACATGAATTATCTGTATCCGGATCCGTACTCGGACTGGGCGAGGCCTAACCCGGAAGTGGTCAGATTGAACCAGGAAGTGGGTCTGGTTCTCTTGAAATGTGCAGGGCTTTAACCGGTATGTTATTTAAGCATGCAATTGATATGAGTTGATCAAAAATTGTTATATTTATTGCTAATTTGAAAACTATTTACATGGCAGCATCAAGCTTCAGATCAATGGTGTTGTCATGGTAATGTTGAGTTATAAAAAAGTTATAAACTTTGTATGATGCAGCCAGGATAGGATTAAGAAGCATTGGGTCTGTTAAGAGGTCAGGATGGGCCTTTTTCTTGTACCTCACCTACCCCTTCTGTCTCTGCCAGATAAACAGAGGTGGGTAGAGTAGCCAAAAATTGTACTCAAGTAAAATTACTGTTACTTCAGAATAATTGACTCAAGTAAAAGTAAAAGTAGTCATCCAAATAATTACTTGAGTAAGAGTAAAAAAGTACTTGATGAAAAAACTACTCAAGTAGTGAGTAACTGTTGAGTAACGTCTGATTTATTTCTTAACACAAGCATCAATCAGACAGACAGAAATACAAAATAATCATCTTTAGGCAAATTATAGTTCATCCAATCAATAAAATAAATTAAAATGTATTTATTAATTACAAATTAGGTTACTTGAGAGACTTGTCACATCAAATTTGGATGGATACTGCAAGTGTAAAACATACTGTATGTAACCTAAAAGACAAATAGCCACCTCTCCACAGCAAAAACTAAAACTACCGCTACGTCTCCTCAGATTAGATGTTGAGTTGTTGAACGCTCACATGTCCGTTTGTTTGGTCGACATTAAACGCCGCATGACGGAGCTGCTGTTTCACACTTTTCCTAGGGTAACCATGCTTTCACTATGAGGCCGAGGGGGGGGGGGGGGGG
>NC_048417.1:27508019-27513347 GCF_013103735.1 Etheostoma cragini | reverse complement strand
CTCCTTGTCTGCGTTGCCTTGGCGACGTTTAAATCTAACGTCTTTGCTTTGCTACGACTGTAAAGCTAAACTCTTTATATGTCTATGGGCTAACCTGTCCCGCTGCTGAAACGAGTATGGTCACGTGACTGGACAACGACGTGTGATTGGTTAAGCACAGTCACGTGGTAGAGCCTTCAGCTGAAGTCTCTCTCTCTCTGTCAAAATAAAACATTAAAATGAGACGTACGCGGGGGTAAAAACAATGAAGCGTAGTAACGAGTAACGAGCTCATTGTAGCCTAATGTAGCGGAGTAAGAGTACAGTTTATTTTTCACTAATCTACTCAAGTAAAAGTAAAAGTATAGTGATTTAAAACTACTCCTAGAAGTACAATTTTTTCAAAAACTTACTCAAGTAAATGTAACGGAGTAAATGTAACTCGTTTCCCATCCACCTCTGCAGATAAATAGAACTGAAAACTATTTAACATATAGAAAGAACCCGATTGTTTCACACCAGGAAGTAGCCTTATGTCTCCTGTCCCCTGGGGTCCTGGTCTAGGCTAAGACAATACAATGCTAATTAAACTCTTGATGTTAGTTTTACATTTACACAACAGAACCTTTTGTTCTGTAACCAAAACGACCCCCAAAGGTGCAGTGTTAGAAGGCAGGTTGTCATTTGTCAGCAAAGATGCACTCAGCATGTTGTCATGACAACATCGGACCAATGAGAATGGATTTGAATGTGCCAGGTGAAAAGGAACCGCCCCCAGGTGCAAGACATAAATCCGAGTGTTTTAGGACTTTTCATGACTGGTTTCACGTGACTCCATCAGGGGGAAGCGTGGATCCAGTCCGCTGTCAGCTGTAGTGTTATCATGTATGTCTGTATTGTCTTTGTCTGATTGTCTTTGTCTTATCAACTTCATCACTGCTGTTGCATTAAACCTTTTCCTAAATTCTCAATTCGACCAACAGCCTCCTTTTCCTCAGAGATCCGCACGAACGCGAAGTTAGTTATGAATTTCTAACAATTGGTGACCCCGACGTGATTTTCTGAAGGGTAAAGGACGAACAAATTCAAAAGACTGGATCATGGTGAGTTGCTGAATTTTCACGTGGGCCCGAAAAACTGAGAGGTGAGCAGAAACCCTGTTTTATCAAAACACTGCATATAGGTAGGCCTATATAGGAAATGTGAAAACATGTAGACGTGAAGGCTCAGCAACCATCAACCCGTAAGTCTGTTAAAATTGGAAAAGCAATTTAAAAAGTAAAACTCAATTGAAAGTATTGAGAGTGATAAGTCAAAACAATTGTGTGTAACTGTTTGAAAAAAAGAGGATCAAAGCGTTTGAATCGCATGCACTGAGTTAGAAGTCCGTTTGAGTCGGCCGGTGAAGTCCTTTTAAATTCTTAAATTTAAAGTGATCAAGAAAAAGTTGACCAGGTGAACTTGTATAAGTGTTTGACGTATGTGATCGTATAAAGCCGACCTAGTTTAACCCGTTAAATTTAAGATGTTAAGTGATCGTTGAAAAAGACGACCGGGTCACAAGAAAAAATTGTAAAATGTTCATGAAAAAGTTGACCAGGTTAGAACCGAGATAAATTTTAAATAAAAAGACCGAAACAACGGCGACAGAGTTTTAGTCTTTGTGGGGCACTGAGGAAAAACATAGTCTTTTGAAGCCAGTTGAAAGATTGTGTCGGATCAGTCCTGGAGTGCTTTTCTTGCGACGACGGCGGAGCTAAGTCCCAGTGAAGGGTCCCTCAGTTTCTCCTCGTGACCATAGTCTAGAAGAATAAGAAATAATTTAATAAATATAGTCGAATTGTGTAAAAGATACACTTAGGAATTGTACCAAGGCGCTTATGTAAATACATTTATGTGGTGGTGGAAGGTGTGTTTTATGATAAACCTTAGCCTGATGCAGGGTTGACTGTGTTGCTGGGAGCTTGTGGAAGCTCCAGCTATATTGATGATTGCTGTAAATAACTCATTGGATGGATATAGGATTTGTTGAACTGGGAGTGTGAATGCTCTAACAGTGTGTTTTTAAACAGGAAAAATCATTCATTGATGCCTATCTTGTAGTGACTGGGGAAGAATTATTTGTTGAATAAGCTGAAACTGAACTGTGAGAGTTCAATTTCTGATGAGATTGTAGTATGACTGTATCCATATTGAAATGATTCACAGAATGGCTGGCTTGATGTGATGTGAGGAACTGCTGAAGAAATGTGAATGTTGATGGGGTCAAACATTGAACATTTAAAATGATTAGTTTCAGTTGATCACATCTTCTATTTCATGTTTGATGTTGTCATATGGGGACATAGATTGGAATAAATTAGTCTGGTTTAACTTCAACATTCTTTTTTCCTGTTCCCTGGTTAAGCGTTAATTTGCTTTTTCAAAACCTCACATTGTCTTCTGTGTTAAAGAAGGACTGAAAAGGAGGGACCGGGGGTTTTCACACCTTGATGCAGACAGATTAAATCAATGCAGATCTACTCAGACAGTTTTAAGAGTGAATGCTCAGGCAGTCATCAAAGAATCATGGTGACATTTAGCATTGTGTGATGTTCTCAAATGTTTTTAATTGATAAGTGCATTTTTATTTAAGATTCATCTGTTTCTTTTATTCTTTTGGTTTGGTGTTTTGAGTTATATTGTGTCTGAATGAATTGATAAAGCTCATTACAAGTCAAATGAAGCATTCCAATAAAGTCAACTGAAAAGTGGTGAGAAAATAATTTGAGCTGCTTTAAAACCTGTTCAGTAACACTTGAAAATACATGTTTTTCTCGCCTAAATTTTTACCCTTAAAAAAGTGCTGCAGTTTCCACATGCTTTGGCCCTCTGGGATGACCCTGAGTTCATTGGGAAGTTAACACTCTCAACTTGTTGTTTCTAGTGGAAGTGTGACACTAGGCATTACTGACACAGGGCTACAGAGGTTAGAACATATAATTTCTATTTCCGTCCAAGTAAATCATCTGAAAAATTAATAAAAAGCACTACTGTGAGCATATTACATGGGCTACATACTAAAACAGTACTCTAGCCACATGTCTCAACTTAGAACAGAAAAAATCCAGAAAAAAATGACTTATAAAATGGATTTTGTATGAATGTATTTCTACAGATGTGTCTGTGCGTTTGTCTTACCATTATTTCTAAAAAAGCCAAAAAAGTGCTAAATACAAAACTTCTGAAATACAAAAACACATCCACATCAGTCACAGATATGTCTGAAAGAAGTACATACATAGATTTATAGAAATAAGTAATCATAATTTTATGAAATGGTGAAATGCCATCAGAAGTCCATATTTTTGCCTTCAGACAGCTGTAAGAGACCAAAGGAATAGTTTTTGTTGGCCATGTTTGGTATCAATCAACTCGTCTTCTTATTGGCTACACAGGGATGTCAGTTTTATGACCTTATCTTCTAATTCGTGGGCTCCACTGTCAATCTTTCCCAGGTGGGACCAATGGGGAGTGTGAGATTTCATTTGCTTAGCTTGGGGGTATCTTGAGATACACTGATTCTATTGGCTGACAACAACGTTCATTGCAAACTGCACAAGCCAGAGAATGTAACGCTGTCTTTGGTTTTGCTGTACCGTGCCCAGGGAAAAAGATACACACGATAGAAACCAAGAAATGATGCACTCTCTAGATTTCTCTACGTCAAAACTTGGGCTGAAACTACAAGATTGTGAGGGGACCAGATAATTATGGATTACAAGGCTTGGATATTCTAATACCTTAGGGTGTTTTTGATGTAGGAAACTAAGGTTTTGGGCGATCTTTCCCCGCTGTCATTAAAGACACGAGGAGACAGGTAGGAAACACACACTCGATTAGACTCAAATCTTTCTGTGTTTCTTTACTTCAGAACATGATTATCACCGTTGTGAGTCACCTTATTGCTTCGTGTGTGGGCTTGATGGAATCATGAGACTTTAAGCTTTCAAATGATGTATGGCATGAGCGTGTTTATGACGGTTTAATGCTTACAATTTAGGAAAGAAGTCAGCACTTCCGAATAACTGCGAGTTTACGTCCCGTGCACGGGAACCGTCCGCCCAAGAAGTTAAGCAATTTAACATTAGAAGAAAATGTACCAGAGAGGAATTATAGCTTATTAGGGTTTTAAATGGATACATTAGTAGATGCATATTCGGCATTTTGACTCAAAATTGGTTTGTTTTTTACTTGAAATGATAAATAAGAGGTTTTCCACAATTTTGAGTTCATTGCATTTATATTCATTCTGAATTTTGTTTTCCATGATTTTGTTTGGGTTTATTCTTTTCTTTCAGTCAAACTTTTGATTTCCTGTAGGGGTGGGGATGCAAGTTTTTAGTCAAGACAGTAGTTTTTCTGCTGTTTCTCTTTTGGCTTGATTTTTATTTTTTCTCCTTAGTTTGTAAAAGTAGTTAAAAAGAGAATAAATATTTGCTAAACTTCTGTGCTGGCCACACAGAACGTTGAAACAATCTTCTTCTGAGAGTGTTGTGGCACAAAATGTGATACAAGACTAATAATGACATTAATTTGCTCCAAAAATAGCAATTTGTTGGAAAATTTGTCAAAATTTCAATTGAAAGAATCAATTATCTTTAGAGATTTTGGGAACTTTATTGTGGAAAATTACGGTGGTTTTTAATCTTTGAACATTTGTATTTGTGATTGGTGATATGTACATTTTCAGTGGACTGATGATTTTTGGACGGGTGATTTCATATTTAGTGTTTTGCACTGAAGTTTTTGCCCATTGTATTAAGGACTTTGGAAAACACAGAGACCAAGGAAAACATTTCTCCCTCCATGAGAAATTAATGGACAGAGCAACGACAAACTCATAACACAGTTCTTTCCACCCAGAATGAAGCACTAATATGGCTTTTGAAAAGCAAAAAGTCTGCCAAAACCATTTATTCACAGGTGAAAGCAGAGACTGGTCTGCCCTGATGGCTTCAGCTGTTCAAGAAATCCAGATCCAGGTGGAACAAGTTCATTCTGGGTTCTGTTGACTAAGCCACCAGCCCTGCAGTAAAGGACACCCCACACAGCATGGGATCAACAGCCCAGCAGGGGGCCAACAAACACCTGACCAGACGCCGACGGAGAGCATGGAGCGTCGCTGTTGCTGATTTCCTGCTGTGGCGCCTGACACTGCCATCAAAGAGGAGGGAGACTGGAGTCCCCTTCCTGATGCTGACCAAATCATCTCCAGGCGCTGGAGTGGAAGCACACCCAGCTGTCAATCCTAATGTTTCCTCAGTTAGATCTGCAATGACATCCACCCCAGGTGTCAGAAAAGGAGGG
>NC_048417.1:27507628-27507919 GCF_013103735.1 Etheostoma cragini | reverse complement strand
AAAAGAATAAAAGAAACAGATGAATCCTAAATAAAAATGCACTTATCAATTAAAAACATTTGAGAACATTATACAATGTTAAATGTCACCATGATTCTTTGATGACTGCCTGAGCATTCACTATTAAGACTATCTGAGTAGAGCTGCATTGATTTAATCTGTCTGCATCAAGGTGTGAAAACCCCTGGTCCCTCCTTTTCAGTCCTTCTTTAACACAGGAGACAATGTGAGGTTTTGAAAAAGCAAATTAACACTTAGGGAACAGGAAAAAAGAATGTTGAAGTTAAACCA
>NC_048417.1:27507379-27507618 GCF_013103735.1 Etheostoma cragini | reverse complement strand
TTCCAATCTATGCCCCTATATGACAACACCAAACAAGAAATAGAAGATGTAATCTACTGAAACTAATTTTAAATGTTCAATGTTTGACACATTTTCATATATTTTCAACCACTAGCTCCTCTTGCATTTTCTGAAGAACTCCGATCACACTTTACAATGTTCCCCATCAACATTCACATTTCTTCAGCAGTTCCTCACATCACATCAAGCCAGCCATTCTGTGAATCATTTCAATATGG
>NC_048417.1:27507136-27507284 GCF_013103735.1 Etheostoma cragini | reverse complement strand
CACAGTTCAGTTTCAGCTTATTCAACAAATAATTCTTCCCCAGTCACTACAAGATAGGCATCAATGAATGATTTTTCCGGTTTAAAAATACACTGTTAGAGCATTCACACTCCCAGTTCAACAAATCAAATATCCATCCAGTGAGTTA
>NC_048417.1:27506757-27507126 GCF_013103735.1 Etheostoma cragini | reverse complement strand
TCATCAATACAGCTGGAGCTTCCACAAGCTCCCAGCAACACAGTCAACCCTGCACCAGGCTAAGGTTTATCCTAAAATACACATTCCACCACCACATAAATGTATTTACATTCGGCGCCTTTGTACAATTCCTAAGTGTATCTTTTACACAATTCAACTAGGTAGATCAAATCATTTCCTATTCTTCCAGACTATGGTCACGAGGAGAAACTGAGGGACCCTTCACTGGGACTTAGCTCCGCCGTCGCCGCAAGAAAAGCACTCCAGGACTGATCCGACACAATCATTCGACTGGCTTCAAAAGACTTTGTTTTTCCTCAGTGCCCCACAAAGACTAAAACTCTGTCGCCGTTGTTTCGGTCTTTTTAT
>NC_048417.1:27506432-27506747 GCF_013103735.1 Etheostoma cragini | reverse complement strand
TCTCGGTTCTAACCTGGTCAACTTTTTCATGAACATTTTACAAATTTTTCTTGTGAACCGGTCGTCTTTTTCAACGATCACTTAACATCTTAAATTTAACGGGTTAAACTAGGTCGGCTTTATACGATCACATAAGTCAAACACTTATACAAGTTCACCTGGTCAACTTTTTCATGATCACTTTAAATTTAAGATTTAAACAGACTTCACCGGCCGACTCAAACGGACTTCTAATTCAGTGCACGCGATTCAAACGCTTTGATCCTCTATTTTTACAAACAATTGCTTTGACTTATTGCTCTCAATACTTTCAAT
>NC_048417.1:27501535-27506332 GCF_013103735.1 Etheostoma cragini | reverse complement strand
TTTGAATTGGAGAGTTGGATTTAGTTAGGAGTTGATCTGCTTTCTTCTTATTATACATGTTTGTGATGATATGCAACTTTTGATTTCGAGATTTTAAGATTTTTTTTTCCCTTCCTAAGATTCTTTGTTGTTCTCCTTCCTGTTAAATGTTTTATGTTCCCATGGTTTTTTCCCCTGGTCAAAGACTACTAATATCTTCTGATTTGTTTGTCTTTGTTAGTCACTAATCACTGAGTAGAATCAGCCATAGCAGCAACAGTTGAGTCAAAGAAAATAACTTTTTTTTTTTTTTACAAAATATGGAGTCAGATGAGGTCAAAGGAAATGAATTGTATGTAAAATCATGTTTGTTTCTTACAACTTTTGCAGCTGATGTTTACATTTTAGGTTGTATTTTTATGTTCATTTAAGACAAGACATTGTTTTCAGTAACATTTATAGTGTTTCACACCAAAGGTGTGAAAAAGGAGGGATTGTTGAGTTATAAAAAAGTTATAAACTTTGTATGATGCAGCCAGGATAGGATTAAGAAGCGTTGGGTCTGTTAAGAGGTCAGGATGGGCCTTTTTCTTGTACCTCACCTACCCCTTCTGTCTCTGCCAGATAAATAGAACTGAAAACTATTTAAAATATAGAAATAACCCGATTGTTTCACACCAGGAAGTAGCCTTATGTCTCCTGTCCCCTGGGGTCCTGGTCTAGGCTAAGACAATACATTGCTAATTAAACTCTTGATGTTAGTTTCACATTTACACAACAGAACCTTTTGTTCTGTAACCAAAACGACCCCCAAAGGTGCAGTGTTAGAAGCCAGGTTGTCATTTGTCAGCAAAGATGCACTCAGCATGTTGTCATGACAACATCGGACCAATGAGAATGGATTTGAAGGTGCCAGGTGAAAAGGAACCGCCCCCAGGTGCAGGACATAAATCCGAGTGTTTTAGGACTTTTCATAACTGGTTTCACGTGACTCCATCAGGGGGAAGCGTGGATCCAGTCCGCTGTCAGCTGCAGTGTTATCATGTATGTCTGTATTGTCTTTGTCTGATTGTCTTTGTCTTATCAACTTCATCACTGCTGTTGCATTAAACCTTTTCCTAAATTCTTAATACGACCAACAGCCTCCTTTTCCTCAGAGATCCGCACGAACGTGAAGTTAGTTATAAATTTCTAACAGTAACAAACAAACTAGGCCTATGTACAAAACGTTTTGCAACAATAAATACAACACATGCAGTTGCAATTATGAAGTAAAATGTAATAAACAAGAGTTTTCATACTCAATATAGCTTTCTTTTTTTAACTATTTATTTTTTTATGATCAGTGTGATTTTTTTAGTTTTTGGTTCTTTTTTATTTATTTTATTTCCACACAAGGTATGTGTGTGTGTGTGTGTGTGTGTGTGTGTGTCTGTGTCTGTGTGAGAATGAGTGAGTGAGAGACACAGAGAGAGGGGGCGGGGGGGGGCAGCTGACAGTAAAAAAAAAAAAACGGGAGTTGCATTTAAACCGAGCAGCAAGTCTGAAACCCACGTTCACCAAAAATCTACTGGTTACTAAGTATGTAAGTACTATAAACAGAAGTTAAAAAAAAACTGAAGCTGAAGAAACCCTAAACGTTAACGGAACAGATCCGCAGACCCGATTGACTGACGGAGCGGGAGCGAGCGAGAGAGTGAGAGAGAGAGGCCGAGGGAGCGCATTTCTCCATGTTCTGTGTGTGTGTGTGAGATTGATCCGAGCGTGTTTGTGGGCGGGGGGGCGCTGTGATTATCACAGAACGCTGCACGGCCAGTTGAGGAGTTGTATTCAATCCGAGCACGGATATTGACTCATATTACTCGTAAAATACTTGTACTCGGCAAAAGTGCTTTACCTGTACCGGATACTCGTTTCAACCGGATACTTGGATCACCCCTACTGCTATACAAACAAAGTACCGAGAACTATTAATCTCTGTCTTTCAGGCAGCGGGATAGTCTGTATCATGGCTGGAGTGGCAGACACCTGCAAAGAAAAAACAACAAAAATGCAATAATTAACTTATAGTAGCATTTCATGCCTTTATTTGGAAAGGACAGCTTGGAATTGAAAGGGGAGAGAGAAGGGGGATGACATGCAGCAAAGGTCCGCAGCTCGGAGTTGAACCCGTGGCCGCTGCATCTAGGAGTTCAAATCGACAGTAAAACCGTTTGAAAAATAGATAAAACGTCAATATTGTATCTTCGTTTGCACAAAAAAGTCTGTTATCTAAAGTTATAGTTTTAGATGTAAACCAAAGCAAATATGACTAAACAATGTTCATTAGCAGATAAAAAGTCCGCCTAAAATCTTTAGAAAAAATATAAATACGAAGCCACAAAATTTACCATGAAACCGTTCGAAAATAGATACAAAATGATTAACACTTCAATATAACATTCTCTTCTTTTGCACAAAAAGTCTGTTATCTAGCTAATTAAAGTTATAGTTTTAGTAGAAAACGCGAGAAAATATGAGAGCACAAAAGTCTGTAAGTTTACAGTAAATTGGGGTAGATTCAGCATTGCGTCAAGGATTTTTCAAAATGCCCGTACAGTATAACGGTAAGCTCCTTGAGGAAAATGTGTCTAAAGGGTACTAGCGTTTATGGTGTTAGTGATCATGTTAGTGACCTTGATAATGTTAGCTAGCTAACATTACTACTAACACCATTAACATTGAGCTAACTTAACGTTAATGGTGTTAGTGGTAACATTAGTATAACGTATAACGTTAGCTGGCCGACATTACTACTAACACCAGGGCTGCCAACTCTCACGCTTTGGCCGTGAGACACACGCATTTGACTGGTTTCACACGCTCACATGCCTCACCCCTGATTTCTCACGCTGAAGTATCAACTCGGTCAGTCAAATTTCTGAAAGATAATTGTATCTGTAGATTTACCTTTTGAGCCACCCGTGATCGATTAGATGTGCTTTCTGAGACTGTGAGGGGGTTCAAGAGCGCTCCCTGTCTGTGGAAGTTTCGAATTGTTGCAAACTGAAAACATTTTTTTCACGAGCCATCGCGGGTGCATTTCCCCGGCTTCAGGTATGAGCTCTGAGTATCACAGACCGTCGGTCGCTTCGTGTCCACTCGCTCTGTAACAATAGAGGTGAACAGCGCGGCTGGTGGACCCGCTCTGCTGTTGGCAGTGACACGCTGCATACGTGTAGTCCTCCGATCATGCGCAGCGTACAACCTCCTCTAAACTTTGTCAGAGACCAGAGACCCAAATGGGTCTCGGGGTCTGTCAGACGGTCTGCATGAGATCCACCATATCAGCGGAGCAATGACATGCACAGCAGACTGTATTACAACTCTCCAAATCTCGGACAACAGAGATGAGAGGGGTTATATTTTGAATGTGCATAAAGTTGTCAACAGGAGCAGAGATCTGATGAAACACATCTTAGCTATACTATACTATATACACGATACTGCAACGTTGGGCCACTATAGTGCTTCTCTAACCTCGGTGCATCTCTAAATGTAACTGTAAATAATTAATTTAATGTTTTATAAAATGGACAAATAGTCTTTATTTTCCCAAAGAAGTAAATACAGTAAGTGAGGCACGGAGGATGAGGGCCAAACATTTCTGAGCCCTGGCACAAAGGTTAAAGGATTAGAATTTATGCAAAACAGTGGTTCTCATTCTTTGGAATTTCAGTGGTAGTAGTTGATCCCTCAACATTAATTTAACTTTGGGTCCTGGAGCTGTTCCCCACAGACCCAAATCTTCTCAGCTGTTGCTGACATATGCTACTGTCTCTTCATATGGTTCATTATGTGTGGCACATTGTCTCGGTCAGTTCTTATATCATGAGAAGTTACACTCCAGAAAGTGCTATTTAATGGTTTATTTTTCAATTTTTTTTCTGGGGGGGCATACCACATTACTACTAACACCATTAACATTAAGCTAACTTTACGTTAAAGATGTTAGTGGTCATTTTAGTGACCGTGACCCGTCAGGTATTGTTAGCTAGCTAACATTAACTGATGCTTAACTCTACTATCTAGCTAACTTAACGTTAATGTTACTGGGTGATAGGCTGCCATATTTGACAAAAAAATGAATCGATAAAACTATCCTGAACATTTCAAGGCATGCAGGCAAACAGAAGTCTCAAAGAACTTGAAGACTTTTGGAAGGAAGAATGGGCAAGGATGCCTCAAACAAGAATTATTTTTAAAGTGTAAATGATGGAAATAAAATCCAAGTTTTTGTGACATATAATACAAATGTCTAATCTGTCATTTGAAGCCTTTTGGAGATTTTTCCATATTTTCTTGGCTTCTTTATGCACATTAATTGAATTACTTGAACTTCTAAACCCAAAACAAAGACGTCAAATATGATATGAAGGTATCCGTGTTGGGTTCAAACCTTGCTACCAAAACAAACTTAAGTAAATACAGGAACATAATCATAAAAACAATTAAAGAATACACATTTGTATATTAAAAAAATATTTCAGTTTTTGGAAGGGAAACTACAGGATGTTGTGAATTCAATGGCATTTACACACTTAAATGCACTATACTAAGACTTTATTTTACTTGTACAACACACTATACTACTGTTTTCTGTCCCCGTAAAGCACTTTTTCAAAACTATTTCAAAACATTATTTAAACTTTGTTTTTAAAATGACTTTAGGAGATCTTTTGACAATCCCTTTAATTAGATTGCACGACACGCAAATCACGATGAGCCACGCTTTCACTAAGCCATAGGAAGTAGAACCACTCTGCTTATGCTGCTTCT
>NC_048417.1:27490853-27501435 GCF_013103735.1 Etheostoma cragini | reverse complement strand
TGTGCATCATGGAATTGTGATTGAATGTACAGTGATGACGTGTGAAATAAACGAAACGAAACGAAACGAAACGAATTAAACTTAAGATCCACACCCAAACCCAGAATCTGTAGCCCCACCCCCTCTCAGTGTCAGAAGCCTCGCCCCTCCCAGCCTCAGTAGCTCAGCCAGCAGCTGTAGAACAAACATTTCCACTTCTCCTACTGCAAGTTATAAGGATTATTGGGACCAAACTGGAACCACCGCTGTGCAGTGAGACTCTGGAGAGACCAACTGAGCCAGTTCCATTGAGTTATTAGGATTATTGGGACCAAACCGGAACCACCCCTGAGCGGTGAGAATCTGGAAAGACTAACCGAGCCGGTTTGACTGTTGGTGTCCAGTTTGAACAACAGGTCGAGGCTGCTGTTTGTTGTTTTAGTCAAACAGAGAATCTTGAGTCAAATTAGTTTTCTGACATAATGGCTGCGTGCTCATGCTATATGAGGCTATATCAAAGTTTTTTGCCAGGAGTCCCCTTTAAGTTGCAGTAGGATCTGTAAATTGTTTTTCAACGAGTCTGTGTCGTGATCCTGTAGGATCAGTAAAGTGGTGACTAGGGGTGATCCGTGTATCCGGCTGAAACGAGTATCCGGTACGGATAAAGCACTTTTGCCGAATACAAGTATTTTACGAGTAATATGAGTCAATATCCGTGCTCGGATTGAATACAACTCCTCAACTGGCCGCGCAGCGTTCTGTGATAATCACAGCGCCCCCCCCCCGCCTACAAACACGCTCGGATCAATCTCACACACACACACACACACACACACAACATGGAGAAATGCGCTCCCTCGGCCTCTCTCTCTCGCTGTCTCTCGCTGATACTCTCTCGCTCCCGCTCCGTCAGGCAGTCAATCAGGTCTGCGGATCTGTCCCGTTAACGTTTAGGGTTTCTTCAGCTTCAGGTTTGTTTTTAACTTTGGTTTATAGTACTTACATAGTAACCAGTAGATTTCTGGTGAACGTGGGTTTCAGACATGCTGCTAAATGCAACTCCCGTTGCGTCTCTGCCATCGGAGATTTTTTTTTACTGTCAGCTGCCCCCTCTCTCTCTGTGTCTCTCTCTTACTCACACACACACACATACACACACATATACCTGGTGTGGAAATAAAAAAAAGTTAAAAAGAACAAAAAAAAAAAGAAGTCATATTGAGTATGAAAGCTCTTTTTTATTACATTTTACTTCATAATTGCAACGGCATGTGTTGTATTCATTGTTGCAAAACGTTCTGTATATAGTTTGTTTGTTACCATGACAACACCATTGATCTGAAGCTTGATGCTGTCATGTAAATAGTTTTCAAATCGGCAATAAATATAAAAAATTTTGATCAACTCATATCAATTGCATGCTTAAATAACATACCGTTAAAGATTTCAAGAGAGCCCAACCCACTTCCGGGTTACACATGACCACTTCCGGGTTAGGCCCCGCCCAGTCCGAGTACGGATCCGGATACAGATAATTCATGTGGTAAACAGATACAGATACAGATAATGTTGTACTTGCTCACCCTAGTGGTGACCTCCTACTGTTTTGCGTTTACTAAAATGAGGTCCCCTGTCGCAGGGTTTGGGTCAGCAGGTTTACAGTTTTTTCTGAATGCTTAAGCGCTAATCGTGATTCTTGTAGCACAATTTCTAAAGCTATTAATACAAATAGCAAAACCACTCACTGAGTTTGCAAAACTAAAAGCACAAACACTGCATTGCACTTAGTTTGCAATTTTGTAACACACATTTAGCAAAACTGTAGGCACAATTCACAGCTTACACTCAATTACCAAATTTCCAACACACTCCTAGCAAAATTATACACATGTATGGCTATCATTAACACTATTTTGCCAACTGTCTGGCACACTTTCACATGTGAAAACTGTTTTAGATAATTAGTTCACTTTGCAATCAGCCTAAGCACGATAAATAAGCCATAGGTAAGCTGTCTGTGTGGAGTACAATGGATGGAGCAGTAAGAGTGAGAAGAGTGAGAATCAGAGGAGGCCGAGGGAGAGGACGTGGAGTTGAAGAAGCAAGAGGGTTAGAGGAAGTTAGAGGAAGAGGACAAGGAGGAGCAAGAAGAGGACGGGGAGGGGAAAGAGGAAGAGTAAGAAGGTGATTGCCAATAATGCAATAAGACTTCACGAAATACAACTGCGCAAATTGATAATGACACCATCTTTCAAAATATACACAGTGTAAGCATTTCTGCACTAAGTCGTGTACTTGCGCGCCACAGAATAAGAATGAAGGAAATTTAGAGAGTTCCTTTTGAGAGAAACACAGAACGTGTAAAGCAACTGCGATATGACTATGTCCAGGTAAGCTATAGTGTCATTGGTTCTGAATTTGGAAGTGTATACTGTAGTGCTGTGCATGGGCCTGATGTGATGCATTTGTTTTGTCTTGTCCAGAGAGTGATGGAACTAGAAGCAGATGCCACAGGACATGAGCTACTTTTTGTAGATGAGGCCGGTTTTGACCTCAGTAAAACCAGGAGACGTGGCAGGAACATTATTGGACACCGTGCCATCATCAATGTCCCAGGACAACGTGGTGATAACATAACCATGTGTGCAGCTATAAGCCAAAATGGTGTTGTTCACCATCATGCAACCATAGGCCCATGCAACACTGCACACATTATTGCATTCCTGGACACCTTACATGACATGCTCACTGTTCAGAGACCAGAGCATACCCGATATGTCATCATATGGGACAATGTTAGTTTCCATAGGGCTGCTTTGGTCCGCAACTGACTTACAGACCACCCATTCTTCACGGCACTCAACCTCCCTCCATACTCTCCATTCTTAAATCTGATCGAGGACTTCTTCTCTGCCTGGCGCTGGAAAGTGTACGACCGTCATCCTCATCAACAGGTAGCCCTTTTCCGGTCAATGGAGGAGGCATGTGGAGATATTGACCAGGCATCATGTTAGGCCTGGATACGGCATTCAAGGAGATATTTTCCCCGGTGCCTTGGACTGGAGGATATCGCATGCCATGTGGAAGAAATTTTGTGGCCGGACCCAGAAAGACGACATGATGTAGGCTGATTGTTTTTTAGTTTTTTGTGAAATTACTATTTTGTGTTCTGACTTTGTCTTGGTTTTGATGAGTGTGAATAAACACTAATACTTGAAGTTTGGATCCTTGTATGTTTACATGACACTATGACAAAAGTATGACCTCAAATTGACATCTGTACACAGAGAAAGAGAAATCCAGATGTGTTTTGTATTCATACCATCAGTGTGTAGTTGGCACAATGTGTGCTTAGTAGATGATGCCTTGTGTTTACTGTTTGATACGAAAACACAATTTTTACGAAGGTGTGAAGAGTTAATCTAGCTGTGTTTGCTTTTGCAAGAGAACTACAATGTTTTGATAATTGGGTGAAAGGTTTTCTTATTTGTGTGTAGAGTTTCGCAAAAATAGCCAATAGTTACAAAAAATGTGCTTAAGCAATCAGACAAAACTGTAATTGACTGCTAGCAGATTTGTTTGATTCCATCGGGGGTCGTCTTGACTTCTGCCACTCTTTGTGCAGAGTTCACTCTGAGTCTTTCCCACTGCGTTATTCTGAGTGGGACTCCAAGCTTTGGTTGGGGTGAAGGGTTGCGCTTGAGAAGCTGAGGAGCCCCAGAGACCACTGCTTCACCTGTAGAGGGTATGGTTTGGGTCTAGTGGCTTCCTTGTTGAGGTGAGTGGAAGCTATGTGTTGCAGCTGCTATCCTTTCATATACACTGTCCAAAATCTCCTGTGACAGTCTTTTGCCAAAAAGGCTGCCAGGCTGTTGGAATTTTCTCCAGTTACCAGCGTCTAGCTGCTGTAATATCTGAAAGTTATTTTCTATATTGTCCTGATAATATTCTCTCAGAGCTAGCAGGGGTGTATTTCCAGTTTCTGGCATTGCCTTCAATAATGCTGTTTGTTCTAGGGTTTGGATCTTAATGGAGTCCATGAGGTTCTGGGTCATTTTGGCAATAGCCGGTGGCGTATCAGGTGAGGATACATTTTTTAGGTAGTGTAGAGCTTTAATTAGTCTATGTACCACCATGGTTCTAATAATGAAATCTTGGTAATTATTATTTTTCTGTTCATTTTCATGGGGCTGGACAAACCTTCCTCCGTTTCGGTTCCCGTCTCCCCAGCTCCAGCCCAGCGGGCCGCGCTGCTGCTGTGTGCGCTGTCTGCCGCATGGTGGCGAGCATTGCCTTTTAGTGTTCGGCGGTTATGCGAGTAGCTGTTAGTCCAGCCCTTTCTCTGGTAAGTATTATTGTTATTGTTCTGATATTCGGCAGAGTTTTTACCTCTGTGTCTGCCGTAGTTAGCGCTCCCGGTGTTGGGTTGAAAGTAGCTAGAGTCGCTGCGGCCGTAGGAGAACGGCGGCGTGGGTAGGATGAGTATAAGTATTTGAACACCCTGCTATTTGGCAAGTTCTCCTATTTTAAAATCATGGAGAGGTCTCAAATTGTAATCATAGGTGCATGTCCACATGTCCTTAACTATTTATTTGTATGATACAGCTGCAAATAAGTATTTGAACACCTGTCTATCAGCTGGAATTCTAACCCTCAAAGACCTATTAGTCTGCCTTCAAAATGTCCACCTCCACTCCATTTATTATCCTAAATTAGATGCACCTGTTTGAGGTCGTTAGCTAAATAAAGACACCTGTCCACCCCATACAATCAGTAAGAATCCAACTACTAACATGGCCAAGACCAAAGAGCTGTCCAAAGACAAAACTGTCCACCTCAACAAGGCTGGAAAGGGTTACGGGGAAACTGCCAAGCAGTTTGGTGAAAAAAGGTCCACTGTTGGAGCAATCATTAAAAAATGGAAGAAGCTAAACATGACTGTCAATCCCCCTCTGACTGGGGCTCCATGCAAGATCTCCCCTCATGGGGTTGCCATGGTCCTAAGAAAGGTGAGAAATCAGCCCAGAAATACACGGGAGGAGCTGGTGAATGACCTGAAAAGAGCTGGGACCGCTGTTTCCAAGGTTACTGTTGGTAATACACTAAGACGTCATGGTTTGAAATCATGCATGGCACGGAAGGTTCCCCTGCTTAAACCAGCACATGTCAGGGCCCGTCTTAAGTTTGCCAATGACCATTTGGATGATCCAAAGGAGACATGGGAGAAAGTCATGTGGTCAGATGAGACCAAAGTAGAACTTTTTGGTCATAATTCCACTCACCGTGTTTGGAGGAAGAAGAATGATGAGTACCATCCCAAGAACACCATCTCTACTGTGAAGCATGGGGGTGGTAGGATCATGCTTTGGCTTTTTTTTTTCTGCACATGGGACAAGGCAACTGCACTGTATTAAGGAGAGGATGACCGGGGCCATGTATTGCAAGATTTTTGGGAACAAACCTCCTTCCCTCAGTCATTAAAGATGGGTCAAGGCTGGGTCTTCCAACATGACAATGACCCAAAGAACACAGCCAGGATAACCAAGGAGTGGCTCTGTGAGAAGCATTCCAATGTTCTGGCATGGCCTAGCCAGTCTCCAGACCTAAAACCAATAGAGAATCTTTGGAGGGAGCTCAAACTCTGTGTTTCTCAGCAACAGCCCAGAAACCTGACTGATCTAGAGAAGATCTGTGTGGAGGAGTGGGCCAAAATCCCTTCTGCAGTGTGTGCAAACCTGGTTAAAAACTAAAGAAAACGTTTGACATCTGGAATTGTAAACAAAGGCTACTGTACCAAAAATTTACATTGATTTTCTCAGGTGTTCAAATATTTATTTGCAGCTGTATCATACAAATAAATAGTTAAAAAATCATACATGACTTTAGTAAATTTATATGCTCCAAATGAGGATTGTCATTTTTCTTTAAAAATATAGCATCATTGATAGCAGACAAAGCTGAAGGGATTATTCTTATAGGGGGAGATTTTAACTGTGTTCTGAGAGCACAGGTAGACAGGCTTCCCACTGACATTGGTCCAAGGACCAGGAAGTCTTTAACTCTTTGTGCACTAATGGACGAGCTGGGTTTGATAGATGTTTGGCGTTGCTTACATCCCAAGGAAAAAGATTTTACTTTTTTCTCAAATGTTAACGGTAGTCACTCAAGATTAGATATGTTTCTGATGACTTGTGTGGATTCCTTTAGAGTGACCCAGTGTAATATTGAAGCAATTACCATCTCAGACCACGCTCCAGTTTCTTTGACGTTAAAGCTGAGTCGAAATATTAAGTTTAAGTATTGGAGAGCAAATGTATCTATTCTAAATAACGAAGTGATTAAACAACAAATTAGGAAAGTGTTATTAGAGTATATTCAGTTTAATGACAATGAGTCGGGAAGTCCATCAGTATTATGGGAGGGAGCCAAATGTGTTCTGAGAGGAAACATTATTGCGATTTCATCCAGATTAAAAAGAGAGAGGCTTGCAGAACAATCAGGACTGGAAAATAAAGTTAGACAATTAGAGAAAGAATACCAAACACTACAAAAAAAGGACATACTTACTAGGCTGAAAGAAAATAGGAAGAAACTAAATGACGTATTAACTTATAAAGCAGAGGGGCAGCTTTGATTCGCAAATCAAAAGTATTATGAGTTTGGTAACAGGGCAAGCTGTTACCAAAATAACCTGTACTTTTGGGTGTCCGCTGCGAAAAGTACAACCAAGCAGAGTGGTCCATAGAATTAGGTGTCCAAATTCTGGGGTAATGCTATCCCACAACCCAAAGATGTGGCAAAGGCAAAATTTTTCAATGCAATAGGTCTTACCAAATTGACTGAGGAGGAGGCCGATCTATTGACAAGCCCAATTATAAGAGTGGAAATAAAAAACAGCATTGAGTGGATGGCCTCCCATGAGAATATTATAAAATATTTGAAAAAGAGCTTACACCTCTTTTAGATAAAGTTCATAACTATGCGCTTTCAGAGGGGGATCGTCCTCAGTCATGGTCTGAAACGATTATTAGCGTCATTCATAAAGATGGTAAAGACCCCACTCTGTGCACGTCTTATTGCCCCATCAGCCTCCTCTGTGTTGATTTAAAGATTCTTACTGCCATTATTGCAAATAGAATACAAAAATATATTTAAAAAACTGGTGAAACCCGATCAGACTGGCTTTATCGCCCATAGACAGGGGACTGATAATGTTCGAAGGGCTTTAAACCTCCAAATGGTGGCACAGAAAACGAACATCTCATCATTGCTCATCAGCTTAGACGCTGAGAAGGCGTTTGATCGGGTGGACTAGGGCTTCCTACAACAGACATTGAGGCACATGGGTTTTAATCAGACGTTTTTAAAATGGGTCCAAACTCTTTATAAAAGCCCAAAGTCAGTAAGGGTCAATGGACACTGCTCAAAATTCTTTCATCTGGGGCGCGGCACAAGGCAGGGCGATGTTCTGTCACCCTCACTATTTGCTTTGAGTATAGAGCCGTTAGCCGAATTGATTAGATCCAATCCTCTTATATAGGGAATAAGAGATGAATAAAATGTTCAGCATAAATTGTCACTTTTTGCTGACGATATTTTATTATTCCTGGAAAATCCTATCACTTCTGTCCCAGCCTTGCTTCACAGCCTTAAGGAGTTTAGTATGATATCAGGTTATAAAGTTAACACAAATAAATCCGAAGCCCTAATGTTGGTGGGGACTTGGCCATCGCAGTTGGATAATCTTGTCTCGTTTAAAACTCCAAGCATGGGTTTAAATATCTGGGAGTAATTCTTACCCCCAAGACTACGCAATTGTTCCCATCTAACTATGATAAATTGTTAAAGGAAATCAGAACTGATTTAAATAGATGGGGTGTACTACCGCTAAGACTATTCTTTTTGTTTCAAAATCTCCCTGTTGTTATACCACAATCTACTTTCAAATTTTTAGATAAGTTAACGTCAAAATTTATTTGGCAGAACAAAAGACCAAGAGTGTGCCTTAAAATTTTAATGTCCGCTAAGGAGAAGGGGGGCTTAAATTTACCTAATTTCAAATGCTACTATTGGGCTACTTGAAGGGAGAGACTGCTTTATCTCGAGCTATAACTATTAATGGAAATATTGAGTTCCTTCCATCTTTTTCAGACAACAGTACCTTTCGGGGATGGGCTGAGAGGGGTCTCCTCACAGTGGATCAATTGTTTGATAAACATGTATTTAAAACCTTTGCCCAATTAAGAGCAAAATTCAAGTTACCCTCCAATGACTTATATAGGTATTTTTAGATAAGGAGCTATGTAACAAAACACAAGGATTTGGAACTGATCAGAAGAGTGCCTACAAATATAGATATAGAATATTTTATCAAGCTGATTGAAAATGGAGGTGTAATGAAAAAACAAATATCCTTTATGTACAGAAAATTGTTGACGGACCTGTCAGATAATACACAACACATAAAACAACAATGGGAATTGGAGCTGAAGGTTTCCTTCGATGACGATGTTTGGGTTGACATTTGCTCAGGATTTCATAAGGGTGTTGGCAGTCAGTTTTGGAGGGAGTTTGATTGGAAGACAAAGATTAGAATTTTCAGGACTCCATTAAAATCCTTCCTCACCAAGAGTACTATGAAGGACAAATGTTGGAGGAACTGTGGTTTGGTTGATGATCAAACTCACATCTTTTGGGATTGCCCCATCATACATAACTTCTGGAAGGGCGTTAAGGACATTTTGGAAAACCTACAAAAAGTGAACATTTCTTGTGACTCCCAAACTTTTTTATTGGATATATTTCCAGAAATTTTTTCTCAAGACCAATCATTCCTTAGGGCACAAGCCTATCCCTTAAATTGTTTATGTTGCTGATCGTAAATAATGTATGACGCTCAGTCTCGGGACAATATTCATGTTCTTTTTTTTTGTGTGTGTGTATAATCATACATTGTGATTTCTGGATTTGTTTTTAGATTATGTCTCTCACAGTGGATATGCTCTTACGATGACAATTCCAGACCCCTCCATGATTTCTAAGTGGGAGAACTTGCAAAATAGCAGGGTGTTCAAATACTTATTTTCCTCACTGTATCATAACAACACCAGTTTTTTGTGCCGACTACTTCATCTACTTCTCTAGTCCTACTCTCCAAACCTTCCCATTTTCCCTGGAGACTCCTGATTTTCATTGCCCTCTTACAGTTTCTTCCCAGGGTCACAACTCCCCAATAGTTCTCCCAGTTTATGTCATATTACCACACCTTTTTTTCTAAATCATCTCAATCTGTTTCTGTCACTTCACAGCAAGTTTAAGCCCTACGACTCTGAACGTTATTGTTTCCATCTAGACAACAATACAGCTACGCCAAATGTGTGTTGTGGCATGCAGGTTACGAAGGAGAGCCTAGTCCTCCTCAGAAAGAAAAGAACAGAGATTACTGAATCTTATCAAAGTGTTGCTAAATAGACTACATTTTTGGTACTTTGATGAAGTGAAATAAACAGTTTCCATGGTAGCAATAGTCAATAACCCCATTGGAGTGTCTTGCTCTTTCATTTACTGTACTTTTGGGTGTACTATATTTCTCAGCTCTAGGATGAGTGTAATTGGCCACATTTGATATACCTTACGTACCTAAGGAAATTTCCAATAAAACCCTTGATGATAAATATGGGCCAATTAGCAAAGCTGCGTGGACCCTGCTGTTTTTACCTGTATTATTAGAGGCCGAGAAGTACAACTTGTTTTGATTTTTGCCACAAATACAATGTCACTCAGCACTTTGTAGTGTGGATTCTTCAAGACACGTGATAAGTTCAAGAATGGGAACATGTGTATTTTTTTAAGGGACCCCTGTGACAACTGTCTATAGCCTAATTTTATCAAGTATCAATTTTAAGTTGTGTAACAACACTGTACTTGCTTTTGGATCATTACAAAAAGTAATGCAAAGTGATTACCTTAAAATAAAAGATATAGCGTCTGTTGCACAACATACATTATGAACAGGTAACTAAGTGGTCTTGAAGAAGATTCTGTTCTGTCTTTCATTTGGACTTGGTCCTGACAAGTCCTGTTCTTGGACTTTGACAATGGTTGACTTGACTAACCCACTATTCATCTTATCATCACTGCTTTACTTAACTTCTATCCTGAAAAATATAAGTCAACAGCTCCATCTTCTGGAGAGTCAGCAGAGAGTAATCACTGGGGCAGTTTAAGTTTGCAGATAATGTAGCTGAACAATAATTGTTGCATGGTACAGGCTGCTATGATAAGGGGTTTCTGCAGGCATCTGTCATCCAGGTGGAACTAAACGTGGACCACCAAAAAAAGGACTCAGGCTTCAACAACTGCCTGAATCAGACTAGGGTTGGTTTCCCCCTTTTCAACATGTCATTATTGTCTCTTGTCATTTCACATCAGTGTGAAAAATTGATAAAAAGACACAATATTACATTGTGAATGTCTATTTATTATCAAATGCCACTTTACAACAAATCTCTATGCTATGTAACATTAAATACAGATGTGCTCAAATTTGTTGGTACCCTTACAGCTCATTGAAATAATGCTTCATTCCTCCTGAAAAGTGATG
>NC_048417.1:27464182-27490753 GCF_013103735.1 Etheostoma cragini | reverse complement strand
TGTCCGTTTCAAGTTATTTCAGAGAAAATTGTGCATTCTTCGTTTTTTGTGGAGGGGTAACAACAAATTTGAGCACGTATGTAAATGACAATTCTGATGATTTTCTAATAAAACTGATTAAAAATTGCAATCCATTGCTCTTTACATAATTTGTTAAACTTGAACTTTCTCTGTCCTATGATTACATGTTTCTCTGTAAATGTGACTGCAATGATCTGGAGAACTGTAGATAATCCTGTCTTTTCAAATAATCTATTATTTTGCTTCTTGCAAAAGGACTTCTTATTGCTTCACATAATTATGTCATAAAGACAATATACTGTATGTTAACTAGGGATAACATATGAATGACACTAAATTGAAATGATTCCAACAATTTTGTAAAGGGCCCAAGATCTTTTTGTACTGACAGTTTTATGTGAAACACAACTACAGTTCACAGCTGATGTTTTTCTATACTTGACGGGAAAGTGGGGCTGTTCTTTTTTTATCAGTGAAACAGAGGCCGAGGAGGCCTGGGATTTCTGTTTGCAACAAAATCAACACAAATCACAGAGATGATGCTTTGACGAAATTTTGAGACATACATACAAAGCGTTCATAGCGCTTTTGTTGTGTTGGGTTGAAATGTTTCATGTCACTAGTGATTTCCTAGAAACAGTATATGGTTCTTATGACTCTTTCTTTAAATGCAGCAGCATCAGAGAGACACAATACACAACAAGATAGAGCTGAAGAACAGGCATTTCAATTGTTGATCATACACAATTTAGACTTAAAGACAGGAAATTATATCTTCACTTTCTGTATTTGAAATTTCAGTCACTGAAAAGCATTTAATATTTAGACCAAGTCTGATCTCAGTCTCTCCACAGCCTCTCTACAGCATGTTGGTCTCACAGGAGCCAGGCTGCAGTATCTGAAGAGTAACTGTGAGTTTAACTGCTTTTCTAAACCAGGGGTAAAACAAGGCATAGATCACAGGGTTAAGACACGAGTTAGAATAGAACACAACGAGAACATAGGATGCAAATGAAGCACTGACCAAGGTGTCACCTGCAACAGAAACACAGTAAAATGGACAGTAACATATTAGAAACACAACTACCAGAACACCAAGAGTCCTGACTGCTTTCAGCTCAGATTTCTTTGCCTTTGGAGTCACTGACAGCTTGAGTGTGACAGCTGTAATGTGAGAGCGCATGGCACGAGCCTGAGACACAGCCACAGCAAATACTCTCAGATACAGAGCTACGATGACAGTAACTGGAACAATAAAGGACAAAATAAGATCTATTAGTCCTGTGAAAAAGTCAATGAACAACAAACATTCTCCGTAGCAGGAATTATACCTCCCCGGTTGATACAGGTCATCCTTCACAAAGAGAAAGCTGTAGGAAGCAGAATAGAGCCAACACAGAAAAACACAGAGTTTAACTCTGTTCAGAGTGATTCTGGTGTTGTAATGCAGAGGGTCACAAATAGCCACATAACGGTCAACTGATATGAGCACTATGTCACCTATTGAGGATACAGTAATGATGATTGAAAGATAATTATAAAGAAAACACAAAAAGTCATCAAGAAACCAGCAGGATGTTTGTCGGAGAACTTCTACAGGCATCAGCATGAGGCCCACTAGAAAGTCTGAAACAGCCAGAGAGTGGAGGAGGATGTTGGTGGGTGTGTGGAGCTGCCTGCAGGGAAAGAGAAAAGTATCACTAAACCAACAACACTGACAGAACAACCCTAACCAGTACTCAAAATTTAAAATATAAAATCCATATAAGTTTAAATATTTTTCAATCCCCTACATCAGTAAGAGGAGACAGATGAAATGACTTGGTTGAGGTTATGGTGGACAGAAAGCAATTATTAATATTGGTAACAAGGTAGACATGAACAACAGTCTCTGGCATCAAAGTCATTTGGAGATGGCTCAAGACATTTGGAGCAACATCATTCAGAACTAACTCAAAGACAATTCTTGTAAATATACAGCAGCTGTTCACATTTTAACGTTACAAATCCTGTAAAGCGAAACAAAGAAGTTAATATCTGCCTGAAGTGGGAGATTGAGATGATGATTAGCAGGTTGAGAGTCACAGTGGTCAGAGAGATGGAGTAGCACACAATGTAGATAAGCAGTGTTTTGGGCCAAAGAGACGAGGGCTTCCTGCAGGAGGTGTTTGGGAACTGTGGAAAGCAGAGCTCGGCTCCGTCCTCAACCTCCATCTGCAGAGGTCTGCAGATAGCTGCAGCTCTGGCAGCTTTCTGAACAAACCTGAGTCATGTAACTGATTTATCTCTCTCTCATTCTCTTCATCCCCTCCTCTTTCTCAGTCCCTGTTTGACTCTGATGCCCCTCCTCCCTGACTCTGCACTTCCCACCATCATCTTCACTCTCTCTTTAACCCTGCCTTTTTTCACCGTCTCTCTTCTATCTTTTTCTACCCTTGTTTCCTTTCCTTTGTCCTATTAATAAAATCTTTTCAAGTTCATAAAACAGAGGTCTTGCATTTCCAGCTCTGTCTCTAGAGCCATGGGGAGTAAGGTCTGGATACGCCATAGATGCATTCTGGGATAGGAGAAAACAACACTCTGGGTTGTTTGCATTTCTTTAACACAATCACAATTAACTCCGGAGACGCTAGGATCTGGATGCAGAGACGGTGGCTCTGCTAAATAGTCTCGGGAAGGAACTTGATATGGTGAAACACTTGGACCTGGTAAATGAAAATGCAACATACAATAATCAATCAAGTAAAATCACACAATACTGCAACGTGAGCTATTTAAATTAGATGGACACATGGTAAGACATAATTTGTTTTTACCAGAGTACCGCCATGTGTACTTTTTCTCTAGCAATCCCACTGATAGGCCCAGAAAACTCTGCTGGATGACTCGAATCAGCCAGGCGCTCAATCATGTCATCAATATGTGGCACAGGTTCAGGTATCATAAATCAATACAAAACGGTATTGTGGCATCCTTTTTTTAACCAACACCATTGGATTACACCACTTACTTTTGGAGCACTGGATGATCCCCAGAGACAGCATCAGGTCCACTTCTTTTTTCAAGGACACCAGGAGGTGCTCTGGCATCCTGTAACTCATTCGTTTAACTGGAGCCTCCTCCTTTAACACAATATCATGCTCTATAATATTTGTGCGATCTTGAAAATATTTGACGATTACATAAATCTTTTACCTGATTTTATCGATCAGCTGGCAAATGGCCCAGGTCAGGTTCCGCTGGGGTTGCTGGGGGCAGATCATCTTCCTCCTCCACAGCTCTGATCAGCAATACCTCTGCCTTCCTCTTAGGTCTTTCAGCCAACTCCTTTAGGAGGTTCACATGCAGCACCCTGCTGGAACATGGTTGGCTTGCAGTAGAAACTTGGAAGGGGGTTGGTCCAAGTTGCTTCTCCACCTCAAAGGGTCCCTGCCATTTTGCCAGCAGTTTGTTGTCACTAGTAGGGAGCATAACTAGGACCTCTGACCTGGAACAAAGGTCCTTTTCCATGCCGACCTATCATCCCATTCTGTCTGGTACCGCTGGGCCTCCACCATGTGCTGCTTGTCAAGTTCTGCTATATTCCGTAGCCTGTCTTTCATCTGAACAACATAGGAGATGATGTTAACACCCCCCTCCATCTGCTAGTTTCCTTCCCAGGCCTCCCTAAGCAAGGTCAGTGGTCCCCTTACCTCATGACCATACAACAGTTCAAATAAGGAAAACCCAGTAGAGGACTGGGGTACTTCCCGGTATGCAAAAAGGAGGTAGGGTAGCTATTGATCCCAATCAGAACCAGTGTCATTGACGAACGGAGCATTTGCTTGAGGGTCTGATTGAACCGTTTTGTCAGTCCGTCCGTTTGTGGGCGGCAGGGGGTTGTTTGCACACTCTTGATGCCAAGTAGTTGGTAAACCTGTTTCAGAAGCGTGGGCAGAAAGTTAGTGCCTTGGTCAGTTAAAATCTCACGAGGGAAACCAACACTAGAGAAGAACTGGACCAAGGAGAATGCCACAATCTTTGCTTTAACAGATTTCAGGCGAAACACTTCTGGGTATCTAGTAGAGTAATCTGTGATCACCAACATGTAGCGGTTTCCATTTTTACTTTTTTCAACTGGACCAACAGTATCCTAGTGGTAAGTCTGGAGTTACTGCAATTGCAGATTTTATGACAGTGTGCTGGAACCTCTCCTGCCTCTTTTGCCTGCGTGACTTCCACGGCTTCTCTGGTTGAGTGTCCAGATCTGTGTCATAAAAAGGCGGGGCACTGAGGTTAACAGAGGGGTCATCCACCAGCTTGGCCTAGGCTCTGGTTACGGCGACATTGCAACTTTATGGTTGGTTAAACAAATCAAATAAGAACGCCAGGTCAATACCCAGCACTACTGGGAATGGAAGGTTGTCAGCAACTCCAATGTTCAATAGGTAGGGTTGTCCTTCAATGTAAACATTAGCAGTGGGGTAAGGTTTCTTATCACACAGCAGATGGGAATGGTTTCAAGGGTGCACATAACATTAGCTGGTACAAACTGCCTGTGCACCAGGGTCTGATCACTGCCAGAGTCAATTAGGGCATTCAGAGCTTTACTGTTAACTTTGACCTTTGTCATCTTCATGGATTGATTGCTATAACATTTATGTAAATTGTTCCATGGCACAACACACATCTGAGTGAGCTTAGCGGATCATTTCCCAGCGGTAGTTGTTCATTACGTGGTGACCACAACAAATTACAGGGCATTATTACCACGTGGCTCAGGAACACTTTGGAAATCCATTGTCAGTTAACACAGTTCATCGTTACATCTACAAGTGCAAGGTGCTCTACCATGCAAAGTGCAAAACATATATCAACAACACCCAGTAACGCCACCAGCTTCTCTGGGCCCGAGCTCGCTTCACCTGGGCTCTGGTAATGGCAACATTATAACTTTGACGTTGGTTCAACAAATCAAATAAGACTGGCAGGTCGCTGCCCAGCACTTCTGGGAAGGCAAGGTTGTCTTCAACTCCAACATTCAATAGTTAGGGTTGTCCTTGCACTTCAATCTAAAACCAAGTGGAATTGGATTGAACTCTGGAAGTTAACGTCAAATTGCACCTAGAATCGAGTAAGCTTCCCTTTGTGTGAGGTCAGTTCCATTTGTATTCATGTGTGGAATCTGAGGCAAAGCTTTCTCATAACACAATCATATCTAACTTAAATATGGTGACGGCCCTCTGCCTACCAGTTAGGTGAAAGTTGCCGGTATTTTTCACCAGGCACGTCTGCGCAGTGTTAGGAAGGCAACGCGAGCCACAAAAGCAATTATGGAAATTCACGTCAATGTTTGATCTTCCACCAGCTGCGGTACAGGGCGTCCCTGTGAATAGTCTCACCGCTCCGGTAAATTTTTCCGGAGCTCCGATTTCTGGTGATCGTGGGTTTCAGACACGCTGCTTGGTTTAAATGCAACTCCCGTTGCGTCTCTGCCATTTGGAGATGGCCCCCCCGACCCCCCTCTTTCTTTCTTTATGTCTCTCTGTGTCTCTCTCTTACTCACACACACACACACAAACACACATACTCACACATACCTGGTGTGGAAATAAAAATAAATAAAAAAGAACAAAAACAAAAAAATCTCAGTGATTATAAAAACATTTAAAGTTAAAAAAAGAAAGTTATATTGAGTATGAAAACTCTTGTTCATTACATTTTACTTCATAATTGCAACCGCATGTGTTGTATTCATTGTTGCAAAACATTCTGTATATAGTTTGTTTGTCACCATTGATCTGAAGCTCAATTCCGTCATGTAAATAGTTTTCTAATCAGCAATAAATATAACAATTTCTGATCAACTCACATCAATTGCATGCTTAAAATAACATACAGGTTAAAGCCCCGCCCATTTCAAGACAACCCAACCCACTTCCGGGTTAAATCTGACCACTTCTGGTTTAGTCCCCGCTCAGTCCGAGTACGGATCCGGATACAGATAATTCATGTGGTAAACAGATACAGATACAGATAATGCTGTACTCGCTCATCCCTACTAGTCAGTTTCCCTAAACATCCCCGATTTCATTTAAGTCTACTCCACAACGCCAAGGACAATAAGAGCAATAGAGTAAGTTTCATCTCGGCCTTTATTCACCAGGACAGCTAGGGGAGAGAGAGGAGGAAGACATGCAGGACACTTACAGGTCGAGGTAAACCCCAGACTTTTGTATTGAGGAATAAACTTCTTCTTATGGTCGCGTGCCATCCCAATTGATCTAACCAGGGGTCCCACTAATTCATTTTCCCACTCATTCCGTTCCTCGGGAAAAGTCCTGTGTTTGATCCAGTTGTTAGTTTGACCCATCCAATACCCCAACCTGCCATCTATTTCAGAATTTGGCTCTCTTATACGTCCTGAACTTACTTCCTTCACCTTCGGGTGCGCTCCTGCCTTTCTACAATCCTAACTCTTTTTTTTGTCCTTAAAAAACAAAAAAACAGTCCAAAACCCTCTCTAGATATTAGAGGAGCTGCACAGTCGGGATATAATTCTCGGTGGATTTGGGACTGGCAGAAACCCCTCTCATATTTAACATGCTGATGGAATCCCTTTTTGTTAAAGATCTGGACAATTTGAATAAATTAAGTAATTTTACTCATGTCAGACACAATATCAACTGAAAAAACAGTCCTGTTCAGTAATGATTACATCACATGTTGATGGGTTCATGTTTCTTGTTTGTCTTCACACCTCTGATTGCAGACACCTCATTGATCGAGATGTCATCATCTGACGAACCCATACAGGTGTGAACAAACTTCCTGTCCAGAGGGGATCAGCACACTGCCTTTAGGAGCCACTAATGGGCTTTGTTTAACACATTGTTTAAAGAAAGGCAGATTAAATCCCCCAGGACCTGACTGTTTGTGTCTGACAATGCCACTTTACACAACAAAGAAAATGGTCATTTAGCCCATCAAACACTGATCTATAGGGAGTTGAGCCGTTGTCGCCAACATTTATGGCTGAATCCCATTTCTCCATCTTACCCCTACCCCTTACCCCCAGACCCTAACCCCTTGGCCCTTGAAACCAAGGGGTAAGGGCTAGATGTGAAAACATAAACCTATGAAATGGGACACCACTTGGTTACATCACCATACAGAATTGATCACAAACTTCCAAGATGCCGTCTCTGTTTGTTGACTGTGTGGGTTTTGAGAACAGTGTCATTTGCATTTTAGTTATCACCGTTTTAAATGTCATTGATGTTCACAAAAGCATTTTGTTAACAGATATCTGTCTTTGTTGCCCAATAAATAAAACATTACAAGCAAAAACATTACATTTACTATATTACAGAACCATTATCAACTATTAGAACCATAATTTACATGTCACACACAAAAAAAGGCTTCAAATGTGTAAAACAAAAAAAGACACAAGATCACAAACAAACAAATTAACTACATTTCATCAGTGTCCCATATCAAAACCAACAACAATATACAAGTGCGTGAACAGGAATTAATAACAAATGATTACAATAATACAGTACCAATGCAATAATGAATGGGTAAAACATGAACATATGAATTAGAAATCTTCTACTCGTTTTCAGCCCAAAAGTGGATCAGCTGCTGTTTCCTCCGGCGTCCCTGTGTGATACAGGACGGTATACGTAAAGCACGTAGCGATGTATCGTAGACCGTTAATATTATTACCGTCTCTGCGATATATACAGTCCATTCAAGGCAGAGAAATGCGGGACTGTTGTTCAAATCAACGGTAACGTTAGCGGTTAGCGATTAGCGTTAGCATAAGCTAGCGATTTTTAAAAAGTTTCAGTTAAGAACATGGGTGCAAGTAAATATGTACAGAACTGCATATTCACCCCAATGATGTCCCCCCACCTTTTATAGCTCAATTCTAGGAAAATTACAGACTTGGTTAGAATTTGAAAATAACAACACTAAGTGGCAAAAAACTACGGAGTCACTCAATTCTCATTGGCCGGGCATTGCCATAAGTCTCCTGGTACACGCCTGGCTGCATCATATGAGGAGCCATCATTCATTTTCATTTAGGCCACAGACACACATGTTGCTGAGTCCTCTGTAGTAAGTATTCTTCAGGACAAGTAATATGTTCAAGAATGGGAACATATCAAGTATTTTAGTGACACCTGTGTTGCTTGTTAATAAAGTTAATAATATGGCCTACTGTAAAACCAACAGTGCTTTGTAAATATAATGCAAAATCAGGATTATAAAACCTGGATGACCTGTAATTTTCTAATGTTAAACTCAGCTAAAACTGAAGTTATTGTTCGGTGGCCCAAGCACCTCCGTGACGCATTATCCAAAAAGATAGTTACCCTGGATGGCATCACCTTGGCCTCCAGCAATACTGTGAGGAATCTTGGAGTTATTTTTGATCAGGACATGTCTTTTAATTCTGACATTAAGCTAATTCCAAGGACCGCCTTCTTTCACCTACGTAATATTGCAGGAATATCCTGTCTAAAAATGATGCAGAAAACCTAGTCCATACATTTTTTACTTCTAGGCTGTATAACCGCATTTCTTTATTATCAGGCTGCTCGAAAAAGTCCATGAAGACTCTTTAGCTGATCCAGAATGCTGCAGCACGTGTTCTGACCGGAACCAGGAAAAGAGATCACATCTCTCCTGTTTTAGCTTCTCTGCATTGGCTTCCTGTAAAATCCAGAATAGAATTTAAAATCCTTCTTCTCATGTCACACATCAAATCCATTCTCCCCCCCACCCTGGAGCCCTTCCAATTTGCATACCGAGCCAAACGGCCCACAGAGGATGCAATCTGCTCTACCCTCCACCCAGCCCTCACCCACCTGGAAAAAAGAGACTCATAGGTGAGATTGCTTTTTATAGACTTCAGTTCTGCATTCAACACCATAATACCACAACAACTCATCTGCCAACTTGACAACCTGGGACTCAGTACCTACCTCACATCCAACACCTGCCGCTGACCATCGACGGTGCTGTGGTGGAGAGAGTGAGCAGCACCAACTTGCTTTGTGTACATAGACGACATTATCGTTTTCTCCAGGTCCCAGGAACAACATCTATGTAACCTTGAGGCAGTGTTTGAAAGACTTCACAATGCACATCTAACCCTCAATGTTGCTAAATGCCATCTTCTGCAACCTCAGCTCACCTTCCTAGGACATGTGGTCTCAGGGAAAGGCATGGAAGTGGAAACGGCAAAGGTGGAAGCGATTACGGCATACCCAGCACCTAAGGATCTCAAGAGTCTCCAGAGATTCTTGGGGTTGGTGGGTTGGTATCATAAGTTCATCCCTCGGATGGCCAATATCAGCACTCCACTTAAAAACCTCAAGAAAAAAGGATTCAAGTGGGACTGGAGTGGGCAGTGTCAGGTCGCCATTGAACATCTTAAAGGGATGCTGCAGTCGTCCCCAGTGCTGCCTCAGCCAAAGCCACAGGGGAGTTTTCAGGTGCACTGTGATGCTAGTGATGTGGGTCTGGTCCTGATGCAGGCTATAAATGGTGAAGACCGAGCCATTGTGTTTGCCTCAAGAGCTCTCCATGGTGAGGAACTGAGATATTCTGGCGTTATTGACTGGAAGGAGAGGTCTTTGACGTATACACAGATCACAGTGCACTGGCCTGGGCATTCAACTGTCCCAAAACGTCATCCCGACTCCCCCGATGGACATGACGCCTACAGGCATTCTCTGTCCGGGTCCATTATAACAAAGGTTTCTGTAATGTAGTACCAGATGCCTTGTCCCGAGTACATCCTCAACAGGTCGGAAGGTTATGTGTGGCTGTTGCTAAAGCCTACTGATCGGATCTACCCAAAACACTCCAGGATATTGAAAAAGCCCAGGAGACTGACTCTCTATGCCAAGAGCTTGGTCATACCGTCTGCCATCCAGCACCGAGTTGCCTCCATTATCACTACCAGCCGGGAGTGTTTTACTGGGGTGTACCATCGAAGTATGGTGGATTCAATTACCAGCTGGTTGTTCCCGCTTGGTTAGTCCCAGAGTTTCTGGCTTACTATCATGACAGTCCATTTGGAGGACACTTAGGAAGGATGAAGACGCTCCTGAAGATCCTGGAAGTAGCATGGTGGCCAAGAATTCGCAAGGAGGTTTGGAACCATGTGCGGGGTTGCCCTACCTGTCAACAGAACAAGGGATCAACTCACAACCCAGCGGGACTACTCCAGTCAACAGAGGTCAGGGCACCAGGGGAGATGATAGGAGTGGACTTTATGGGCCCTCTTCCTCCCAGCAAAGCCCATAATTCAGTTCTTGTGGTTGTTGTCAACTACTACAGCAAGTGGGTGGAGCTGTTTGCTTTGAAAGATGCCAAGACACCGAAGGTCTGCCAGATCCTGAAGAACGACATCTTCACACAATGGGGAGTACCTACCTTTCTCGTGTCTGACCGAGGGCCCCAATTCACTAGTCGCTTATTGGCTGGCCTCTGTGAATCCTGGGGCATTACCCAAAATGTAAATGTGGTAGACTTGAAACCATTCTACGGCCCCGATAAGCCACTGGCTGGGGGGGTGTGGGGGAGGGGGAATGTAATGCTCACCCATACTATCTTCCTGTGCAGCTTTTTTTTTTATGTGATGGGGAACATGCATTTTATGTATTTGTTTTTTGCTGTCACTTGTAGAAAGTAATAAGCTGTGTTATCTCAGGCCTGAGCTGGGACCACGGATTGTTTACATACTGACATTTGTATACATTTTTCCCTTATGAGTGGTTTGTTGTAGGCGGGGGTATAAAGGAGACGGGGTTGTGACGTAAAGGGGGATCAGCTGATTGATCGGGGGGAGAGAGACTTTGGAGATCAACGGGAGAGGCGTTGACAATTGGAGAGGGCTCTGGTTTTCACAGGCCTGCCAGATGGGATACACCGCGTGATAAATTCTTTATTTTTTCTCAGTGGATTATCAATTGGAAGTTACTCTGGACTACTGCATCAACCCTTCTACTAATCGGACTTGGCAAGGTCGCGTAAGTTACCCGTGCAACACTTATTGACTGCGGCGTCTCGCCACGCTTCACCCTGCATTTTTTGTTTTTGTTCATGGTTTGTTTTCAAAGGAGGAGGACTTTTGTTTATCCGGATTATTTAAATTACTTTAACGAACTTTTGAACTGCGGGACATTGGGTCTTTTTTGTTGAGGGGTTTAAATGTGCGGGATTGTTTATGGTTGTGTTGAATATGTTTGCATGAAGGACTACGTTGTTTTGTTTCAATACACTTTGTGACACTCATATCTATGTTTTCCTTTGTCTGTGGACAGGATTATTACTCTCACGGTATTTAAAGGGGTGTTGGAGGACATAGTCGAGGTTTGATTGAGTAGCAGGGATAGGTTGTATATAACCTTTTTATTGAAATGAGAGAGCCGCCCATTTTCTTAATTTTATGTGTTGTACTTTTCCTTTGCCGGTTGTGTTTTTACACAGTGTTTCCCCTGAAATCTGTTAAAGCAAAGATTGTGGCATTCTCCTTGGTCCAGTTCTTCCTAGAGTTGGTTTCCCTCGTTAGATTTTAACAGACCCAGGCATTAACTTTAAGTCCACACTTCTGAAACAGGTTTACCAGCTACTTGGCGTCAAGAATGTGCAAACAGCCCCCTACGAACTTATGGAGCATTTGCTTTATGGTCTGATTGAACCGTTCTGTCAGTCTGTCCGTTTGTGGGTTACAAACTGACAAAGAAAATCAGAGCTGAAAGCAGCCAGGACTCTTGGTGTTCTGGTAGTTGTGTTTCTAAAGTGTTTATGTCCATATTACTGTGTCTCTCTTGCAGGTAATAGCTTCATTAATGTTTCATCTGTATCCTATTTTCTCTTTGTGTGGCAATTTAACTCTTGTCTAAACCCTGTGATCTATTCTTTCCTTTACCCCTGGTTTAGAAAAGGAGTTAAACTCATAGTTACTCTTCAGATACTGCAGCCTGGCTCCTGTGAGACCAACATGTTGTAGAGAGGCTGTGGAGGAACTGGGATCAGACTCGGTCTAAGGATTAAATGAATTAATATGTTCCTTCTGTTTTGTGACTGAAATATCAAATACAGAAAGTGAAGATATACTTTCCTGTCTGATCAACAATTAAAAGGCCTGTTCTTCAGCTTCCTCTTCTTGTGTATTGTGTCTCTTTGATGCTGCTGCATTTAAAGAAAGAGTCGTAAGCACAATATGCTGTTTCTAGGTAATCACTAATAACATGAAACATTTCAACCCAACACAACAAAAGCGACATTTAAGCTTTGTATTTATGTCTCTATATTTCGTCAAATTATCATCTCTGTGATTTATGTTGATTTTGTTGCAAACAGAAATCCCAGGCCTGCTCGGCCTCTGTTTCACTGATAAAGAAGAACAGCCCCACTTTCTCATCAAGTATAGAAAAACATCAGCTGTGAACTGTAGTTATGTTTCACATAAAACTGTCAGAACAAAAAAGAAATTAGGCCCGTTACAAAGTTGTTGTAATCATTTGAATTTAGTGTCATTTATATGTGATCCTTGTTTAACATATATTGTCTTTATGACATAACTATGTAAAGCACTATGAAGTCCTGTGGCAAAAAGCAAAATAATAGATTATTTGAAAAGACAGGATTATCTGCAGTTCATCAGATCATTGCAGTCCCATTTCCAGAGAAACATGTAATCATGGGACAAAGAAAGTAACTTATGTAAAGAGTAGTGGATTGCCAGTTTTAATCAGTTTTATTAGACAATCATCGGAATTGTCATTTATTTAATGTTACATAGCAAAGAGATTTGTTGTAAAGTGGCATTTGATAATAAACAGACATTCACAATGTGATATTGTGTCTTTTTATCGATTTTTCACACTGATGTGAAATGACAAGAACAATAATGACATGTTGAAAAGGGGGAAACCAACCATAGTGTGATTCAACTAAACTAAATGAGGCAGGTGTTAAAGCCTGAGTCCTTTTTTGGTGGTCGACTTTTCGGTCCAATTGGGTGACAGATGCGTGCAGAAACGTCTCGGGTTGCGTATGTAACCCTTGTTCCCTGAGATAGGGGAACGAGACACTGCGTCGGTTACGACACTATGGGAACGCCTTTAGGAATGACAGGGCTGAATGCGAATGAAAACTACTCCAATCCTATTGGTCCTAGTGAGATCGGTAGCATGTGACGGCATAACCGTAGGGGCATATAAGCACACCGGCACATAGCTCATTAGCACTTTCTATGAAGCAAGGCACTCCAGGCGGGGCGAGGGGCGGTGAACCGATGCAGTGTCTCGTTCCCCTATCTCGGGGAACAAGGGTTACATACGTAACCCGAGACGTTCCCCTTCGAGGGGAACTCAAACTGCGTCGGTTACGACACTATGGGAACGAGATACCCACTAACCCGCGCCGAACCCCCGCCTGCCCTAGTGTGTAAGCAACCTGTGGGCACGACTAGGAGGAGAGCCCCCGGGTGTCTGATCGTTCAGATAGTCTGAACGATCCAGTTGCTGACAGTATGTTTGTAAGCGGGGAGCCCAGCCTTGGGGGACCCGTAACACACCAGCAACTGGTCTGCATTCCTCCACCGGGAGGACCTCAGAGTGAAGACACGCAGTGCTCTGACAGGGCAGACCAAATGGAGCCTCCCATCCTCCGCCGTCACATGAGGTGGAGGATGAAACGCCTTCAGTACCAAAGGCCCCATGACGGTGGACTGCACCTTGGGAATGTAGCCCGGAACCGTGCGCAGGATGGCCCTCACATTACCCGGGGCAAACTCCAGGCATCGGGGAGCAACCGAAAGGGCCTGGAGGTCCCCCACCCTCCTCAGAGAGGTGATAGCAAGGAGGAAGGCCATCTTCAGGGTCAGGTACTTGGCCTGAGCCGACTCCATGGGTTCGAAGGGGCCCTCAGCCAAAGCTTCGAGAACCACCACCATATCCGAGGTGGGAATCCTAGGGCCAGTCGCAGGTCTCATCCTCCGGTTCCCACGGAGGAATCGCACGACCAGGGGAAGCCTCCCCAGAGACCCATCCCTCAAAGGATGCCAAAATGGCTGCCAAGTAAACCTTGAGGGTGGATGGGGAGAGGCTCGCAGAGAAGCGGTCCTGCAGAAACTCCAGCACCTGAACCACCGTGCAGGTAACAGGGTCCAGCATGCGTTCTCTGCACCAGGCAGAGAAGACGTTCCACTTCAGGCCATACATCCTCCGTGTAGACGGGGCCCTGGCGCTGAGGAGAGTCTCGACCGCTCCTGCCGTCAGGCTCGCTTCTAGGTACTGGGCCCCCTCAAGGGCCAGACCCACAGCCGCCACAGGGCGGGGCAAGGGTGAAGAACCCGGCCTTCTCCCTGGGACAGGGAGGACCGTCCAGGAGCGCCATCAGGTCCAAGAACCCCACTCGGGTCGGCCAGAATGGCACTACCAGAAGCTGGCGGATGCTCTCCCGACGGACGCTCCCCAGGCGTACAGACGCAGCCTAGGCCACTCCCGCACCACGGCGTCCAGCCCTAGAGGGGCCGGCAGCGTCATGGAGAACCACAGAAGACAGTGCGAAGTCTCCCGAGACGCAAACAACTCCACGTCTATAGGTCCAAACCTTCCGCACAAGGGGTGGAGCCGCCATTCCCCGGGCCTCAGCCCCTGTCTCGACAGCATGTCCGCACCCTGATTCTGAAGCCCAGGGATAAACATCGCTCTGATAGAGAGCAGTCTCCGCTGGGACCACAGGAGGATCTGATGCGCCAGTCTGCAGAGAGGGCGCAAGCGCAGTGATTCAGGCCACCACTGCTGTAATGTCGGACCTGACCAGCACGTGGTGACCCAGGAGTGCAGGCAGGAAGCTCCTCAGAGCCTGGAACACGGCCAGCATCTGGAGGCAATTGATGTGCCATGACGAGTGATGCTCCTGTCAAACACCCCTCGCAGAGCGGTTGTCCATGACCACGCCCCACACGGTGAGGGAAGCGTCTGTCGAAACGATTACACGGCGACAGGGTGCCCCCAGTGCGGGTCCTTGGGACAGGAACCAAGGCTTCTTCCACACCGATAGGGCACGAAGACATTTGTGCGTAACCCGTATTAGGCGGAACGGGTTTCCCCTTTTGGGAGAACCCCTTGGATTTCAGCCACCACTGCAGGGCCCTCATGTGCAGACGACCAGAAGGTATCCCGCTGGAAGCAGCCGTCATGAGGCCCAACACCCTTTGGAAGTGTTTTACTGTGATGGCGCGGCCCAGCCTCACACTCTTCACCCTGGCCAGAACGGACTCGACACGAGCCGGAGACATCGTCAACGAGTCCCACACCACCCCTAAGAACACAGTCCTTTGGGCAGGTGCAAGCACACTCTTTCCCTCGTTGAGCCTCAGCCCAAAACGAAGAAGATGAGCAAGGACGACGTCTCGATGCCGAACCGCCAACTCCCGAGACCGAGCCAGGATAAGCCAGTCGTCGATGTAATTGAGGACCCGGATGCCCTGGAGCCTTAGAGGGGCCAGTGCCGCATCCATACACTTGGTGAAAGTGCGAGGGGAGAGCCAGGCTGGAGGGAAGAACCTGATATTGGTATGCCATGCCCCCAAAGGTGAACCTCAGGAACTTCCTGTGGGAAGGATGAATGGAGACGTGGAAGCATGTGACCCTCAGTTCCACGGTGACAAACCAGTCCTCGGACCGGATGTGACACATGACGGCAGGGATGTAGAGCATCTTGAACCTGTGTCTCCTCAGAGACCGGTTCAGAACCCGCAGATCCAGAACAGGGCGCAGGTCTCCGTCCTACATGGGAACCAGGAAGCACCGGCTGGGGAACGAGCTCCACGGCCCCCTTCTCCAGCAGCGAGCGCACTTCCTGTCCCAGCACCAGGCCCTGGTCCTGGCGCACCACAGTCCGGACCACCCAAGTGAAGCCGGGGGGGCGGACCCGGAACTGCAGCCCGTACCCGTCTAAGACGGTGCGCAGAACCTAACTTCTGCAAAATCCGCCAGCGGAACCAACCCCTCGGGGCTGGTGGTTATTACGACGTGCCAATCAAGGACGGGCCCCTAAAACGGGCTGCCAGGAAGAACCCGCCGATGATCCGCAGTTCGGGAGCCAAACCTCAGGCCCACTGCCACCCCTTGGGGCTGGCAGAGTGGAGAAGGCTCGGGGGCGGCTCGCGCTTCCCGAGCGCCACGGCGGCGGGACAACAACGCCAGCGGCCACCCTGGAGGGAACCTCAGTCAGTCTCCGGGGGCTAAACACACAGTCAGGACCTCCGCGTCTTGCCCCTCCGCGACTAGCTGACGTCCCTCAGGTCCGACCTGCCGGGGAGGGGTGCGCGGGAGCGTTGCCTTTCGTCCCAAGCTGCTCGAGGGGGATCTCAAAAAGCCACACTCAGTCTCCGGTGCTGACGGTGGGTGGCCCATCTCCAGCAACAGGCCCGCCTGGTAGGCCTGCAAAACCGCCATGGTGTGCAGGCTCGATCCAGCCTGGCCCGCCGCCACATACACCTTCCCCACCAGCGAGGAAGACACGGTCCGGTTGTCAGCGCCGGCTGGCTGAAAGACGACGTCCGCTGGTGAGAGAGGTAACTCGCCAGAGCGTCTTCAACCCGCGGCATCGTCCCGTAGCCGCAGTTCTTAATCCCCGCCACATTGCCATACTCTAGCAGCTGGGGAGTAGAAAGCCAGGCAGAGTAAGATTGACCCCATGATTTACACAACTCACCGTGCTAATCCGGGAAAAACGTCAAGGACCGGCGAGGGGACATGGAGTGGCTCTGCAGGAAGCGATCAACCAGTCTGCCACCGTTGGTAAGCTCCCTGACAGCCTGTGGCCAATCCGATCACAATCGGGCGCGGCACTCTTCTGATGACGTCGGCCCGACACCCGGAAGTCCTCTCCCTCCTCCACGCTGCCAAGCACAACGACCTCCTCAGAGCCAGAGTGCAACCGCTACGTCGTTCAGCGTCCCCGAACATAAGAAGCCGAGAGCCCGGCCCACGAACAGGGATTGGGGGAGTCGGAACCGGCAGACAAAGGACGAGACGGAGCAACAGCCGTCTCGGAAACCTCCAGCAGATCTCGCTGTGATCCACGTGACCGAAACCGCCGACCCGCCTCAGCAGCCGAGGGGCCCGAGCCACGGGGAGAGCGTATCTGGCTGTCCGCGGAAAAGAGGGCCGTGCGGGACCTCAGTACACGCACGGGCAGGGCCTCGCAATTGACACAAACAGCCCCCTCGAGAACTGCCATGGCGTGCGACAGGCCCAAACAAGCAACACACAGCTCATGAAAGTCTCCTACCGAGACGAAACGCGGGCAGGGAGGCACACATCTCCGGAACTGGTTAACTGCTCGGACATACTGCAACTTCCAGGTGACTAGGATACATGGAATCTTTCACACACAACATCAACCAACGTGCCTGCTGAATAGAAAAAAGCTAATGAGCTATGTGCCGATGTGCTTATATGCCCCTACGGTTATGCCGTCACATGCTACCGTTCTCACTAGGACCAATGGGATTGGAGCAGTTTTCATTCGCATTCAGCCCTGTCATGCCTAAAGGCGTTCCCATAGTGTCGTAACCGACTCAGTTCGAGTTCGCGTCAAAGGGGAACCTCCTTATCATAGCATCATGACATCTCGCTTCTTCACTGCAGTGGCAATTGGGTCCTAGTTAATAGAACAGTAATGAATAAATTATTTTTGTCGGTAAATTAACTCCAACCCTGGAATGTAGGGCTGTAACGATACACCAAACCCACAATAAGGTTTGTATCATGACTTTAGACCCACGATGCAATGCACACCTTGTTCCTTTTTTTTGAGGGCGGTGGAGAGTTATTCTCAGTAAACATAATTCAACTTTTTCTGCCACATGGCATTGTTTTGTCACTGATTACATGCCAACTTGCAACACACAACAGACCTTATTTATTTATTTATTTATATTGAGTGATTTCAACATCCATCAATACAGCTAAGGTTAACCTACTATAATGGCGTTTTTCCACTGCTGGTAACAGCTTGACTTGACTCGCCTTGACTCGCCTCTACTCGACTCGATGCATTCTACGTCCGTTTTCCATTGCAAAATGAGTAACGCCTCAGCGTGGCTGGTCACCATAGCTACGCGTGATGATGTAATTTTCAACGCAACTCACAACAGCACGTCGGCTACTCGCCACAGCCAGAAGAAATGTTTTGTTTCAAAAGAAGCTGAAGGAAGCAACAAAAATCACCGCTAAAAAAAACTGGAGTTTGGGGAATTCCGAGTTCAGACGTCAACATGACTGTTGTTTGCCGACACAAAAGGGTAAGTTAAGTTTCCTGGTAACGTTAGCTAACATTTGCATGTGTTAGGGGCCCCGGTCAGTATTTACTATACGCTAGCGTTATGTAAAGTACATGAACTTTAGCAACCACGATTACACACCAACATGTGTGCTGTTTGTGTTTCAGAGCATTCACGCTTTGCAAAATCTCCACCGCAGACCGTCTGGTGGGCAACGTCTGACCGGTGAGATCTCCGGTTCTGACCTGCTGGGCATCGTATAATCTTTATGAGAGTCACGGAGAGGCTTATGACAATGACTGGGATGCATCTGGGAGCCGGTGGTGACACTGTCACAGGGTGCAGTGGAAGAAGACTGGGATGTACCGGAGTGTTTGATGCGCTACTTGAAAAGCTAAATAAAAACTTTTCTTTGATAACTTGTCTTGTTTTTTTTAAACTAACAGTGTGCAATATTGGAAACAACATAAAGCCCATAATAGCCCTTAATATTGAACAGTTGAAAAGTGAGAATAGTGCTGAGAGTAGATAATCTGTCGGTGTCTGGCTAGATTTCTTTTAAATGTCGCGTTTGTTCTGGACACACACTCCGCACTCTGGGCTGGCAAAAAACGCAGTGATCCGACCAACCAGCAGTCTGCAGGTTTCCACGTCCCCTTTTGGGATCGCCTCAGCTCGCTTGGAACCTCGACTGAGGTAGTACTAAAGAAAGCAGGTCCAAGGGACTTTTTTTTTGTAATGGAAAACCAAAAAAGGCAAGTAGAGTCGAGGCGAGTCGAGTAGATAACACGCAGTGGAAAACCGCCATAAAAGGTGTTGGTTGACGGTAGCTAATGCTTGGTTTATAACTTTAGCTAATTCTTGGTGGGTAACATAAGATTACAACATCGTTCAACTCTGGGCTAACCCACAAATTCCTTAGTAACGTTAACTGTATAGATAGACCACTAATCTAATGGTAATTTAGCTAGCACACCCCATTCTTCTGCCTCAGTTTCCCGGCGCTGCAAGGCTTCAGTTAGGATTAGAACTGACAACAGCCCCGGGACACATCCGCAGTTGGCCCACAGCCAGCTAGCAGCCAGGCACTGGCTCATCATTTCAGCCCAGGGGACACATCCGTTACCGGTGTTCGTGCAACTGTTGAAAGTTATTTAAAGACGTGGTAGCATTTGATCTAGACGGGAAGTATAACTCTGGGAATTGGAAGGGGTGTGTTGCGATTCTGCCACCAAGACACAGGTCATGGGTTGCACTTTCCGTTTCATATCGCATATCGTTACACTACTATTGTAATGTCATCTTTACTGTAGGTCTCTTTTTTTCTGTTTCTGTTTATTAGGAGTTGAGGGCTTCCAAGTGCTTTCCGTTTTGTCCCGAAGTTTCCACACTTTAGGATTTGCTGCCACCCATAAATTCCATTAAAGGATCCGGGCTCCTTTAAGCAGGGATGTTTTGCAACTAGTGCCTCTGCCACTACACATCTTTAGGGATCATTGGAGTAAGCTGTGTAGAAAACATAGCCTCTGCCAGGCACTCCAAGATGTCTGATTTGACACTTGGGGATGTCACTGGGGTGCCAACCCCTAAATAAATCTAATTTTCTTGTCTTAAAGATGAACTGAACTGGAATTCGAATAATGGTGATATAACAGATGTATTTTATTTCTTCTCACTGGTACCATTATTAAAATGGGGGAAATTGTTAAAAGGGATAAAATGGCAAGTTGAAAGTGTTGTTTTTGTTACATGGGCGCCGCCATTTGGAATTCCACAATCTACCATGTCACTGGCATGGAAAGCTACTCCGTGGCTAACTAGCACTAGCAGCGCAGCCATAGTAATAGCATACAAAGAGTTGGAGGCTAGCGGACATATGGCTCGGGAAACTAATAGAAAGATGTCTGGTGGGGTCATACTGTATTGCCCCTGGCTGCAGTAAGGAACTGTATAGGGCTAAGGCAGCTGGGGTTACGACACATTTCCACAGGCTACCTTTGACAAGGAAATGACAGTCCTCAACTCATGGCTAGCAGCTAGCTGCCTTAAAACGGGCTAGCCCTCCAACATCCCCTGGATTTTGAGTCTGTTGCATTTTTTTGCGACAGACGATTTGGAGAGCTGTGCTTTTGATACAACAGCGTCACGGGTGAGGTTAAGTCCAACAGACTGAAACCTGAGGCCTGCAGTCTCCAGTGCAGGGCAGACCGATAGTCCACTGGCAAGTAACACCCTCGATGCTACCTGTTGCCTAGACAGGGCGCTGAAACGCTCACGGCAGGCAGAGGACAGAGAGGGAGCTATGTTTACCGGTTGTCAGCATACTATCAAGTCTAGTAGGCAAAGGGCTCGGTGTAACGTTGTTGTCACACAAAACACGAACATATTCTCTTACAAAAATAAACCCCAAAGTGTCGGCTTCATAGCGTTAAAAAAATCTGAGACTGACACACTGCATTACTGAGACACAACACCAAGCCTGATACCAACAATCCAACCGAGGGAAAGGGCTTGCAACTAAATACGTTGGCAGCACTCTTATGAAAAACTCCACAAGCTAGCACTGCGACCATAGACTGTAGAAATAAACCAGACTCCAACGATATCACAGATTGATAATAATGTGTTTACTAGCCGCTAGCTAAACCACAGAATCCAACGTCCCTCTCTACTCCCTCTGGAGCTAGCTCATGTTCGCCGTCTCAGCTAAACCACAGAACCCAACGTCCCCCTGAAGCTAGCGGATGTTAGCCGCTAACTTAACCACAGAATCCAACGTCCCCCCCCCCGAAGCTAGCGGATGTTTGCCGTCTCAGGGCACATTGTTAATGCAGAAACAGCTGCTAGTTCCATAGTAAAAATCCGCCAACTCCGAAAAACTCGTGAATCCTCCGTGCATCTATGGTCAAACTGGGGTAACTCTCCTACGTTCAGCTAACAAGCGATCCCATTGGATTAATGCGTCCAATTACATTTTCCATTTATCTGCCTCTATTTTCGTAAACGAACAGGACTTTAACCATGTTTTTCTATTTTCTCTAAATGGACACGATGTATAAGCAGTCTATTTCGTAAAAATGCATAATGTGCTTGGATACAATAAAGGAGGTTGCATGACAGTAAGCTGCACCCACACACACACACACCGGTCCCTGTCACCGGTCGCTGTCACCAAGCGATCCTGTACTTCAGTGGAGCCTGAAACTGATTGTCCTCCATGTGGTGGTAGTCAGACACTACAGGCCTGTCCCTCACAGGCTCAAATGCGTAATCCGTACCATTAAAATTACTTTTTTCCTTTGAATATTATGTGCTGCAGCCGAGGCCTATATACCTTCGCAGGTCCTACCATGCCAGTGACGTCATCGATATTATCAGCGTTCTTATACTAACAAAACTTATTTTTTTGTTGCTTAAAAAAAAGCTATATTGATTTTTTAAATATTTTTTTTTTGTGTAATTCATTTGTAATTATCATAACCAACAAGTTATCAAAAGTTAGTTTTTCAGTTCAGTTCATCTTTAAGGCCAGTTCAGTGTTTTGTGAGCAGGTTGGAAACGGAAACACAGCAGCCTATGGGCTCTGCCTTTCAGAGGAGGAGGGACCCAGAACAACTGTATCCAATGAGTCCCAACTGAGACTTGTACAATCACGAAAGCTGACAGAGGCATCAGGGGTGCTTTCCTGAGGAACAACTGTCTGCGCCAACACCAGCGGTGCATACACAACTTTAAGTGTGTCTTTATTATTTAGCTCATTGGTAGAGGTTAGGGTGAAGAAGTCATTAAATTCCTCATCTTTGTATTGAAGACTTATATCTGTGGGGATGGAAAAATGTTCTTTGACAGCTGCAACCAACTCCTTCACAGTTGAGGGTATGCCACTGCTGAGAGTGAGTTTCTTGACTTCTTGATCAATAAGGACCCGGAATCTTACAGTTTGCTCCATGTCTAGGAAGACAAAAGACAGAGAGGTATGATACTCAACACTGGAGACAGATGTGGCGCTTCAATGTTACCATCGGCTTTCCTGCAACAATATAGGCAGACAGAGAACATACATAAGTAAGGCATCGTTGCCCAACAAGAGTTATGTGGTCTGTTTTCTCCAGATAATATCCACGATATTGTCCGTCATACCAGGATATCTGTGTTCGCACAATAAAATACACTCTTTCCTCAATAAGTGCAATTTGAAGATACAAAAATCAGGGACACCTGCAGTAGAACCATAGGCCACAATCATGTCTTGAGTACCTCGTTCCCTGATAAGTGACTGTTTCAGCCAGCTGAACTTGAGTCTGAGATGGAGATAGATGTCTGACTGACTCCTGTACATTTACATGTAGCAGATCCACTGGAACTGATGTTACTCCTACAACACTAAGAGCAAAAGTGTTGTGGAATGCAAGTTGTGGCTTATCATAAGCTGTTGCTTTGTAGCCAAGGACAGGAGAAGGTTCTTGAAGTTGCCAGTATGCCTTACAATCTGTTTAAACTGGCTGTGCTTTGCTTTGAACTGCATCGTCCAAAAAGCTATCACGGGTCCAGAAGCTTTTATCAATGCCGGATAGTCTTCTAAAAAGTGGTGCTTTGGGATTACATTTTCATTAGGGAACACTTGCTGGAATCTGTGTCTGTGTTCGGAAATTTTTGAGTTAAGATATGCAATGCTTTCCTCATTATGGACTGGACCCACAACAAGCTCACTTATGTCTTTTAAAGACATCAGCAGAAGCCAGGCTGGATCATTCAAAGGTATTTTTGCCCAATAATCAATGGCAACATACGTATGAGGGCCCAATTTTCATGCGCATTTCCTCTTCATCTTTTTTCTTGAGAAGAAGGTAGTAGGTACTGGCTGAGGAGAGTTTGTTTTGTCAGCCCATTTAAATAGAAACTGTGAAATAGCACTGTTAAGTTCACTAAATGTGAAATATTTATTAGAAATGAAAACACTGAAGCACAGACCCAGTTCTAAGGGAACAATCCCTTCAAAAATGTCATGTAATATGTCGTAGTAGCTCAGATATTCGGTCAATGGGCAAGCCTTTTTAACACCAAAACAATATGCCAAGGCAGGGTCTCCTTTGACAGTCAACACATGAGCTGCATTTGCTTCTTGGGTGCGAGCAGGACCTCCTTTATCTGAAATTCTGATCGTTGTCCAAGACTAAATCTGCAAATGAATGGTCCAGAAAATGTTGCCACTAATCCACAAATTGAGTGTGCCCCAAGATTGTCTGCAGCAACGCAAAACACACTTCCTTTCACATTTTGTCCAACCGAGGAAATGTAGATGTCATCACGCTATGATAGCTATGTCTTTTAACAAAGGGGCAAGCACTTCCTCGTAGCCAAATCTTTTGATGTCCACTGCTTTACATAAAAGGCTCAAGTACACAGAGCTCAGAGTTGACTGAGATGATGTTGAATGTTGCCAAACACCCAGTATACAGCTGTAATCCTATGCTTCTTTCTTGAAGTTGCTAATGGATTGCAAATTTCAAACCTGTCAATGTACAGTACAAGTGTAATTCTTAGTTCTTCAGAATAAAAAGCATTATCTTTATAGATTGTACCATTTTGATATGATTCATATTTAGTACAGTACAGTACAGTACAGTGCAGAGTACATAGTGAGCGTACACTTTTTTGAAAGAGGAACTATTCCGGATATGTGCCTTAACTATGCTTTTCCATTATTAAACAGCTTTGGAATAATTGGGATGTTTGATAAATGACTTGTAACTTGTTGCCTTCTTTGCAGCATCTATTGATTGAAAACCAAACCCTGCATGATCAGATCCCCAGACCCATGTGTCACGCTCTCATCTATTCAGCAGAGCAACACAAACGCACCTCATAACCCATGCTCTCTAGTAAATGCATAAACAGTGAGTTTAAATAAGTCTCAATGATCCATGTTTGGAACCGATATGGCCTCTCTTACCGAAATATTAGTGGAACAACTCGAATGACTGCAAAGTGTGTAGGTGTGAGATATGTGAATATGCTACAGTACAACCGACAAATACAAAGCTTCCTGTTAATAGGACAAACACGTGTGAAGCACGCTGGGTCAGGAGAATTGTGCCTGCACCTGGTGCACCAGCGTTAAGGAGTAAATGCGGGAGGTGTGGGTGTATGCAGGGCTATGTGCTGATCCACACAACCTAACAGTGCCAACACCCATTTTGGCAAATGGTTGCTCCCTCATCAATAAAGTGTTTTTTGTTAGATTGTTTGTAAATGTCTAAGCACAAGAAGTAGCCTACATTAACTGGTGCGTTTTTGTCCTCAATAAAACCAGAGCAGCTTGAGTGCTGCTACATCAACTCGAAAAAGTAGTTAGTTAGCTTGACTGCTGCTCTGGCACATTAGCTAACCTCCAACCGAAGATAATCACTCAACTAGCTAGCGGTGGCTTTGTGTATGTCTGTGAGTGCATTGCCAAAAATGCCGAAGCCACAATAACGTTTTGAAGAAGTTACAAACACCTCTGAAACATCAAACTATCACAAAAAGACATTACTTATACAACGCACATACATTTATTTATACAGTATGTGGCTCAACTGTTTGAGATAGAGCACATTCGAAGCTGGCAGTAGAAAAGGTTTGTAGAAAACTGAGCGCTGCTTTTGCAGATTGCAAAACATAAACATTAGGGGTGATCCAAGTATCCGGCTGAAACGAGTATCCGGTACGGATAAAGCACTTTTGCCGAGTACAAGTATTTTACGAGTAATATGAGTCAATATTCGTGCTTGGATTGAATACAACCCCTCAACTGGCCGCACAGCGTTCTGTGATAATCACAACGCCCCCCCCCCCCCCCCCCCCCCCCCCCCCCGCCTACAAACACGCTCGGATCAATCTCACACACACACAACATGGAGAAATGCGCTCCCTCGGCCTCTCTCTCTCTCGCTCTATCTCTCTCTCTCTCGCTCCCGCTCCGTCAGTCAATCGGGTCTGCGGATCTGTTCCGTTAACGTTTAGGGTTTCTTCAGCTTCAGGTTTGTTTTTAACTTCGGTTTATAGTACTTACATAGTAACCAGTAGATTTCTGGTGAACGTGGGTTTCAGACAAGCTGCTGCTTGGTTTAAATGCAACTCCCGTTGCGTCTCGGCCATCGGAGATTGTTTTTGTTTTACTGTCAGCTACCCTCCGCCCCCTCTCTCTCTGTGTCTCTCTCTTACTCACACACACACACACACACACACACACACACACACACACACACACACACACACAAACATACACACACATACCTGGTGTGAAAAAAAAATTAAAAAAAATCACACTGATCATAAAAAAATAAAAAGTTAAAAAAAGAAAGTTATTTTGAGTATGAAAACTCTTGTTCATTACATTTTACTTCATAATTGCAACGGCATGTGTTGTATTCATTGTTGCAAAACGTTCTGTATATAGTATGTTTTTTACCATGACAACACCATTGATCTGAAGCTTGTTGCTGTCATCTAAATAGTTTTCAAATCAGCAATAAATATAACAATTTTTGATCAACTCATATCAATTGCATGCTTAAATAACATACCGGTTAAAGCCCCGCACATTTCAAGAGAGCCCAACCCACTTCCGGGTTAAATCTGACCACTTCTGGTTTAGGCCCCGCCCAGTCCGAGTACGGATCCGGATACAGATAATTCATGTGGTAAACAGATACAGATACAGATAATGCTGTACTCGCTCATTCCTATTATATATATATATATATATATTATATTTATTTAATGTAAATAATAAAGCTAATTTCTAAACAACCAAAGACAGGTATGAACTAAACTAATAAATTTAATTTTAACATTTTATAATTTATTAACTAGTCTCTCAAAGAGAGACAGGTATCTTTCAGCCCTGTCAGATGCTGCTCTCTCCCTGGCCTCTTCCCTCGCCACTGCCTGCTGCTCTCTGGCCTGTTCCCTCTCTGCCTGCTCCTTCATGAAGTCCAGGAGTGCCACACTGACCCTGGCCCTCTTCTTTGGTGGCGGGTTGGCCTGCTCATTGTGAGCTGAGTAGGACGGGGAGGTGACAACCCCACCAGTAGTGGCTGTCAGATTTGCAGCAACTACCAGAGGCGGACTTATTTGGCGGTTTTCCACTGCGTGGTATCTACTCAACACGCCTCGATTCTACTCGCCTTTTTTGGTTTTCCATTACAAAAACAAGTCCCTGGGACCTGCTACCAGGGACTTTTTTTAGTACTACC
>NC_048417.1:27456284-27464082 GCF_013103735.1 Etheostoma cragini | reverse complement strand
ATGTATGAAGTGCTTTTATGCATGTTAAAACTCAAAACGGGTCCGTCGGGACCCTAACACCATAGGAAGGTTAAAGGCTGTTAGGGGCTTTATGTCGTTTCCAATATCGCACACTGTTACTTTAAAAAAACAAGACAAGTTATCAAAGAAAAGTTTTTATTTAGCTTTTCAAGTAGCGCATCAAACCCTCCCGGACATCCCGGTCTTCTTCCTCTGCACCCTGTGACAGTGTCCACCCGGCTCTGCCGTCCCAGATGCATCCCAGTCGTTGTCATAAGTCTCTACATGACTCTCATAAAGATTATACAAAGCCCAGCAGGTCACAACCAGAGATCTCACCGGTCGGACGTCGCCCACCAGACGGTCTGCGGCGGCGGTTTTGCAAAGCGTGAATGCTCTTAAACACAAACAGCATACATGTTGGTTTGTAATCATGGTTGCTAAAGTTCATGTACTTTATATAACGCTAGCGTATAGCGTTAGAAAATACTGACCGGGGCCCCTAACACATGCAAATGTTAGCTAACGTTACCAGGAAACTTAACTTACCCTTTTGTATCGGCGAACAACAGTCATGTCGACGTCTGAACTCCGGTGGAATTCCCAAACTCCTGTTTTTTTTAGCGGTGATTTTTGTTGCTTCCTTCAGCTTCTTTTGAAACAAAACATTTCTTCTGGCTGCGGCAGGTAGCCGACGTGCTGTTGTGAGTCGCGTTGAAAATTACTTCATCAAGCGTAGCTATGGTGACCAGCCACGCTAAGACGTTACTCATTTTGCAATGGAAAACGAACGTAGAAAGAATCGGGTCGAGTAGAGGCGAGTCAAGGCGTGTCAAGGCAAGCTGTTACCAGCAGTGGAAAAACGCCAATTGAGTGCTGCCCCTGCAGTGCTGCATCCATCTGACTGTACCATTGCCAGGTTGCAGCGGTCACCCAACCTGCCTACACCACTTTTCCTGTAGGAGGATCCCTAAGTTCCTAAACATAAATGCCCTACAACTTAACCACTGAAACAATGGTAGGTTACCTTGTATTTCTCTTTTAAATTATTCCATTTCTTCATGGCCTGTTTGACAGTCATAGTCATGCCAGACTTGCTTATGAAGACACTGGACAAAAAAAGCAGGACAACCTCACCAACATTAGCAATACTACTTGCACTAACAACAAATATAACATTTGAGCGTGGTGTAATTTACTGAGTATCCAAAATTATTATATAGTTTGCATATAATTATTATTAGGGCCCGAGCACTAAAGTGCAAGGGCACCAACGGTGTCCTAGCACGAAGTGCAAGGAACCTATTGTTTTTGTAGGGATTATTATTATTAGGGGTCCAAGCCCGAGAATGCGTGCACCGCAGTAATCGCAAGGTGATACGCAGTTCACACAGCAGGGCTGTGGAACCCTATTGTTTTCGTAAGGATTTTTCATTATTTTCCTCCATTATTTTTCTTCTCCGCATAAAACTGGTGCTGCAGCCTAAACCGTACATGGTGGCAACGCGCCATTTTCAGGACTGGTCCAAAACTCCGCAAAGACCTCAGGCGCAAAAAATTGCCTCACATCCAACGCTAGGTGGCACTATACCAGAAAGAACGCGTTTGGCCCTAGAACTCCCAAATAGTACATCGGACATTAAAAAAACTTATATCCAAGCTTCCCTGGATCCAACTGAATCTCGTGATATAGGCCACGCCAATTTCCGCCTAGACTTTTATGCCTAAAAAATAGCGATTTATCGAAAAACTACTTTTTCGAACTCCTCCTAGACCGTGCAATGGATCTGCACGAAACTTGGAACATAGCATCTCCAGACTGACCTGACACAGATTTGCATAAAGTTTATATATAGAATAAAAATTGTGTATGTTACGCGCAACCAAATTTCTGTAGCTAACTACAAAAACATTGACTTTGCCATATCTTGGCCAAGATAAATGCTATCAAAGCCAAACTTTACAATAGTCTTTGCTATGACCCTCTGAGGCTCTACAACAACAAACATTGGCATTTAGGGGGCGTTACAAATACAAAAAAGTGTACAAAAGTAGTTTTTCATGATCGGACATTGCCATATCTCGGCCAAAATACGTGGTATCAACACCAAACTTTGGTTGATTGATTGGCATGCCGCCCGGAGGCTTTATACCAATTTTGGTCACGATTGGCCATAAGGGTGCGCTATAATTAACGTTTGTTGGTTTTGGCGACAAAGTCAATGCATTTAAATGTTAAATTTGCAATTGCCATATCTCTGCCACATTAAATGCTATCAAAACCAAACCAGTAGTGATTGTTTTGCCCACCGCCCGGAGGCTCACTGCCAAATTTGGTAAAGACAGGCCCTTAGGGGGCGCTCTAATCAACATAGAACATTTCCTTGGTTCGCTGGGGACGACTGGAGTGGGGAGGCTTGGACCCCATTAAAACTGCGTGCAGTTCTAGTTATTAGGGCCCGAGCACTAAAGTGCAAGGGCACCAACAGTGTCCTAGCACGAACTGCAAGGAACCTATTGTTTTTGTAGAGATTATTATTATTAGGGCCCGAGCACTGAAGTGCAAGGGCACCAACGGTGTCCTAGCACGAAGTGCAAGGAACCTATTGTTTTTGTAGGGATTATTATTATTATTATTATTCCGCACCTTCTCTGTAGTTTTTGAGGGCTTTCTCATGTGGTAAAATTTGCAAAACATTGCACACATGTCAGACCTATAAAAAATGACAGAATTCTGTGGTGAGTGGGCTCGGGCGATGACAGAATGCTCCCTAGCGCCCCCTAATGTGGACCCTGACAAAAAAAAGTCATAATTCAGCATTCAAACTTTCAGGGATCATGCGTATCATCTGGACCTTTATCATGCTATTTTTTGAAAATATTTTTTTTTTTTATTTACGATATGGCAAATTTTGTGCAAATTGTCTCAGATTTCAAAGACGTTTTTGAGGACCTTAGGATCCACAAAAACTCTCAAAATCTTGCAGCCATCTGCAGAATATGAAAGTCTTTCATGGGAATACAAATTTAGGCTTAAGAGTGGTATGGTTGCTATAAAGCGCCCCCTTAAGTGGATTTAGCACTTGGGCACATTTTTTGACAATCTACAAAATCTACAGCAGGGAGTTCCATCTTCATTGGTGACGGTTTGCAGCGTATGAGTGCGGCGCAAATTCACTGCCGCAAAGATTGGCCTATGCCAGTACCCCCGAACTGCGAAGAGGCGAGGGCCCGTCATCACTGCTTGCAGTTTTAATTATTATTATTATTATTCCGCACCGTTGCATTTTTGAGGGCTTTCTCATGTTGTAAACGTCGCAAAAATTTGCACACATGTCAGACCTATAAAAAAAAACCAATATCAGATGTTGTGTTCATGGCTTATGAACAAAGGCGTGTGCGTGTGTGTGTGTGTGTGTGCGTGTGTGTGTGTCTTTTGAATTTGTCTGCGGATTGTAAATATTTTTGGGTATTGTTATAGTTTTGTCTTTGTTTTCACTTAATACATGTTACCAACACTAAACTGAATTATTTGCCTCTGGGTTGTTATTTATCTTTTCAACACCTCCATGAGATGAACTTTTGTCTTCTGTAGCCCAATCATACATCATAGCTATTTCTATCTGCTATATTACAACATATACCCCACGTATATGCTACATTGACATTTCCCACAATCACCAAGAGTCCAGGCCTGAGGACATCTGCAGGCCAATATGGACTTTTGGAGACAGTGGCACCAACTGGCAATAGGATATATGCCTTATATGACAAACATCATCCGATTAACATGAAACTTAGAATGTGTAGTCTACATGTGATACTGAGCCGGCCCCCATATGTTAACCACGCCATCTCACTCAGGCAACGCCCCCGTCCCTAACATTTGAACCGTTCAAGCTACAGTCTTGTGTAAGGTGTCATTGAACTCAACAGAGAGTTCTTTCTTTATTGGTGATGCTTTGACCCACCCCCTGTGATTTGCCCACGCCCCTTCCACAGATAATGAACTTTATGGCGTAGATTCTTACAACGAGGAGTTCCATCTTCATTGGTGACGATTTGCAGCGTCTGAGTGCCGCGCAAATTCACTGCCGCAAAGATTAGCCTCTGCCAGTACCCCAACCTGCATAGAGGCGAAGGCCCGTTCATCGCTGCTTGCAGCTTTAATTATTATTATTATTATTATTCTGCACCGTTGTACTCATTTTTGAGGGCTTTCTCATGTTGTAAACGTCGCAAAAATTTGCACACATGTCAGACCTATAAAAAATGACAGAGTTCTGTAGTGATTGGGCTCGGGCAATGACAGAGTGCTCCATAGCGCCACCTAACGTGCACCCTGACAACGACAAATTTCATAATTTTTTCCAATTTTCAGGGATCATGCGCATCATCTGGAACTGTATCAAGCTATTTTTAGAAAAAATCTAAAAAAATTATAATTTACGATGTGGCGAATTTCGTGCGAAATGTTTCATTTTTCAAGGACGTTTTTGAGGACCTTAGGATCCACAAAAACTCTCCAAATCTTGCGGCCAGATGCAGGATATGAAACTCTTTCATCTGAATAAAAATTTAGTCTTGAGAGTGGTATGGTTGCTCTATAGCGCCCCCTAGCACTTGCGCACATTTTTGACGGCCTCAGTATATATGAAAACTCACAAAAATTGGCGCCCACGTAAACACCGGGGAGTTTTCTTAGTGTGTTCAGCGGTTTGGCCCATACCTATAAGCGGGCTCTGTAGCGCCCCCTAATGTGTGGAAAGGCCTTAACTTGGACATAGTTAATCCAATCGTCACCAAATTTGATACACATATTGCTCTAACCATTGCGAACATCTTTCCCATTTACCTTCATTAGCTCCGCCCAACCAGAAGGCGGCCATTTTGAATTTATGAATTGTCATGTGTTTTATATTCTTTCTAACTCCTCCTAGGCCGTAATTGCAATCTTCTTGAAACTTGGCAGGTATTATCTACCGACACTCACGATGACAAGTTATCCAAAGAATATTGATAGTGCAAAAATTGTGCGAGTTATAGAGGACAAACCTCCTCTAAGGGTTGTTGAAAGAAGAAGTTGCATATCTGGCCAAGATTTATTCCAATTGCCACCAAACATGACACAGTTGTTTCACATAGCGGTGTGAGCAGCCATACCATTTTTGAGTGAATAGGACATTAGATGGCGCCGTTAGAATTTATTGTATTCTTTTTAATGTATTTTTTTCTTCCTGTAGGCGGAACAGGAAGTTGTGTATCTGGCCAAGATTTATTCCGATTGCCGCCAAATAAGGTTCCGCATAGCAACATGAGCATCCGTGCCAAAACTTGAGTGAATCGGACATTACATGGGGCTTTTAGAATTTTGTTTTATTCACTACCCACATTGCAATACATTTAGTATTAATGCCATCTGCATGAAATGTTGGATTTTGAATCAAATGTTATAAATTGTAACTGTATTTCTTTCACAACAAATGCCTGTCTGACTGAATAGGTCATTTATCGGGGCAGATGTGGCTCACCGGTAGAGTAGTTGCCTGCCAAACTTGGGCACATTTTTAACGGCCTCAACATATACGAAAACTCACAAAAATTGGCTCCCACATAAACACTGAGGAGCTTTTTGAGTCTGTTCAGCAATTTTGTCCATACCTGTAAGCGGGCTCTGTAGCGCCCCCTAATGTGTGGAAAGGCCTTAACCTGGACATAATTACTCCAATCTTTACCAAATTTGATAAACATATTACCCCACCCATTGTGAACAACTTTCCCATATACCTTCATTAGCTCTGCCCAACCAGAAGGCGGCCATTTTGAATTTATGAATTGTCATGTGTTTTACAATCTTTCGAACTCCTCCTAGGCCGTAACTGTAATCTTGTTGAAACTTGGCAGGTAGTATCTACTGACACTCACGATGATAAGTTATCCAAAGAATTCTGATATTGCAAAAATTGGGCAAGTTATTGAGGACCAACTTCCTCTCAGGGTTGTTGAAAGAGGAAGTTGCATATCTGGCCAAGATTTATTCCAATTGCCACTAAACATGACACAGTTGTTGTGCATAGCGGTGTGAGCATCCATGCCAAATTGTAAGTGAATTTGACTTTAGACGGCGCCGTTAGAATCTTTTTTTATTTTTTCTAATATATTTTTTTCTTCCTGGACAAAAACAAATTCATAATTTATCCAACCAATTTTTCATCAATCATGCGTATCATCTGGAACTGTATCATGCCATTTTTTTTTTAAATCTAAAAGAACTATAATTTGCGATATGGCGAATTTCGTTTGAAAGAGGAAGTTGTTTATCTGGCCAAGATTTATTCCGATTGCCACCAAACAAGAGGCAGTTGTTCCGCATATTGGTGGGAGCATCTCTGCCAAATTTCGAGTCAATAGGCCATTAGATGGCGCCGTTAGATTTTTTTTAATTCTTTTTTTTATATATTTTTTTTCTTCCTGTAGGCGGCGGCTGTTGAAACAGGAAGTTGTGTATCTGGCCAAGATTTATTCCAATTGCCACCAAATAAAAGACGGTTATTCCGCTTAGCAACATGAGCATCCATGCCAAATCTTGGGTGAATCGGACATTACATGGGGCTGTTAGAATTTTTTTTAATTCATTACCCAAGTTGCAATATATCTAGCATTAATGCCATCTGCATGAAATGTTGGATTTTGAATGAAATGCTATGAATTGGAACTGTATTTCTTTAACAACAAATACCTATCTGACTGAATAGTTTGTTTATTTAATGGGGATAACATGTAGGAGAGCCTTTAATGGCACTGTAACTGCATGACAGTCTGTTACTGTCAGTCATGTGTGACTCAGCTGGCACAGCCCCCCCATGAAAGCACTACACTACAGCACCATACCATAGCTGGAGGGTGTTCTCTCATTGAGCTTCATGAGGTAGTAGGTTGTAGAAGTAGAACAAACACACACACAGACAGACAGACAGACTCAACTAAAATCTGTGTAATAACTGAAAACATGTCTGATATTCTAGTTTCTTCAGAGTACCCCCCTTTGCTTTTCTGATAGCGCTGCAAACCCTTGGTGTTCTCTCATTCATATTTTTCATATTCATTCATATTATATTCATATTTTGGCAAGAACCAATCAGCTAATTAAGGGAAATGAGCAGCCATCATTACTTCTAAGAAATGCACGGGCAGTTGGTCCGGAAGAGTACAAAAACTCTGAAAGTGTCCCCAAGTGCAGTCCTAGTTGGCTTTAAACTTTTCAGATGACATGTTTTCAGTTATTTCACCCTTTTTTGTTAGGTACATAATTCTGCATGTGTTCATCATAGTTTTGATGCTTCAGTGATAATCTACAATGAAAATGGTCATGAAAATAAAGGAAACTCATTGAATATTTTGGCCTGTATTGCATATACACACACACACTCACACACAGACACACACACACACACACACATACACACACACACACACACACACACACACACACACACCCCCACACCCTGATGAAGGAAAAAGTGGCTGTAACTACAGTGTACGTTGTCGTATCTGCTTGAAATTTCCCACAATCACCAAGAGTCCAAGCCTGAGGACATCTACAGGCCATTATGGACTTTTGGAGATAGCGCCACCAACTGGCAACAGGAAATCAGCCTAATATGACAAACATCATCTGATTGACATTAAACTTAGAATGTGTGGTCTACATGTGCACTGTAAAAAAAAAACTGTGAAAAAACGGTAATATTCCGGCAGCTGGGGCGCCAAAAAATTACCGTTAAATAACGGTAAAACC
>NC_048417.1:27446262-27456184 GCF_013103735.1 Etheostoma cragini | reverse complement strand
GAGGTTTCTGGGCTCTATTCTAACATAAATTAATAGTATATACTACTACACTGTAATATAAATTGTCAATGTAGAAATGTAAGTAAATTAACAAGCGAATCCATATAAAATTACTGAACGAATATCTTTTACTGTCAATTGTCACTAATTGCACCTACTTATAGTAATGTTTTTACCGTATCAAATCTTAATACTAAGATTTAGCTTTTAAATAACTCATATTTGTGAATATATGATACATTCTGATAGTGGTTTTTACAAACTTATGTGAAAACAATACATTTTCTTTTTGTGTGTCTAATTACAGTGATTGTGGCTGTTTTAAATGACAAAAACTGTATTTTTATAGTTTAATACTGCTTATAGACAGTTTAAAAATGCTTATAGACATTTTTAGTCTGACTAAAAAAGCAATTTTCCAAGGTATTTGTTTTCAAAATAATGAATTTTTCCATAATTTTACGAGGTATTCGTCAATTCACAAGTATTCTATGTAACATGACAGAAAAAATACTTTTTGTTGCTGTTAATTACCACTAATTCTATCAACTTTTAGCAGTGTTTTTACAGTATTAAACTTAAATTTAACATTTTTATCTTATAAATAAACAAATAATATTTGTGAAAATACAATGAATTTACTTCATTGGTGATGTTTGACCTGCCCCCTGTGGTTTTGCCACGCCCCCATCCACAGATAATGAACTGTATACTCAGTCTTATAGCAGCAAGTTCCATCTTCATTGGTGATGATTTGCAGCGTATGAGTGCCGCGCAAATTCACTGCTGCAAAAATTGGCCTATGCCAGTAATAATTATTATTTTATTATTTAACATGTGGGAGAGCCTTTAATGACACTGGGACTGCATGACAGTCTGTCACTGTCAGTCATGTGTGACTCAGCTGGCACCCCCCCCCCCCCATAAAATCCCTAGCTATAGCAACAAAGATGGAGGCTGCTCACTCAATGAGCTTCATGAGATAGTACGCAGTGAATGTAGGTTAAAGGTATGCATGAATTTTCAGAAAAATGTAGTACAAGTATCTCAATTAAAGGTAGTCAATTGTGTAACCTAAACTGTTGCATTCCAGCCCTGGTGATTTGTTTTTATCAGTGTAAGTAATTGTATGAAGTGATTTATAGAACCAAAGTAATTGTTCCTTTCTGTTTTGTCTATACAAGTGTTCTGTTATGGAGGAACTGTTTATTAAACGATGTAATTGTTTTTCTTTTGGTTTTATGAATTTTACTGTGTAGTCACACACCTCCTCCTGTTTTCCTTTATCATTGTTCTACTTGTCTTTATCATTCTCCTAGCTTTTCATGTATTTTCTCCCTATTTTTCACTTCATCTGTTTCTTGCCATTGTCTGCTTAATAATTTTCCTCATCCTCGATGTTTTTTTAGCTGTTTTCTATCCATCTTTTCAGTATCTGTCAGATTAAGTTAGAGAGAGAGTGTAAGATATTTTTATTCATACAGATTGGATGTAAATGATTTGTGTATTAAAAATATATGATCCTTGGCTTGTATTATATTTGATACAAGTGACAATGACAAACAAGTTATGTACCTGGGTGCTGATCTTTTTCCCTCATCTGCAAGCTAGTGCTGTCAAACTTGCCATGAAGTGGCATCCTCTCTGAGCCTACCATTGCTTTGTGTGATTTGAGTGATTTTGCATATTTTAATGACGTCAATTATAAAATTATAAATTTCCTCAGTTTGTCCAAATATGAGTATTTCAAACAAGTCACATTTAATTCTGTTTGTCTTGGAGAAACCTTCAGACGTTGAAGTCCCATGAATAAAACATTAAAGGTTGAGGGAAAAATATGCATCATCTCTGTCCCTCACCTTCCCCCACTCTACCTTGTGACTCTAAAGAACAGATCTGGTCAAGTCTGGCAATTAACATATGGAAAGGAGCATCCTGCTAGACACCAGGAGGAGACGTCCTGTCTCTTACCCCCTGGGATCTTAGACTAGGCTGGGGCAGTGCAATGTTGATTGAACTACTGAAGGAGTAATGATGTTAGAATTTCACAGTTAGAAAATTGTAACAACAGCTATGTGACATTATCACTGCAGTGTGACACTAGGCCTTACTGACACAGAGGTTAGAACACAGAATTTCTATTTCCGTCCAAGTAAATCATCTGAAAAATTTATAAAAAGCACTACTGTAAGCATATCACATGGGCTATATACTAAAATAGTACTCTAGCCACATGTCTCAACTTAGAACAGAAAAAATCAAGAAAAAAATGACTTATAAAATGGATTTTATATGAATGTATTTCTACAGATATGTCCGTGCGTTTGTCTTATTTCTAAAAAAGCCAAAGAAAGTTCTAAATACAAAACTTCTGAAATACAAAAACACATCAAAATCACTCATAGATATGTCTGAAAGAAGTACATACATAGATTTATAGAAATAAGTAATCATAATTTCATGAAATGGTGAAATGCCATCAGAAGGCCATATTTTTACCTTGAAACAGCTTGAAGGGATAATGTTTGGCCATGTTTGATATCAATCAACTTGTCTTCTTATTGGCTACACAGGGATGCCAGTTTTATGACCTTATCTTCTAATTTGTGGGCTCCACTGTCAATCTTTCCCACGTGGGCCCAATGGGGAATGTGAGATTTAATTTGCTTAGCTTGGGGGTATCTTGAGATAGACTGATGCTATTGGCTGGGAACAAGGTTCATTGGAATCTGCACAAGCTAGAGATCTTAAAGGTGTCTTTGGTTTCTTTGTAGCTTGCCCAGGGAAAAAGATACACACGGTAGAAACCAAGAAATGATGCACTATCTAGATTTCTCTACGTCAAAACTTGGGCTGAAACTACAAGATTGTGAAGGGACCAGATAATTATGGATTACAAGGCTTGGATATTCTAATACTTTAGGGTGTTTTCGATGTAGGAAACTAAGGTTTTTGGCGATCTTTTACCGCTGTGATTAAAGACACGAGGAGACAGGTAGGAAACACACACTCGATTAGACTCAAATCTTTCTGTGTTTCTTTACTTCAGAACATGATTATAACCGTTGTGAGTCACCTTATTGCTTCGTGTGTGGGCTCGATGGAATCAGGAGACTTTAAGCTTTCAAATGATGTATGGCATGAGCGTGTTTATGACGGTTTAATGCTTACAATTAATGAGGGAAGTCAGCACTTCCGAAAAACGGCGAGTTTACGTCCCGGTGACGGGACCTGTCCTCCCATTACGTTAAGAGCAAGAGGAATAACCCCCCCGTGTCAGTGGTACAGACGGGGCACCGAGTATGACTGGCGCGCACAACGGCTTTGTGACTCCTGCAGAAGTCGCTGGACAGTGGACTTTTCACTGCATCCTGCACCAAGAAGATCTGTGTGCTCAAACATTTCCTCCGGAATGCACTGAAGTAATGAATGTTGTCATTCAGATTCTGAGCAAATTAGTGGCGAAAGGTTTAAATCCCCGTCAGTTCCGTTCCTTACTGGACAAGCTGGGAACAGCCAGAGTGGCTGGGAAAGCTCCACGTCTCGTGGACATGACAGCGCACCTGAACACCTGAACACAGCTCTTCAGGGTAAAGGAAGCGCAGCCTTGTGTGTCCTTTACCCTGAGGAGCTGTGGAGGTTTTGCCATTTGAGCCAAGTTGACAGTGCTAGCCCTATTTTACTAAACCTTTAACCCAACGTTTTTTTTTTTTTTCCGGAGTTAAAAATGTTTTGTTGCATGCAGAAATTATATTTCATTTTCTCTTCATTGATTTCATAAATGTAACACAGTATAGTTTGTCTATAAATAGCACAAAGGCAAAAAAAAACGTTACATACAGTGTTATTTCATTTAAAATTTCAAAAGGGTTTTGTGGCTGCCAGTGCTTTCTTTACTGTGTGAAACGGGTCCAAATGGCTCTTTGAGTGGTAAAGGTTGCCAACCCCTGCCCTAGACAAATACAGTATACATATGCAAATATTTATTTTTGCTTCATTGAGACCCTATTTATTAACATTTATTTTGAATTTAGTCAATGGCTGTATGATGTAATGACATTCAAATGTAAGACTTTTCTTCCTGACAGGTAAAATGTGCAAGACACTTTGATTATTATGTATATATATTAAGTAGTACATTATCAATTATCAACCTAGCTGATTCTAGAAGGCCAATTATTTTGATAAACGTGGTGAATGCTCGAGATATGGTTGTGTTTTAGCTATGTATTGTCATGTTTTTCTTTAGATAACTCTTATTGAAATTCAGTATGTAATTTAATGTCATTTATTTTGCTCATAGATGTCTTACCCAATGAAAATAAGAAAGGTGGACGATGAAAAGGTGGAGGTTGCAAGGGCTGCACTGCAGTTGTGCGCAGTAAGTGATTTGTGAAAGTATGAAATGGGGTTAAATATTGTTGTTTTGAAGTAACTTATGCTATACTGTAGAGTAGGAAGTTATTTTAATTTTTAAATACCATTAACATGAAATAATAAATGTAGACTATTTTTATCTGTGGTGAAATGTTTCACGGTATTAATGTAATGTTTACAAAACTAAAGACAACTTAATGTGTGTTTGAAATGTGGTTTAATTTGCATCATTTAGTTTGAAACACATATTTTGTTAGTACAATTTTATTTGGTAAGGGTTTGTGTTGCATCCATATTTTGAGTTTAAACATGATAGAAGCGGTAGTAATTCATAAAAAGTGGCTTTAAAAGCTAGGTTGCTAGGGTTAGAACGGCAATACCCCCTTAGTGGTTTAATCTGATTTGATTAATGGATTTGCAATTTAATGGGCCATGCATGACAATGATAAATGAATAACTCCAACTTTTTTTACAATAGAAAGAAAATGAAAGTAAGTTATTACTAATAAAGTTGTATATGGTAACAATAAAGTAATAAAGATTATTTAATAAAAGTAATTTTATGAAAAATAAAAAAATGACAATAAATTATATACACATCAAGACTTATGTTTACACAAAAAGCAAGTACATAAATGCCAAAATGTATCTCTATATTTAGCAGTTATAATGTGCATTCATGTATTCAAGTTGTTCGATGTCTCACTATTATTTTTGAATAGTATTTGGTTATTTAGTAATATGATATAATCTATTTTATTTGCAGTATTCAGTACGGGATCCTGGAGCATCTCGGGAAGAGGTCTACAGCCAACTAATGAAAGCCATTGATGGCATAATGGACGTTGTCTGTAGGGAGGTGCGTCTTAGGCAAACATTAATTAAAAACAAAATTGGCAATTGAATAAGGTCAAATCTGACTTGATGCGGGAGAGACAACGTCACGCCAATGAAAAGGAGAAGCTTCATCACAGAATCCAACAATTGGAGCAGCTTCTGGCATAGGAGTTGGAAGGTTTCTTTAATGAAGATGATTATGGTAAGTGTTTGTGTTTAGTAGACGATTGCATGTTGGCCCAAGTATGACTGTGGTGGAATGGTTGATTTGTGTATTTGTGTCATCTGATGCATTAAAGAAATACACTAAAACCCATGTTACTAGGACCAGTACAGAGTTGTGAACATGAACTTTCTGGTCACAGTGTGTTCACAATATAGTTCAATTTGTGTTTTGGGAGTGTAATGTGATAATATACAATTTTGGTTTTGATTGTGTTGTTAAAACAAATATTGTGAGACAAATGCTTAGTTATAATGAATGTGTTTTATTCGTATTTTCAGCACTCTTTCAAAATGAAAACCCAGTGGCTGCAGAAAGGATGCAGACCACAGTGTTGTCCAAGGAGAAGGAAGGAAGGAAGGAAGATATATAGGAAGATGAATAAAAAAAGAATGAAGAGGAGGGTGTTTATGTATTTGTATTTATATTTTTAATGTATATTTTTATTGTACAGTTATAGTAATTTTTAATAAATGTTATGCTAAAAATGTTCTCCATTTTTTCTTGAGAGAATATGTGTATATTTGTCATATAGAATGCTGTGTGAGTGAAATACAGATTGATGTAGAGAATAATTTATTAAGTGTAGGTCTAAGAAATGTTTTTAAGAAGTATTTACCACAGAAAGTAATTGCTAAACTTTTTCACCTTGAAATATATACTCCGTATGTCTCAGCTAAAATAACTGCCTTCTGTAGGTCCTATTTTGGCTAGGGACCTTGTTCTCACCTGTTGCAATCTGTGCTCACGGTTAAATAAACGTGAGCAAAGTAGGACGGACATTGAAAGATTTTAAAATTCTGGGCTCAATTACTCTACAGTGAAATGATAAATATGAATTATTGACATTAACAACAAGCTACAAATTCATTTTTATCAAAACGAGCCGTCCTCCAACCTGGAGAAATGAGACTGGTGTTTAAAGCAGCCGGCGGTGCTTAAACTATAACACCGACATCAAAATATCTATTAATTTAATGATTAATTAAGGTAGTGTATCCACACTTATGTTTTATTAGTAAGTGCTTTAATACATAGGAGGACATAAGTTACAAGACTACATATTTCGTTTTTGAACGAAGGAACTACTCATCCCATTAACCGCCGCGCCCCACTGAGTAAAGGGAGCTAATGCTTGTTTAGCTAAGAGCTAATTCGGCCAAACGCTAGCCGAGACAGCGTGTAATAACTTTAAAAGACAAAAAAAAAAACTGAAAACATTTAACCTATAAAATGTATACCAGCTGTTACGTCAGCTTTAGCCTGCTTTTCCAGTGTATAGTTTGAGTATAAAGTTATTTAAGAGTGAATCAAGCTTTCTGCTGAGGGTCAGCTGAATTAGCTGCTTGGTAAACTAACGTGAGCTGGCTTACTGTAGAAGACCCTTTTCCGGTATCCGCTGTGTGCGGGACTGCGACGTAATGACGTTACACGTTACGTCACGCAGGTGATATAAACTGGTTGCTCCTTGCTAACAAAGCCTTTCTGTATCTACACTTCGTTTAAACAGTAAAGTTAACCTAAACTTCGGCTTTTGTGGATTCCTTTTTTGGAAAACTGAATTAGCTGTTTGGTAAACTAACGTGAGGTGGCTAACGGTAGAAGACCCTTTTCCGGTATCCGCTGTGTGCGGTGCGGGTTACATGTTACGTCACGCAGGTGATATGAACTGGTTGCTCTGTGCGAACGGAGCCTTTCTGTATCTACACTTTGTGTGAACATGTAAGGTTAACAGTAGGTTTTCGTGGATTCCTTTTTTGGAAAAGACTTCTTTTTCAAATACAGCACGTTTCTACAGATTTTTCTACACCAGAAATTGTTTGGCCACAAAGTAAGTGAATTTCTACGTAAAATGTATTGTTCACGTGGGACTTTGTTTACTTTCCTAGCCAATTGTATTGTATACCTGGTTAGCATGCTACACGTGTTTAGTCATTGTTAGCAATACTAGTTGATAACCAAATTACTTTGCGTAACTTATGTTAAGACAATGACGTTGAACCAGTGTGTTGTAAGACAGGAGAGCTTAACTGTTACCATTTATGTCAGTAATGTGATCCTTTTTCCATTGCAGTTTAGTACCGCCTCATGCGCGAGGCGAGCCGTGGATGGAAGTTATAGTGTTTTTGATTCTCTGCGTGTTGCCATAGCGAGAGGGCAAGTTATTTTCTAATGAACATGTAGGCAGAAACAAAAAGCGTTAGCTTAACTATTTACCGGTGTCGTACCAATGCACTTATCCCTGGCCGCGGGAGCGGCGGTTTCCGGGGAGAGTCCCCGATTTCGGTGATCTGTCCCCGGAAATGTCCCCGGTTTTCAATGTGTGTGCAAAAGGCTGTCTATCACCAGTGACTGTTAGAGTGCATGTCTGTGACTAGCGCGGACACGCGCTTAACACCACACGCGGCCACGCTCACAACCCGGTGGAAAAAGGAGAGAAAGAAAAAAAGTTCTGGAGGATTGCCAGTTGAGATCGTGTGTGTGCGTACATTGATAACCGTAAGTTGTAACTCATGTTGTCAGTTATTGTATTATTAGTCTATATTTCTTGCAGATTTAAATTGACTTAACAGCTAGCAGCTGAAGAATAGCTAACAGTTAAAGAATATAACGCTAGTTTTTGCATTATTCACTTGCTAGCTAAATTGTTAAGTTAACTGGTGTTCTCCGTTGGAAATCCTGCTAGCAGGTGAACAGCGTAGTAACGACAATGTCGTACTTTTAATTGAGCATTTTCATTTTCTCCTACTTGCCTATTGTACGTTCTTACCTATTTTTATAGCTTTACTTTGCATGTTCATATACATTTTACAAAATATTATGAATAATCTAGATGTATTAAAGTGTTTTAAAGAGGAGACTTTATTGATCTGGTGGTAAAATTCAAACGCTATAGCTGCCAAGTCAAGCTTCATTTTGGTGAACGTAACTCAAAAGTAATTCAAAAGTAGTGTTATGCATTACAATTGAGAGACAGTATAATATTGTAATATAACTTATTACTCTCAAATGACAGTAACTAGTAATCTATAATTAACTTGCCCAACACTGCAGATGAATATAAACAATGTTTATATTCCTCACCTGCTAGTTAAATTGTTAAGTTAACTGGTGAAAATCACCAGTTTGGCTCTATGAGCCAAAGTTTTCATGTGCAAGAACGAAATGTGATGCCATAGTGACAAATGTATTTGCACCCTGGGCCATGACACAGCTAACCCACGATCTTGGCCAGGCTAACTTTGTGTCTTTGTCCGTTGATGCCTCAAACCATGGCCATGTACAACTGCTGCCCATACTCGTCAGGTACTGCAAGTTGTATGATGGCAGCGCTTGCGTTGAAACAAAACTTTTGGATTTTGTTGAAATCAAAGGAGAAACTGCAGCAGATATTGCAGAGGAGATTCTTGTGGTTGTCCGGAGACATGGTCTAGAGGAAAAGGTTGTGGCCCTATCTGCTGATAACACAAACACAAAGTTTGGAGGAATTGACAGGGCAGGAAGGGTGAATGTCCACACCAAGGTCAAAGATTCCCTTCAGCGAGAGGTGATTGGCCTTGGATGCCCGGCACACATCATTCACAACACAGCACAAACTGCACTGGACATGGTTCCTCTAGATGTGGAAAATCTCCTCACCAAGGTATTTGGCTATTTCCACATTTTTACAGTCCGTGTGGAGAGACTAAAGGGCTTTTGCAATTTTGTGGGTCAAGAGTACCACAACATTTTGGGACACAGCAATGTCCGCTGGCTGTCGATGCTCCCAGCCTTGGAGAGAGTCCTACAAATGTATGCCGCCCTCAAGTCATTTTTCCTCTCCGAAGAAAAAAGTCCTGTTGTTGTCCGCAGGCTGTTTGAAGATCCCTTGACCGAGCTGTGGCTGACATTTGTTCACGGTAACCTGGTTATTTTCCATGAGGCCATAAAAATGCTTGAAGGCCAGGACCGCTGTGCAGTTGAGTATGCTGCCATTCTCAGAAATTTCCAAACCAAACTCCCTGCAAGGCGCGATAACAACTTCCTGCCAGTGATGGCTAGAGGTCTTCTGAGAAACCTGGAGGACAAAAGAGACATTTCTGGGGAATTCAAAGTGTTTTTTTTGACACTGCCGTGAAGTACTTGGATGCATGGGGAAAGCATGTGGATGACCTCCATGACTTGAACTGTCTACTTCTGAAAAAGCAGCCTCAGAGATTGGAAATTGAAAAGGTGGTAGCCACCATCCAAAGGAAATGCCCCAATGTGGCAATTGATGAAGATCATCTTTTTGATGAGGTGTCTGGTCTCCAGGAGTTCCTTCAGGGGGGTATACTGGAGGAATGGAAGAGAGATGAGACACCTCTCACTCAGAGATGGGGAACAGTAATAAGCCATTTCGAACTTACTGAAATTCCCCACACCAACCTAGTGTGGTAAAATAATACAATGGCTGAGGTGGTGATGAGCAGGGCACTCAGGAACGGCCACGTAAAAGCTGGCTTA
>NC_048417.1:27439917-27446162 GCF_013103735.1 Etheostoma cragini | reverse complement strand
TCGGTAAATAATGGCTGCCAAGTTAACCTCATAAGCTGGAATGTTAGGGGGTTGAATCACCCAATAAAGTGTAACAAGTAGGGGTGATCCGAGAATCCGGCTGAAACGAGTATCCGGTACGGATAAAGCACTTTCGCCGAGTACAAGTATTTTACGAGTAATATGAGTCAATATCCGTGCTCGGATTGAATACAACTCCTCAACTGGCCGCGCAGCTTTCTGTGATAATCACAGCGCCCCCCGCCTACAAACACGCTCGGCTCAATCTCACACACACACACACACACAACATGGAGAAATGCACTCCCTCGGCCTCTCTTCTCTCTCTCTCTCTCTCTCTCCCGCTCAGTCAGGCGGGCAGTCAATCGGGTCTGCGGATCTGTTCCGTTAACGTTTAGGGTTTCTTCAGCTTCAGGTTTGCTTTTAACTTCGGTTTATAGTACTTACATAGTAACCAGTAGATTTCTGGGGAACGTGGGTTTAAGACATGCTTCTCGGTTTAAATGCAACTCCCTTCCCGTCTCTGCCATCGGAGATTATTTTTTTTACTGTCAGCTGCCCCCCCCGCCCCCTCTCTCTCTATGTCTCTCTCTTACTCACACACACACACACACACACACACACACACCTGGTGTGAAAAAAAAAAAAGAACGAAAAAAAAAAATCACACTGATCATAAAAAAATTTAAAGTTAAAAAAGAAAGTTATATTGAGTATGAAAACTCTTGTTCATTACATTTTACTTCTTAATTGCAACAGCATGTGTTGTATTCAGTGTTGCAAAACGTTCTGTATATAGTATGTTTGTTACCATGACAACACCATTGATCTGAAGCTTGATGCTGTCATGTAAATAGTTTTCAAATCAGCAATTAATATAACAATTTTTGATCAACTCATATCAATTGCATGCTTAAATAACATACCGGTTAAAGCCCAGCACATTTCAAGAGAGCCCGATCCACTTCCGGTTTAAATCTGACCACTTCCGGTTAGGCCCCGCCCAGTCCGAGTACGGATCCGGATACAGATAATTCATGTGGTAAACAGATACAGATAATGCTGTACTCGCTCATCCCTAGCTGTTACCTTCGACAGCCAATAAATTTACAGTAGAGGTCATACCAGTTGCATTCATGAGAATGCTTTGCATCAGATTACACATCCAATTCCTCTTAAAAATGGAAGGGAGAGTGTAATCTGTTGTGTCCTCAAACATAAGAGAAGCTCGCTTGTTTGTAGTTGCATATTAACCCGCCATTTTAATTAATTCATTAGTGAGTATAAATTAAAGACGCAACAAACTGAGAAACTTAAAGCAAATCTTTTCTGCTTAATTTACAGTCTTTAACACCAGCAGAAACTGCATAATCTCAGGACCACTGCCCTCCGCCTGTTTTGGCGATGTAAAGTGTAGTCCATTAAGGCAACTGCGCATATGGCTTAAGGGCTACTGCTGTACCAAAAAAAAAAAAACTGGGTGGACAACTTCATTACCTTCTACCACAGAACTGACCTCTTCAAACATGATTGCCTGAATCAAACAGGACCTTCTCTTTTATCCATGAACAGGTTGTGGTGCTGTATGTAACCATCTGCATCACACCCACAGAATCACAGGGAGAAGAGAAACTCTGTGATTGTCTGTGTTGGCTCTGTTCATTTCTTACAGCCCTCTCTTTGTAAAAGATCTCCAAACTCAACCAGAAAGGTAAAGATCCTGCAATTGAAATGAAAAATTCTGCTGTTATTTTTGGTAAAAGTACAGTGGTGTGAAAAAGTGTTTGCCCCCTTCCTCATTTCCTGTTCCTTTGCATGTTTGTCACACTTAAGTGTTTTGGAACATCAAACCAATTTAAACAATAGTCAAGGACAACAAAAGTAAACACAAAATGCAATTTGTAAATGAAGGTGTTTATTATTAAAAAGGTGAAAAAAAATCCTAACCATCATGGCCCTGTGTGAAAAAGTGATTGCCCCCTAAACCTAATATCTGGTTGGGCCACCTTTAGCAGCAACCACTGCAACCAAGCGTTTGCGATAACGTGCAATGAGGCTTTTACAGCGTCCTGGAGGAATTTTGGCCCACTCATCTTTGCAGAATTGTCCTAATTCAGTTACATTAGAGGGTTTTCAAGCATGAACAGCCTTTTTAAGGTCATACCACAACATCGCAATAGGATTCAGGTCAGGACTTTGGCTAGGCCACTCCAAAGTCTTCATTTTGTTTTTCTTCAGCCATTCGGTGGTGGACTTGCTGGTGTGTTTAGGATCATTGTCCTGCTGCAGAACCCAAGTTCGTTTCAACTTGAGTACACGAACAGATGGTCGGACATTCTCCTTCAGGATCTCTTGGTAGACAGCAGAATTCATAGTTCCTTTTATCACGGCAAGTCTTCCAGGTCCTGAAGCAGCAAAACAGCCCCAGACCATCACACTACCACCACCATATTTTACTGTTGGTATAATGTTCTTTTTATGAAATGCAGTGTTCCTTCTACGCATGCAGGCCATTTTTGCCCAGTCTTTTCCTGATGGTGGCGGCATGAACGCTGACCTTAACTGAGGCAAGTGAGGCCTGCAGTTCTTTGGACGTTGTTGTGGGGTCTTTTGTGACCTCTTGGATGAGTCGTCGCTGCGCTCTTGGGGTAATTTTGGGCGGCCGGCCCCTCCTGGGAAGGTTCACTACTGTTCCATGTCTTCGCCATTTGTGGATAGTGGCTCTCACTGTGGTTCGCTGGATTCCCAAAGCTTTGGAAATGGCTTTATAACCCTTTCCAGACTGATAGATCTCAATTACTTTCTTTCTCAATTGTTCCTGAATTTCTTTGGGTCTCGGCATGATGTGTAGCTTTTAAGGATCTTCTGGTAGACCTTACTGTGTCAAGCAGCTCCTATTTAAGTGATGCCTTGATTGTGAACAGGTGTGGCAATAATCAGGCCTGGGTGTGGCTAGAGAAATTGAGGTGTGGACAACCACAGTTATAGTATGTTTTAACAAGGGGGGCAATCACTTTTTCACACAGGGCCATGATGGTTAGGATTTTTTTTCACCTTTAATAATAAACACCTTAATTTACAAATTGCATTTTGTGTTTACTTGTGTTGTCCTTGACTATTGTTTAAAGTGGTTTGATGTTTCAAAACACTTAAATGTGACAAACCTGCAAAGGAACAGGAAATGAGGAAGGGGGCAAACACTTTTTCACACCACTTTATTATTATGTACCAGGTCACAATAAACAACCTGACATAATTTCGAGAGGGAGGTCTGCTTTTGTCTAGCAAAAGTTACACAGGGGGTAACCAAAATATCATGCTGTTTTTCACCTGATATTTTGTGTATCCCATCCCCTAACATGCAAAGGATCTGTCCTCAGCAGACCTCTCCGCATTATGTCAAGTTGTTTATTGTGACCTGGTACATAATAATACAATAACAGCTTTTGCATGATAGTGGATGGGATACACAAAATATCAGGTGAAAAACAGCCTTAAATTTTGAGTACCTACTATGTAAATCATGTGGTAGACCAGTCAAAAAACATTTGGTTATTGAAACCCCATGTTTAATTAAATTAAAAGAAATCATGTTAGAGGACAGGGAGGATATATAGGCCTATCAGTCAGCCTGATTAATCCACACTATTTAATGACGTTATACACTTCACACGTTGCCTTAACCCTCTGAGCCCGAGACACTCGCCGACGAGTAAAAAAGCACCTCTGATTCATAGTTTAATAACTTTTGAACGATACAAGCGATTGGCTTACCTCCGGTTGCGTTTAAATCCTGACGCTTCCGCGATTACGGCGGTCTTTTCCTTGTCTTTCTAACCTCTACAGGGGATTTTCTATCCAGCCTGGAACTTCAGCCTCTTTGGGCTTTAAATCCACACTGTTTTATCCAAGATTGATCCACTTTATGTCCATAATTCCATAATTCTGATTTGTGCCGCTGGCGCCTGTGCTCTCCTCTCTCTCTCTCCTGTATTTTTTTATTTTATTTTTATTTATTTTTTCAGTAAGTACATGCCCATATATGGGAGATAAAGTCACCCCTCTTGTATGGAAAGCCAGAGGGGACAAAAAGGCCTATAGATTCTATGAAAGGCCAAATTGTGCACTATTTTTGGCATAAGTAAATGTCATGAGAGCAAAAGCGTCTTGACTTTCTTTGAAAAAATGCATATATGTTGTCAACTGTATAAGTTATAATGATTATTTCTTCACAGTGTGACTCCCAAGACATATGAGAAGAGTTTTAGAAAGGAAAATGGCTTATTAATTAATAATCTGTCTGTGATATCAATACATTTCTGGAAGATTCTTGTTCCGTTTTATTTATTTATTTATCTTTAAGGCCCTACAACCATTTTTAAAATGCAAGTGACCTCACTGCAACCCAAATATTCTAATAACCCAGTTTGTCCTAAAAAATATGATGTTCATATCTTGACTGTAGACCACAGGGTTGATGTTTTACAAGCTTTTTTATAAAATAAATCCAGACGGAAAATAAACTGTAAAAATGGCCTCAGGGCCCCCAGGGTTAATGTAACAGACAAATTATCTTATTTATGTAGACAAGAGACTAAGGTGACCAGATTTCTGAGACAAAATCCGGGGACATTTTGAGCTCAGAGGCATAAATACACCCAAAACAGGTTGTGTTTTCATCTTTGTAAAGTTAAAACGGGGACACTGTCCCAGGGGCATCACTAGACCTAGAGCTGCAATGGGGCACAAGCCAGTCTGTGGGCATGCTCCCCTGTAAGAAAATCTCGTCTGTTTTAACATTTAAATGCATCAATCTGGTGCACTTTGAAAATAAATTCAGAGTTTACACTTGATTACTTTTTTATCTATGGATGGAAATATTTATGCTGTAGCCTGAACTATTTTACACTTCAGAATTTTTACCATGCACAGCTGGAATAGTTTTTTCTTATATTTATATAAATATTTTTGCATTAATGTCACTAGGAAGCATAACATTAGAAATATATATTTGTAAGTGAGATTTCTGGAATCTGGCAATATAATAGCCCTTATGATGGGATACTCTGGCTAAGCAAAAAAAAAAAAAAAGGCCTTTCTAGTTTCAGGTTTGGCCTACTGTACAATCTAAGAATGTAGAATCAAAACACACTATACAATTTCAGTAAACAATTTACTTAAATTCATTCAAGGTCATAGAAGAAACAATCAAGACTCAAGTCAATAACATGCATGAATATATTATGACTAGGGGTGGGTAAAAAAATGTATTCCTAAATGCATTGCGATTCTCTCTAGAACGATTCGATAATTGATTCTGATAAGTTAATAATTGATTTTTAATAAATGAAAAAAATGTGTCTCCAGACATGTACAAATCAGAAAACAAAGTGAAAGAGAATGAGAATGGGATAATGGACAACAACTTAAGAGCTTAACACAATGTCCAAAAAGAAAAAATAAATAAGTTTTGTATATATACACATAATCAAATAAAACATTCAAAAAATAATTAGGCAAAACACATAAAGTCCCCTGTACATGCATACTTTATCACATGACATCTGACCACCTCATGTTTCATGTTCTCCACCTTTAAACACGACTGAACCTCTGCCATGGAAGATTAATGTGAGAGATGGTGACTTTCACAAGCATCTTTAAGCATGGAATGACTACACAATAAAAACATCAGTAGACAAAACATTTCATTAAAACTTGTGTGTGTGACAAATACTGTAACATGTGAAAATCTAACGAACTCAGATTTATATGTATGTTTTTTTAAATCAGGCATGGAAATGTACAGAAAAAAATGGTTGTGTCGCGATGCATTGATAATCGGTTAAGAATCGAATCGTTGGCCTCTGAATTGGAATTGAATTGTGAGGTGCACAGAGATTCCCACCCCTAATTCTAAAATGTAACCCAGTCTATGTATTTTTCAGAGGAGTGTATCTTTCTAAGGATTTGTTTGTTTTTGGCCAGCTTCTCCATGAAGTCCTGGCATGGAAGGCTGAAGTTGGTCTTCACTGTGAGCAGGGCCTTCATGGTACAGACTGTGAAGCGATTTCTTTCTGCAGTCCACACATCGTTCATCTGAGAGAAAACCCTCTCAACGGGAGCATTGCTTCCTGGTAAACAGATTACCACAGATGCCAATTTGGCTAGTGTTGGAGAAATCCTTCTATAAACTGACAACTGACTCCATGATGAATTAACACAGCGTTTATTCTTGTGGTCAA
>NC_048417.1:27437307-27439817 GCF_013103735.1 Etheostoma cragini | reverse complement strand
TGGTACAATGTGTCCAACCATAGCTCTGCCAAGTGAGTTTAATTCTGAAAAGCAGGGCCAAGGGTGGTTAGGGACACGTCCTGAGACCTGTTATCTATTGTGCAGGCCAAGCTCTGCTAGACACTAACCTTCTGGAGACAAAACACAGCACACAAACATGTCACGTGGTAGCAACTAAACTGCCCCCCGACAAACTTGGGGAGAGCTATGGATGCATGATTCTCTGTAACCTTGTCTCTGGAATATTCCATTGTAATAAACAATCTTTTATCCAACCTACGGACTTGAACCCTTCTTCCTGAAAGAATCTAGAAGGGCAGGATTTCAGCCCAACAGTCAATAGCCGAGGACTGCAGCAAACCCATCACCTGCAGGTGAACAGGCAGCAGAAAGAGCCAGGCACAAACAGACACGATGTATGGCCTACCGGCCCACATTCTGGATCAAAACTTTGGGCAGCATCAACGGCCAGTGAAAACGCCAGGTGAGGCTCAGATTGGGAACAACGTATTCTCTATCATCAACATGGACCAGCTAAGCAGCTAGTGGTTCCCAAGATGGCCCGTGACACTTTGCTTCTCTTGGGTTACTCTGTTCCCTGGGCTGGCCCCCTATGGAAGTACAAGACCCTGGCTTGCGTTAGACGGTACTTTCACTGGCCTGGTTTGCAGGCAGATATTGCCCAGTTTTGTAGGACTCAGTACCATAAGACTTCAAGTAAAGGGCCGTGAATTGCTCCACTCCAATCCCTCCCAATTGTTAGCACTCCCTTAGTGTGTCTTGGTATGAATGTTGTTGGTGCAGTTGAAAAAAGTAAACATTGAAACCGCTACATGTTGGTGATCACAGATTACTCTACTAGATATCCAGAAGTGTTTTCCCTAAAATCTGTCAAAGCAAAGATTGTGGCAAACAGCAGACAGTGGTGCTGCTGTGCACCCGATCAGTCATCATCACTGATTTGGAGCACCTGGTAAGACATGGAGGTGCTCAGTCAGTCAGTAAAACAAACTGCAGAGAGAAGACACTCCAAGTTCACCCACAAAGCTCAGTCCACAGACGCCAATGGTCGGTAAAATGTTTACTTACTTTCATAATGTTGAATTTTGTGTTAAATGGGTTTATGCAAAATATTAGTTCATTTTGAGTTTGAAAGAAATTAAAAGTAAGATACAAATGAATGGAAAATTTTAAGTTCTGTTAAATACTAGAGCTTCATTACCTTTGTGAGATTTATGAAATTGTCTTCTTTTTTCAATGTGTAATGTTTGAATGGTTCTGGCATTTAAATGTAAAAGCTTGTTTAAAATGTTAATTTTTGGTTTTGTCTTAAAAGGTTTACAACCTGACCTACAACTAATCAACAACTAATCTACTGGCAGACCAATCACCTGACAGAGCCAGATAAGAATAAAAGGATTTAAGTTGGAAGTTTGAGTTGTACTCGTGTCCTTTGAGAGCTGAACAAAGGGGGAACTTGACAGTGGCGAAAGATTTTCCAGCAGCACCTTGGTGCCAACCAAAATTCCTCCATGTCTTCTCCGAACTTCTCTCGCACCCGCTGCTTTGCCTCTGTCACGGCAGAGGCTGCAGTCCTTCTGGTCCGTCGGTACCTTGCAACTGCCTCTGGAGTCCTCCAGGATAACATGTCCCGGAAAGACTCTTTCTTCAGTCGGACGGCTTCCCTGACCACCGGTGTCCACAAGGGTGTTTGTGGGTTACCGCACCTAAGACCCTTAGACCACAGCTTCAGCAATGGAAACTTTGAACATTGTCCACTCAGGTTCAATGCCCCAGCCTCCACAGGGATATACAAAAAGCTCCGCCGGTGGGTCCACTAGGGGGCGCGTTATGGAGTAGACGTGCGACTCACGAGGTCCCAACTATTTCGCTAAAATTTACTAAATAATCTGTACAATTTGAGATAAGTTGGCTTGATTCGAGGTCTACAGGATAAGCGTCACCAGTTCTTGCTAAAATGCCTCCGAAATCCGCTGCAAAGTCATTGCAACAAACTATTTCGGAGTTGGAGGCTAACCGGGCTACATCCGCTAGCAAGGTAGCTCTTGAAGCGAGTACACTGCAGGCCTTCCGTGACATTGTGAAGGAAGTTATTAAAGAAGAAGCTGATAGTCTGCGGGAAGAAATCAAGCGATCTGTTGACTCCATAGCAACGACACTTGGTGAATGTCAGGAGAAGATACGTGAACATGACGATGAACTGAGCAACCAGGATGCGCGCTTACTGGCAATGGAGGCCCGGTTTACGGAGTTGAGCAACAAGCATGATAAGCTACTGCTAAAGGTGGATGATCTGGAGAATAGAGGAAGGCGGCGTAACCTTTGCATACTGGGGATAGCTGAAGGATTGGAAAAGGGGAAACCAACCAGATTCATCGCCGGTTTGCTGCACGAAGTCCTTGGTGGTCCCGATGGTTTGGAGAAACCCCCGGTCCTGGACAGAGCTCATCGGATGGCGGCAGCCCCGAAGCCCGCGGAGGGAGGACGAC
>NC_048417.1:27435965-27437207 GCF_013103735.1 Etheostoma cragini | reverse complement strand
TGGTTTGGAGAAACCCCCGGTCCTGGACAGAGCTCATCGGATGGCGGCAGCCCCGAAGCCCGCGGAGGGAGGACGACCACGGCCGTTCATTCTGCGCGGTCATTATTACCAGGAGAAGGAGTTGATTCAGCCCCTAGCTAGAGAGAAGGGTTGATTGGAGTTCCAAGGAAAGCAGATCTTCATTTTCCCGGATTATAGCGCCGATCTGAGCAGACGGCGCGCAGCTTTCAATGAGGTGAAAGGAGCGCTTCGGGGGAAAGGAATCCGCTACAGGCTCCTCTATCCTGCCCGACTCCAAATTACGCTCAACGGGGTAACACAGGTCTTTGACTCTCCTCAAGAGGCGAAAGACCGTCTCCAGTCCTTCGAGTGATAAGTATTTACGTTAGGACATGGCTCCGACTGTTTTTCGTTATTGGAATGCCATTTAGCAGAGCTAAGAACTCCTGATAGGTTCATGTTTACGTTGGGTATGAATACGTCGTTGAGCCTCTGACAGGCTCTTATATATGTTAATATTATTTAGCCTTCAGACTCTTAGCATAATTTGCTCTGCTATATATTTGATTTGCTTGAGGCATTTTTTCGTTTGCTTGCTGTTCGAGATGCTCCCTGCCTGTTGTCACGGGAGGTGGGTTTGTTTCCCTTTCCCATACACCGCTGTGGCCTTTTTGGTACATTGCTGCTTGGTATTGACCTCCCCTGCTAGGTTTAAACATTTTTCAAATATTTCTTCAAGCAATTTCTCTCTTTGTTCTTTTTTTATAAAAAAGATTAATCCCGGCCTATATTATGTGTATGCTTCTATATGTGTACATAGACGCATGTATACACTTCCTATAGGGATATAATTCAGGCTTGTTGTGCAGATTATTTCTGCCTTCTTATTTTCATAGTATTGGGTCTTCGGTGTGATGAATGGATCTCATAGAGGAAGTAGAGAAGCTTCTGGGATGTGGTGCTTGTCGTTTGGGGACGGCACTGAGGGTGGGGGTTTGTATGTTTATATGTTTGCTTGTTTCTTTGTTGTTGTTTTTTTTTGGGTGGGATATATAATCTTTGATTGCAGTTGGGCAGTGTTTGACTTATGTAATTGTCGTGGCTTGCAATATTTACTTTTTTGGATGTTTCATTGATGACCACCGCTCCCGATAATTCTTTCTCTTCGGTAAATAATGGCTGCCAAGTTAACCTCATAAGCTGGAATGTTAGGGGGTTGAATCACCCAATAAAGTGTAACAA
>NC_048417.1:27427255-27435865 GCF_013103735.1 Etheostoma cragini | reverse complement strand
TTAAGCCAGCTTTTACGTGGCCGTTCCTGAGTGCCCTGTTCATCACCACCTCAGTCATTGTATTATTTTCCCACATAAGCTTCCCGTGTGTGTGAAGGTCACAACAGGATACACACCCTTTTTCATTTATATTCATGTGTGTAAGCTGATGCAAAGCTTTCTCATAACACAATCATATCTAACCTAAATATGGTGACGGCCAACTGCCGACCAGTCACGTGAAAGTTGCCGGTATTTTTCACCAGGCATGTCTGCGCGGCGTCAGGAAGGTGCCGCGAGCCACAAAAGCTTGATATTCCACCAGCCGCGCCATAGGGTGTCCCCGTGAATCGTCTCTCCGATCCGGTAAAGATACGCCCCAGGTCTTTTTTCATGCGAGCCACAGGCCGGTTGCACAGCCGCAAAGGAGGGAAACAGCAAGAGTATCTAGTCAGTTTACCTAAACATCCCCAATATCCTTTGAGTCTACTCCACAACGCCATGGACAATGAGAGCATTTGTACATATAGCTACGAAAAGCATGTTTGAATCCCAAAGCAAAGGGCTTTCTAGCCGGAGAGTAGAGTTCATGTCCTGTAAGAAGTTAAGGAGAAAACACAAGACTTCCAACCAGTAAATATGCGTTTGTGTTATGCAGTGATGTTTGAAATGGAGACAGGCATAGTGTTTAATTTCCCGGAGATAAACAAAGAGTAACCATGAGTCGGTGTGTAAGCTGAGCTACATCTGCGGCGAGCAGTCTGCAGACCAGGGGAATAAACTTCAGATTCTCAGTTTAAGACCAAGTTTGAGCTCAATGATTAATCCAAAGCCTGGCCGGGTGTAGATGTTTCAACGTCACAGACAACAGACTCGGACAAGCTTTAGAAAAAACTTTGGAAGGATACAATGGTGTACAACTGTGAAAATGTTTTATGGTGTTCTCAGCTAATCGTAATCCGTAAAATAATGATTTTGCTCCAACTTGCTCCTTCCTTAAAAACTTCCATATGGATTTATTTTAAAGTGCGTTTTTTTCTCAAATAAAAAGAACATTTGTGAAATTACACTGTGTTCATTGTGGTTTAACCAAACTTTAATGTTTTCTGAAAATACATGTCTTTCCTATTAACCAACGTCCTGATAACAATATAATTCTATATGGTTTAGAGAAGGCATAAACCATAGGGGTACACTGTTAAAGTAATAATAGTGATAACATAAAGTAATAATTCAACTGGTCACTTCTCACTTCTTTCCTACACTTCATCTGGAGTAAAGCTATATTGTCATAGAGTTGCTCAAATGCTCAGTACTAGTACTACTGTAGCAGTGGTAGTAGTAGTGGATTGGTGTTTGTATCATTTCCAACACTGCTATTGTGAGGTATCACCATATCTTATTCTTTGTTCTTTAGATTATATGATATCAAGGGGAATGTCTGTAATGGCCCATAATGATTGTGTTGATGCTGTCATAAGACGTTTTACAGCCAGCCTGTCTGCAGTGAACTTCTTGTTTAGGGATAAGGAGCCTTTCATATGACTCAGTCTAAAAAGAATGGTAAAGTAAACATAAACAATTACAATACTGGTGTGTGCTGGTTGGGGGGGCCATGATCCTGTCTCAAATGTCACAAATGGATTTAGGCATCTTCAGATCAGCTGATCGCGGGACGAGCTTCCCGACCGGAGGCTCACTCGCCTAAACCACCCACTCACTCTCCTACAGCACCCGCTCTCCACCGCAGCTTTGCCGCCACACACACAAGCACCGGCCAAACAGCGACACGTTTTCACCGGAGGAAGAGGTAAACACTTAGAAATAACACTCGGGGATGCCTTCTATTCTTATATCTAGATAAGTGTACCAGTACTTATCTAAACTAACGACATGATCCCTGTCACTAGATCGAAAGAAAACGTTGACGTTCACTCGGTGCTATTCACTGACAGTGAAAAGTAAAGTCATTGTATTCACTGTTGCGTTGCTAGATAAAGGAGATAAATGAAGGAGACTTGCTCACAATCTTGACAATTCCTCATTTGCCCTCTCACATCTGGAAGGTTGGTAATTATTCGGCTGCTGGCCTTTCCTCCTCTTCCTCATCCCTGTCAGTCTCCGTAGTTCTTGTGCCAGGCTGAGACTTTACTCCCCATCGTGACGTCATCGCCGAATTGACTTCATAAACCCGCGAATACCAAAAATGACCAAAAACAAACTTTTAAAACTATTTGGAGACATTTTTAAAAAAGATATATATCTTGAGTGCTTTTTTGTACCCAATAATCAACAGTGATGTTAACTTTCAACATGGGCTTTAGGGCTATTGCTCGACCAAAACCAAACCCTGCGTGGACAACTTCACTACCTTTTACCACAGAACTTACCTCTTCAAACATGATTGCCTGAATCAAACAGGATCTTGTCTTTTGTCCATGAACAGGTTATGGTGCTATATGTGACCATCTGCATTACACCAACAGAATCACAGGGAGAAGAGATACACTCTGTGTTTGTCTGTGTTCGCTCTGTTCATTTCCTACAGCATTCTCTTTGTAAAAGATCTCCCAACTCAACCAGAAAGGTGAAAATTCTGCAACTGAAATAACAAATTCTGCTGTTATTTTGGTGAAGGTAACTCAACAGTAACGCAAAGTAATGTAAAGCATTACAGTTCAGAAACACTTATATTGTAATATCACCAATTACTCTCAAATGACAGAAAATAGTAATCTATTAATTTTTAAAAGAAACATGCCCACTGCCTGCCATTAGATCCGCACAGGACGCTGATTGGCTGGGCCTAGGCGGCTCGTACACAAACCATAGAATGTCAATACAATGGACTTAGCATCAGTTACTTCTCCCATTGGTTTGTGGTCTCATAAAGCTAGTAGTTAGAACTTTTCATCTTGCTAGTTTGGAGCCAGAAATGAACATTAGACAAGAGGGCGGACCTGGGAAGAATGCTGCATTTTGGACACAATCAAGTGTTCAATGGCGCTGCACTAAGCTACATGCTAGACAGGGAATATCGCAGATTTTTTACCAGTTGATGCGAGTTATCCAGCAGACTTTTGCCGAGTGGTAAACATGGACATCCTTGCCGATTGGTGGTATAGCTATGGAAAAAGTCTGCAGGCCATTACTATGGTAAGCGAAAAAAAAGATCAACCATGTGTCCAGCTAATTAAAAAAAACATTGTATTGTATTGTGTGAACAGTTATCTTCATTTGGTATTTTATGTGGCATTTTCTTTTCCGGGATGCAAGTGTTTCACCAACACAAGTTCCTTCCCGAGACTATTTAGCAGAGCCGCCGTCTCTGCATCCAGAGCTTAGCGCCTTCCAGGTCTCTTGTGATTAGGTTAAAGAAATGGGAAAAATCCAGTGTTTTTTCTCCTTTCCCAGAACTTATCTGTGGTGTAGCCAGACCTTACTCCACATGGCTGTAGAGATAGAGCTGGAAATGCAAGACTACGGTTTAAGTAACTTGACAAGGAATGTGTAGGAAAATGATCAGGACTCTCCTGGGCCAGCCCTAACTATAAGGTTTATCAAAGAGGAAAGTCTTAAGCCTACTCTTAAATGTGGAGACGGTATCTGCCTCCTGAACCCAAACTGGAACCTGATTCCACAGGAGAGGAGCCTGATAGCTGAACGCTCTGGCTCCCATTGTACTTTTGGAGACTCTAGGAACCACAAGTATCCCTGCATTCTGGGAGCGCAGTGCTCTGGTGGGGTAGTAAGGCACTATGAGCTCTTTATGATAAGATGGTGCCTGACCACAAAGAGCTTTCTAGGCGACAAGAAGGATTTTAAATTCAATTCTGGATTTTACAGGAAGCCAATGCAGAGAAGCTAAAACAGGAGAGATGTGATCTCTTTTCCTGGTTCCTGTCAGAACACGTGCTGCAGCATTCTGGATCAGCTGAAGACTCTTCATGGACTTTTTCAAGCAGCCTGATAATAAAGAATTGTATTAATCCAGCTTAGAAGTAACACATTTTTCTGCATCATTTTCAGACAGGATAGTCCTGATTTTTGCAATATTACGTAGGTGAAAGAAGGCGGTCCTTGAAATTTGCTTCATGTGAGAATTAAACAACAAGTCCTGATCAAAGATAACGCCAAGATTCCTCACAGTGGTCCTGGAGGCCAGGGTGATGCCCTCCAGAGTAACTATCTCTTTGGATAATGCGTCCCAGAGGTGCTTGGGCCCCAGAACAATAACTTCAGTTTTATCTGAGTTTAAAATTAGAAAATTACAGGTCATCCAGATTCCAACATCCTGAAGGCATGCTGATTTTGCAGTATTATTTTCACAAAGCACTGTAGGATCACATTAGGCCGTATTATTACCTTTATTAACAAGCAACACAGGCAACACTAAAATAATTGATATCTTCCCATTTTTGAAAATTGTACTTGTCCTGTAGAATACTTATTGCAAAGGACTCCGCAGCATGTGTGTCTGTGGCCTAAATGAAAATAAATGATGGCTGCTCATATGATGCAGCCAGACGTGTACCAATGGCAATGCCCAGCCAAGAGTGACTCTGTTGTTTTTTGCCACTTAGTGTCGTTCTGTTCACATTCTATCCCAGTCTGTCATTTCTTAGAGCTAAAAAAGGTGGGGGCACATCAATGGGGCGAAGAGGCCGGATAAAACAATCAACCGACAGAAAGATGAGGATCAGTTAAAGAAAAGTAAAAGAAGACGTTTTCCACACCAAACAGGACAGTTGGGGACCATGGCGAGGTTTGTGGCAGATTTATGACAGCATACTCATGCATCCTTTGAGGAAAAACATTGGCTGGTAAAAAGCCTGTCTGGCTGGTGGCCAAAAAAGTTAACTTCAGGCCCTGCTGACAACCATATGGTACTACAAAGGAAAACTGCTTCCAAACAATGTAGTCTTCAGCAAGTTTAAAGAGCCAAAGTTCATGTGATTACTACAGCATGGTGTCTTAATGAGCAGAGCTAAAACTAAGGTCCAAACTCATCTCCCTATAGATCAGTTTTTGATGGGCTATATGACCTTTTACTTTGTTGTGTATAGTGGGCATCGTCAGGCACAAACAGTCAAGTCCCCAGATCTGCCTCTCTGTGAACAATGTCTTACAGCTCATTAGTGGCTCCTAAAGGCAGGGTGCTGAACCCCTCTTGACAGGAAGCTTGTTCCCACCTGCATGGGTTAGTCAGATGATGACATCTCGACCTATGAGGTGTCTGCAATCAGAGGTGTGAAGACAAACAAGCATCAGCATGAACCCATCAACAATTGATGCAATCATTACTGAACAGCACTATTTTTTCAGTTGATATTGTGTCTGACATGAGTACAATTATTTAATTTATCGAAATTGTCTAGATCTTAAATGAAAGAGGTATTCAATTAGCATGTTGAATTCAAGAGGGGTTGCTGCCAGTCCCAAATACACAGAATTATCTCCTGACTCTGCAGCTCCTCTAATATCTAGAGAGTGTTTTTGATTCGCTGTTTATTTTGGTTTTCAAGGCCCAAACTTTTATGTTTTGTTTACTCTCACATTATCATCAGCGTCTTCTCTAAAAACTCAGCAGCGAATAGATGAAGTCAGATAATAGCTGGTGTATATAATAGATGATTTAGCAGGTAAAGAGAGTTAGGGTTGCAGAAAGGCTGGAGCGCACCTGAAGGTGCAGGAGGTAAGTTCAAGAAGTATAAGAGAGCCAAATACTGAAAAACATGGCAGGTTGGGATGTTGGATGGTTCAAACTAACAACTGGATCAAACACAGGACTTTTCCCGAGGCACTACGGATCATGTGTTTTTTGAAAATTAATTAGTGGGATGGAGCAGAGAGAAAATTCACGGGGACACACTGTGATGCAGCTGGTGGAAGATCAAGCATTGACCTGAATGGCTGTGTTTGCTTGTGTGGCTTGCGGCGCCTCCCAAACGCTGCGCAGACGCGCCTGGTGATAAATACCAGCAACTTTCACATGACTAGTTGGTTTCACTCGTGAGATTTTAACTGACCAAGGCACTAACGTTGTGTCCACACTTCTGATACAGGTTTACCAACTACTTAGCGTCAAGAGTGTGCAAACAACCCCCTACCACCCACAAACGGACGGACTGACAGAATGGTTCAATCAGACCCTCAAGCAAATGCTCCGTAAATTCATTAATGACACTAGTTGTGATTGGGATCAATAGCTACCATACCTCCTTTTTGCATACCGGGAAGTACCCCAGGCGTCTACTGGGTTTTCCGTATTTGAACTGTTGTATTGTTATGAGGTAAGGGGACCACTGAACTTGGTTAGGGAGGCCTGCGAAGGGGACCAGTAGAGGGAGTGTTAACGTCATCTCCTATGTTGTTCAGATGAGAGACAGGCTACAGAAGATAGCAGAACTTGCCCAGCGGTACCAGAAATAATGGTATGATAATTTGGCATGGCACAGGACCTTTGTTCCAGGTTGGTCGATCATAGTCTTGCTGCCTACCAGTAACAGCAAACCTCTAGCAAAATGGCAGGAACCCTTGAGGTGGAGAAGCAACTTGGACCAACCACCTACCAAGTTTCTACTGCAAGCCGGCCACGTTCCAGCAGGGTGCTGCATGTGAACCTCCTAAAGGAGTTGGCTGAAAGACCTGAGAGGAAGCCAGAGGTATTGCTGTTCAGAGTTGTGGAGGAGGAAGAGGTGTTAGATGAGCTGTATCTGCCCTCAGCAGCCCCAGCGGAACCTGACCTGGACAATCTGCCAGCTGATCAACAAAATCAGGTGAAAGCTTTATGTAATCGTTAAATATTTCAAAAGTAACCAGGTCGCACAAACATGGTGGAGCATGATATTGTGTTAAAGGGGTGATAGAATGAAAAACCAATTTTACCTTGTCATATGTGAATATCAACAGTTCAGTGGGTAAATAGGACATACATAGAAGCTAAAAATCCTATTGACATGCCTTTCCTCTGAAAATCTCACATTTTAAAACTGCCGCTGAAAACGGGCGAATCCCAACAAAGTTAAAAGATGACGTCAGGATCTCAGAACCTATAGCTTTGTCACACCCATGGACGTGTCAGGAGAACGGTCACGCCCCAAAATCTACATACAGGCCCCTGACCTGAGACTAGTTCCTAATGGAGCTATCGTTACTAGATGTCTAGACGTAGATGTCTGACTGAGAACGCTGCTCGTGTACTTTGACGGGATTTACTAAGAAGAAAGTTTGGAATATTTTCCAGGATATTGACAATGAACCAGGGTCGTAAATGCAGTGTTCCAGGCTGTACAGGGAATGGAGACACTTCTCATAGTCTTCACAAGGAAGCAAACACTCGACGGGCATGGCAGATGTTTATAAGGAGATCCCTGTGAACTTCTTCCCCAAAGACAGTTTTAAAAACTTTGGACAATTTAAATCAGGATTTACTAAGCTGCTGTTGCTGTTCCGACTGTATGGTCATCCCAACCACAAGCTGTAAGTGAGATTTCGTCGCTAACAGCAACATTAGCAATGCTAACGTATCCTGTAGCTAGCATGGGTTGAATGTGTGTTGATCATCTTTAATGGCTAAGGAGCTAACATTTCATTTTCCTAACTGTTCCATTCGAATAAATACCTTGTGTTCTCATGTAGCTACATCTATGGTTCACGATGCATGTTTGTCCACGCTGTCAGTTTAATTTTTATTGTATTTCAGCAAGAAAGCTAACTGCAGCTGAGTAGAATCCTGATAGTTTGGTTGCTAGCTACGCTGTAACGTTATTCAGCTAGCTAGCTAGCTATGTCATCCTGTTTGCTTCGACAACAGAACTGGAAACGTTATCATTTCATATGATATCTAGTTAATCTCGTGAAAACAGTGTGTATATAGACTGCAATGTATTGATTTGCAGTTTTTTTTTTTATTTCAGAGTACATTACAAGAACGACAAGACACGAAAGATGCAGCTTGCCGAACAAATGCTCCGAGTGCGGCATCTCGGGGCACACAACTTTCTCATAAGACATTAAGACCTCATATGTGTGTTGATATGCAGAATGCATTCAATGATAGTTCCTGGTATGGCCACTAGATGGACATACTGGTTTACAGATACAAGGTAAACTACATGAGAAGATTTAGAACGAGCGAGGTAAAAGAAAAAGCACATGTAAGACGCACATGATGTTGCTTGTTCAATAAAGTCGAACACAAGTTCGTTGTTGACTGGACAACGGTTTATGAGTGAGTTCATAAACACAACAATATGTAATACAAGGTAACCTTTTAAATTATTTTTACAAAACCAGACGTCTTATGGTGTTTGTGTAGCATTGTGACTGGGTAGCATTTAGCAGAGCAGTGTTGTTTAAGAATGTTACCATGATGAGTGAGTGACTTTTATCAAATATGTGAGCCATTCCCAACACATTAGTGAACTATTTATAGTAGGAATAGAAGTGCTCATCTAGATTATTGCTGATTGGTCTGATCTCAATCAATTGCATTTGCTTTTGTGAGGAAGACTGGTGAAAATAATTTGAATAGGTAGGAATGTGTTTGTATACCAACCGGGCGGTTGACCACAGCGTGTTAGCCTGCCTAGCCCGGTCGGCTAGCACCGCCACCAGCTGTGACACCTC
>NC_048417.1:27405333-27427155 GCF_013103735.1 Etheostoma cragini | reverse complement strand
ACAGTTCATTCAACTCAAGTCCTGTGAATCCATTCCCTCCTCCGTCACTTCAGGTGTGCCCCAAGGCTCTGTTTTGGGACCCTACTCTTCATCATTTACCTGCTTCCCCTCTGCAATATCTTCCGCAAATTTAACATTGACTTCCACTGTTACGCCGATGACACCCAGCTCTACCTCTCCACCATACCCTCGTCCACTCTCCCGCCCACCTCCCTTACGGATTGCATCTCTGAAATAAAAATCTGGCTCACCCAAAACTTCCTCAAATTAAACAATTATAAAACCGAGGTTTTCCCTTTTTATAAATTATAAAACCCTTTGGTTTGACAAAGGGTGAATTTTGTCAAACCCTTATTTTGAAGCTAGCAGTTTGCCTTTTGTCCAACACTATCTTGGTATTTTGAAGACAGAAGTGACCATACTTGGTCAGCTGGGGAGAACGACACAGCTTAGCCACCGTAGTGAATGGTTTCACTGTTGCTTCACTCAGCTAAATGCTATAGAGGAAGCATTGTTGGTCTTTAACTGGTTGAATCAAGTCCTCCAGAGTTTTCTGGGCCCATTGGTGGGATTGCTATGGAAAAAGTACACATGGCGGTAAAACCAAATTATGTTTTTACTGTGTGTCTAGCTAATTAACATAGCTCACGTTACTGTATTGTGGGATTTAACTTGATTGATTATTGTATGTGGCGTTTTCCTTTGCCAGGTGCAAATGTTTCACCAAACCAAGTTCCTTCCCTAGACTATTTAGCACAGCCACCGTCTCTGCATCCAGATCTTAACGTCTCTTGAGTTAATTGTCATTGGGTAAAAGAAATGCAAACAGAGTGTTGTTTTCTCCTATCCCAGCATGCATCTGTGGTGTAGCCAGACCTTACACCACATGGCTGTAGAGATAGAGCTGGAAATGCAACACCACTGTTTTAGTAACTTGAAAAGTTTTTAATAAATAGGACAAAGGAAAGAAAACAAGGGTAGAAAATAACCAAAGAGAGACAGTGAGAAAGGCTGGGTTACAGAGAGTGATGAAGATGATGGTGGGATGTGCAGAGTCAGGGAGGAGGGGCATCAGAGTCAAACAGGGACTGAGAAAGAGGAGGGGATGAAGAGAATGAGAGAGAGATAAATCAGTTACATGACTCTGATGCTATCTGCAGACCTCTGCAGATGGAGGTTAAGGACGGAGCCGAGCTCTGCTTTCCACAGTTCCCAAACACCTCCTGCAGGAAGCCCTCGTCTCCTTGGCCCCAAACACTGCTCATTTACATTGTGTGGTACTCCATCTCTCTGATCACTGTGACTCTCAACCTGCTCATCATCATCTCTATCTCCCACTTCAGGCAGATATTAACTTCTTTGCTTCTCTTTACAGGATTTTTAACTTTAAAACGTACATTTACAAGAATTGTCTTTGAGATAGTTCTGAATAATGTTGCTCTAAATGTCTGACTTTGATGCCAGAGACTGTTGTTCATGTCTACTCTGTTACCAATATTAATCTTTGCTATCTGTCCACCGTTACCTCAACCAAGTCATTTTAACTGTCTACTCTTACTGATGTGGTGGATTGAAAAATATTTAAACTGATATGGATTTTATATTTTTAATTTTGAGTACTGGTTAGGGTTGTTTGGTCAGTGTTTTTTGGTTAAATGATACGTTTCTCTTTCCCTGCAGGCAGCTCCACACCCCCACCAACATCCTCCTCCACTCTCTGGCTGTCTCAGACCTCCTAGTGGGCCTCGTGCTGATGCCGGGAGAAGTTCTCCGACAAACATCCTGCTGGTTTCTTGGTGACTTTGTGTGTTTTCTTTATTATTATCTTACAATCATCATAACTGTATCCTCACTAGGTGACATAGTGCTCATATCAGTTGACCGTTATGTGGCTATTTGTGACCCTCTGCATTACAACACCAGAATCACCATGAACAGAGTTAAACTCAGTGTTTATCTGTGTTGGCTCTATTCTGCTTCCTACAGCTTTTTCTTTGTGAAAGATGACCTGACTCAACCAGGGAGGTATAATTCCTGCTACGGAGAATGTTTGTTGGTCATTGACTATTTCACAGGACTAATGGATCTTGTTTTGTCCTTTATTGTTCCAGTTACTGTCATCGTAGCTCTGTATCTGAGAGTATTTGCCGTGGCTGTGTCTCAGGCCCGTGCCATGCGCTCTCACATTACAGCTGTCACACTCCAACTGTCAGTGACTCCAAAGGCAAAGAAATCAGAGCTGAAAGCAGCCAGGACTCTTGGTGTTCTGGTAGTTGTGTTTCTAGTGTGTTTATGCCCTTATTACTGTGTCTCTCTTGCAGGTGACAGCTTCATTAATGTTTCATCTACATCCTATTTTCTCTTTGTGTGGCAATTTAACTCTTGTCTAAACCCTGTGATTTATGCCTTCCTTTACCCATGGTTTAGAAAAGCAGTTAAATTCATAGTTACTCTTCAGATACTGCAGCCTGGCTCCTGTGAGACCAACATGCTGTAGAGAGGCTGTGGAGGGACTGGGATCAGACTCGGTCTAAGGATTAAATGAATGAATATGTTCAGTGTGTAAAAGTGTGTGAAATTGAAGATATACTTTCCTGTCTTTAAGTCTAAATTGTGTATGATAAACAATTGAAAGGCCTGTTCTTTAGCTTTATCTTGTTTTGTATTGTGTCTCTCTGATGCTGCTGCATTTAAAGAAAGAGTCATAAGCACCATATACTGTTTCTAGGTAATCACTAGTGACATGAAACATTTCAACCCAACACAACAAAAGCGCTATGAAAGCTTGTATTTATGTCTCTATCTTTTGTCAAAGCATCATCTCTGTGATTTATGTCGATTTTGTTGCAAACAGAAATCCCAGGCCTGCTCGGCCTCTGTTTCACTGATAAAAAAGAACAGCCCCACTTTCCCATCCAGTATAGAAAAACATCAGCTGTGAACTGTAGTTGTTTTTCACATAAAACTGTCAGTACAAAAAGATCTTGGGCCCTTTACAAAGTTGTTGTAATTATTTTAATTTAGTGTTATTCATATGTGATCCCTGGTTAACATACAGTATATTGTCTTCATGACATAATTATGTAAAGCACTATGAAGTCCTTTTGCAAGAAGCAAAATAATAGATTATTTGAGAAGACAGGATTATCTACAGTTCATCAGATCATTGCAGTCACATTTCCAGAGAAACATGTAATCATAGGACAGAGAAAGTTCAAGTTTAACAAATTATGTAAAGAGCAATGGATTGCAATTTTTAATCAGTTTTATTAGAAGATCATCAGAATATTAATTTGTTTAATGGCACATAGCATAGGGATTTATTGTAAAGTGGCATTTGATAATAAACAGACTTATTCAGAATGTAATATTGTGTCTTTTTATCGATTTTTCACACTGATGTGAAATGACAAGAGACAATAATGACATGTTGAAAAGGGGGAAACCAACCCTAGTGTGATTCAACCAAACTAAATAAGGCAGGTGTTGAAGCCTGAGTCCTTTTTTGGTGGTCCACGTTTAGGTCCACCTGGATGACAGGTGCCTGCAGAAACCCCCTTATCATAGCAGCCTTGGACACGCAACAATTATTGTTCAGCTACATTATCTCCAAACTTAAACTGCCCCAGTGATTACTCTCTGCTGACTCACCAGAAGATGGAGCTGTTGACTTGTATTTTTCAGGATAGAAATGAAGTAAAGCAGTGATGATAAGATGAAAAGTGGTGTAGTCAAGTCAACATCTACCAAAGTCCAAGAACAGGACTAGTCAGGACCGAGTCCAAATGAAAGACAGAATAGAATCTTCTTCAGGACCACTTAGTCACCTGTTCATAATGTGTGCAACAGACGCTATCTCTTTTATTTATGATAATCACTTTGCATTATTTTTTGTATTGATCCAAAAGCAAGTGCAAAGTAACAACACTATAGGAATTAAATTAGGCCATAGACAGGTCTAACAAGTGTCCCTAAAAAATACAAATGTTCCCATTCTTATCACGTGTCTTGAAGAATCCACAGTACAAGGTTCTCAGTGACATTGTGTCTGTGGCAAAAATCAAAACAAGTTTTGCTGCTCGGTCCCTAATTATCATCAAGGAATTTATTGGAAATTTCCTCAGGTACGTACGGTATATCAAATGTGACCAATCACACTCATCCCAGAGCTGAGTAATATAGTACACCCAAAAGTAAATGAAAGAGCAAGACACTTCAATGGGGTTATTGACTGAAAAAACAACTACCATGAAAACTGTTTTTTTCCACTTCATCAAAGGACCAAAAATGTAGTCTATTTAGCAAAATTGTGATAAGATATACAGTCTTCTCTATTCCTCTCTTTCTGAGGAGGACTAGGCTCTCCTTCGAGTCACCTGCATTCCACAACACACATTTGGTGTAGCTGTATTGTTGTCTAGATGGAAACAGTGGAAGTTCAGGGTCGTAAGGCTTAAACTTGCTGTGACAGAAACAGGTTGAGATGACAGAAAAAAGTTGTGACAATTTGACATAAACTGGGAAAGTAATTGGGGAATTGGGGCCTTGGGATGAAACTGGGAGAGGGCAATGGAAATCAGGAGTCTCCTGGGAAAATGGGGAGGGTTGGAGAGTAGGAATGCAGTAGTAGATGAAGTAGTCGGTACAAAAACGGGTGTTGTTATGACATGTATCAGCTCTGGAGCTCTCAATATATCAGACTTGTAAGAAATCAATCCTGTGTTTATTTTATGTGACAATTGTGTTATTAGGGTTCAAACCCTGAAGGGGGGTTAAGTTCATCCTAGGTTAAAGATTGGTCATAAAAAACACTTAAGAACACTTTGCAAAGGGCTTAGCAAGTAATTGACCATAACTCTATAACCCTTGCAGCTATACTTCCTCTTTCTTTATCCAGTAATTAAACAGAAATCCATTAGAACAAATGTATGTACTGAAATGCATCTTCTTGATCCGCGTGTAACAGCAATGTACCTTTTCCTAAAGATAACTGACCCGTTCTTGTGCCACATGCCAGTAGAACATACGTCCTGATAGACCACCTTAAGTGACGTGAATAGTCCCCACCAAGCACGTTTGACCGGTTGTGTGTGTGTATGTGTGTGTGTGTGTGTGTGTGTGTGCGTGTGTTTGTATTTACTATATATACAGCTTAAAATCATGCAATTGGTTAATGTCCATCGTCTAATAGCTGTATATAACACCTATAATTCAAAATTCCTTTTCATAATAAGTATCACTCCGCGTCTGAGAAAAAACCCGTCAGACTACCAATAGAGGGAAGGCGTTCATCTGCACACACACTGCCATGACACAGACCTGGTTTTAAATCGGCCAAGTATCCCTTTAAGTGTGCACTATATTTACAATATTTGCACCTCTTTACCATGCTGTCAGACAGCCCTTCACAATTGGAAACTGAAGCCGTTATCTCTGTTTTTGTCAAATAAGTCTGGTTGCTTTGAGTCATTTTACTTGTAGATCACGTGAGTTGCTGCTCTACCATGGGCTCCATTGGTAACTTTGTTTGTCTTATTGTGGGACTTTAGTGTTAAGGGTGAGCTCGCTTTCACTAGGAATCTAAACACAGTGTGTATTTCTAGCACATTCTTACTGCCATCACACCAGAAAGCAATGCTTGGTCAGGTTGACCCAACCACAAACAATCCTTCAGCGTCATATTTGGACGCGCTTGGTCGGACTCTTGGCGTCAGTGTAGGGCGCTCTCGGGACTTGCGTGTAGCCATATGGCGTTTAGAAAAAGATTGTGGTTTGGCTAAAAGTAAAATGGTACTTTCCCTCTGGTTACGCAAGTGACGTTGAATCTGTCCCTCTCTGTTTGAGTGTGTGTGTGTTTACACATTGTCTTAAATATCTCAAGAACCATTCATCCATTTTACTTCACATGTTTCATGGTACCCTATGAACTTGCGTTTGGGTTAGTTAGTTGTTTAGGGTTACTTGGAGTTGTTTGGACAGTGTAGGATATTAATAAATAAATTAAATTCATTCAGAGCCTTTCATTAAGAGGAAACTCAATAAAAAGGCTTTTTCTGCTGACACTATATCATATTGAGTTGCTGAGAGTTGCCTTGCATATACAGTGCTTTGGGGTCCATTTGCAGGTAGTTTTGGTGTACAATGGTTTTGAAGAAAGCTGCAAGCAGCGATACCACAGGCCAAGCAATCGGCCCGTCCCAAACAGGCACATTTTCAATAGGCACCAAACTATATGTATACCTTTAGAGTCTTAGAGCTTAAACTTGCTGTGTTGTGCCAGACATAGATCGACAAGACAAAAAGGAGAAATTGTGAAATGTGTCATAAATTGGGAGAAATACAGAAGAGGTTTTCACCACAGGAGGAAACCAGCAGAGGGCAATGAAAAACAGCAGTCTCCAAGGGAAAATGGCTGGGGGGGGTTGGTTGGTGGAGTGCAGAAGTAAATGAAGAAGAAAATGTTAGAGTTTTGCTTCTGGCTCTGGACCTCTCAATATATCGTCACACAAGTGTTTATTTGATATCATAAGTGTGTTTTTTCGTATTATTTTAAAATAAATATGAAATAAAATGACGATTTACTTAATTTGCCTGTTTAGTGAGCCGCGTCATACAAGGTCCCGTGAGATTTCAGTCTCTCTATGAACGATGTTTTGCAGCCCATTAGTGGGTCCAAAAGGCGGTGTGGTGAACCCCTCTGGACAGGAAGTTTGTTCACAACTGTACGGGTTAGTCAGATGATGACATCTCGACCAATGAGGTGTCACTGCAATCAGAGGTGTGAAGAAAAACAAGCAGCATGAACCCATCAACAAGTGATGCAATCATAACTGAACAGGACTGTTTTTTTCAGTTGATATTGTGTCTGACATAAGTCCAATTATTAAATTTAACGAAATTGTCTGGATCTTTAATAACCAAAAGGGATTCAATTAGCATATTAAATATGAGAGGGGTTGCTGCCAGTCCCGAATTCACAGAGAATTATCTTCCGACTCTGCAGTTCCTCTAAAATCTAGAGAGTGTTTCTAATTCACTGTTTTTTGGGGGGGTTTTGAGGCCCAAAACTTTCATGTTTTGTTCACTCTCACATCAGCGTCCTTTTTTAGGACTCTCTAAAAACTCAGCAGCAAATAGATGAAGTTAGAGACTAGCTGGTGGATATAGTAAAGGATTTAGCAGGTAAAGAGAGTTAGGGTTGTAGAATGGCCGGAGCGCACCTGAAGGTGCAGGAAGTATGTTCAGGAAGTATAAGAGAGCCAAATACTGAAAAAGATGGCAGGTTGGGGTGTTGGATGGGTCAAACTAACAACTGAATCAATCACAGGACTTTTCCCGAAGAACTGGGCATCATGTGTTGTTTAAAAACGAGTTAGTGGGACCCCTGGTTAGCTAAAAAAAAAAAAGAGGTTTATTTCTCAAAACAGAAATCCGGGGTTAACTCCACCTGTAGCAAGTGTCCTGCATGTCTTGCCCCTCTCTCTCCCCTTGCTGTCCTGGTGAATAAAGGCCGAGATTAACCTCTCTCCATGATGAAGCTCTTATTGTTCGTGGTCTTTGTGGACTTAAAGGATATTGGGGATGTTTAGGTGAACTGACTAGATACTCTGGCCGTTTCTCTCCTTTGCGGCTGTGGAACCGGCCTGTGGCTCACATGAAAAAAGACCTGGGGCGTATCTTTACTGGAGCGGAAAGCCGATTCAAGAGGACGCCCTATGACGCGGCTGGTAGAAGATCGAGCATTGACTTGAATGGCCGTGATTGCTTGTATGGCTAGCAGCGCCTCCCGAACGCTGTGCATACGCACCTGGTGAAAACTACCGGAAACTTTCACCTGACTGTTTGACAGTGGGGCGTCACCAAATTTAAGTTTGATATGACTGTGTCATGAGAAAGCTTTGCATCAGATTACACACATCAAGACAAATGGAACTGACCTCACACAAAGGGAAGGTTACTTGATTCCAGGTACAATTTGACATTCACTTCCAGAGTTCAATCCAATTCAACTTGGTCACTCAAGGGAGAAAAACAATGCCATGCTAAGCTCACTCAGATGTGTGTTGTGCCATTGAAAAATTACCATACATTTTATAGCAATCAATCCATGAAGATTACAAAGGTCAAAGTTAATGGTAAAGCTCTGAATGCCCTAGTTGACTCTGGCAGTGATCAGACCCTGGTGCACAGGCAGTTTGTACCAGGTAATTTTATGTGCGCCCTTGAAACCATTCCTATCTGCTGTGTACATGGTGATAAGAAACCTTACCCCACTGCTGATGTTTACATTGAAGGACAACCTTACCTATTGAACATTGGAGTTTCTGACAACCTTCCTTTCCCAGTAGTGCTTGGTAGTGACCTGCCAGTTTTTTTTTGATTTGTTGAACCAACCTCAAAGTTGCAATGTTGTCGTTACCAGAGCCCAGGTCAAGCTGGTAGATAAGCCCTCTGTTATCCTCAGTGCCCTGCCTTTTTTATGATGCAGATCTGGATACTCATCCAGAGAAGCTGTGGAAGTCACCCACCTAAGGAAGCACAAGACCCTGGCTCACATTAGATTGTACTTTCACTGGCCTGGTTTGCAGGCAGATGTTGCCCAGTTTTGTAGGAGTTAGCCTCAGTACCAGATGACTTTAAGTAAAGGACCGAGTAGATCTCCACTCCAACCCCTCCCCATTGTTAGTACTAGTATTAGCTAGTATTGATTTCCGATACCTGAACTCTGTGTCAAAGTTTGTTTGCTATCCAACGCCACATATTGATGACATGATTGAGCACCTGGGGAAAGCAAGATACCTGGCCCAGCACACACACCTAAACCATGCCCTTAGCTGCCAGTAGCTCTGCACCAGACGCTGATTAGCTAGCAGTTTGCCTTTTGGCCAACACAATCTTGGTACTTTGAAGACGGAAGTGACCATATTTAGTCAGTCGGGGAGAACGACACAGCTTAGCCACCGTCGTGAATGGTTTCAATAATGCTTCACTCAGCTAAATGCTAGAGAGGAAGTATTGTTGGTCTTTAACTGGCTTATTCGAGTCATCCAGCGGCGTTTTTTGTGCCCATTGGTGGGATCGCTATGGAAAAAGTACACATAGTGGTAAAACCAAATTACGTTTTTACTGTGCGTTTAGCTAATTTACATTACTAAATTAAATTACACGTTACTGTATTGTGTGATTTAACTTGATTGATTATTGTATGTGGCGTTTTCATTGGCCAGGTGCAAGTGTTTCACCAAACCAAGCTCCTTCCGGAGACTATCTAGCAGAGCCACGTCTCTGCATCCAGATCTTAGCGTCTCCTGAGTTAATTGTGATTGGGTTAAAGAAAACATAGTGTTGTTTTCTCCTATCCCAGCATGCATCCGTGGTGTAGCCAGACCTTACACATGGCTGTAGAGATAGAGCTGGAAATGCAAGACTTCTGTTTTAGTAACTTGAAAAATTATCAATAATAGGACAAAGGGAGGGAAACAAGGGTAGAAAATGACAGAAGAGAGATTGGATAGAGAGACAGTGAGAAAGGCATGGTTACAGAGAGAGTGATGACGATGATGGTGGGATGTGCAGATTCAGGGAGGAGGGGCATCAGAGTAAAACAGGGACTGAGAAAGAGGAGGGGATGAAGAGAATGAGAGAGAGATAAATCAGTTACATGACTCAGGTTTGTTCAGAAAGCTGCCAGAGCTGCAGCTATCTGCAGACCTCTGCAGATGGAGGTTAAGGACGGAGCCGAGCTCTGCTTTCCACAGTTCCCAAACACCTCCTGCAGGAAGCCCTCGTCTCCTTGGCCCCAAACACTGCTCATTAACATTGTGTGCTACTCCATCTCTCTGACCACTGTGACTCTCAACCTGCTCATCATCATCTCAATCTCCCACTTCAGGCAGATATTAACTTCTTTCTTTCTCTTTTCAGGATTTGTAAACTTTTGTAACTTGTAACTTTTGTAACTTTAAAATGTGAACAACTGCTGTACATTTAGAAGAATTGTCTTTGAATTAGTTCTGAAAAATGTTGCTCCAAATGTCTGACTTTGATGCCAGAGACTGTTGTTCATGTCTGCTCTCTTACCGATATTAATCATTGCTTTCTGTCCACCGTGACCTCAACCAAGTCATTATAACTGTCTACTTTTACTGATGTAGGGGATGGAAAAATATTTAAACTAATATGGATTTTTAATTTTTTAGTTTGAATACTGGTTAAGGTTGTTCTGTCAGTGTTGTTGGTTTAATGATACTTTTCTCTTTCCCTGCAGGCAGCTCCACACACCCACCAACATCCTCCTCCTCTCTCTGGCTGTTTCAGACTTTCTAGTGGGCCTCGTGCTGATGCTGGGAGAAGTTCTCCGGAAAACATCCTGCTGGTTTCTTGGTGACTTTGTGTGTTTTCTTTACAATTATCTTTCAATCATCATTAGTATATCCTCACTAGGGGACATGGTGCTCATATCAGTTGACCGTTATGTGGCTATTTGTGACCCTCTGCATTACAACACCAGAATCACCATGAACAGAGTTAAACTCAGTGTTTTTCTGTGTTGGCTCTATTCTGCTTCCTACAGCTTTTTCTTTATGAAGGATGACCTGACTCAACCAGGGAGGTATAATTCCTGCTACGGAGAGTGTTTGTTGGTCATTGACTATTTCACAGGACTAATAGATCTTGTTTTGTCCTTTATTGTTTCAGTTACTGTCATCGTAGCTCTGTATTTGAGAGTATTTGCCGTGGCTGTGTCTCAGGCCCGTTCCATGCACTCTCACATTACAGCTGTCACACTCCAGCTGTCAGTGACTCCAAAGGCAAAGAAATCAGAGCTGAAAGCAGCCAGGACTCTTGGTGTTCTGGTAGTTGTGTTTCTAATGTGTTTATGCCCATATTACTCTGTTTCTCTTGCAGGTGACAGCTTGGTCAATGCTTCATCTTCATTCTATGTTGTCTTTGTGTTCCTTTGTAACTCTGGTCTAAACCCTTTGATCTATGCCTTCCTTTACCCATGGTTTAGAAAAGCAGTTAAACTCATAGTTACTCTTCAGATACTGCAGCCTGGCTCCTGTGAGACCAACATGCTGTAGAGAGGCTGTGGAGGGACTGGGATCAGACTCGGTCTAAAGATTAAATGAATGAATATGTGTGTGACAGTGTGTGAAAGTGAAGATATACTTTCCTGTCTTTAAGTCAAAATTGTGTACGATCAACAATTGAAAGGCCTGTTCTTCAGCTTTATCTTGTTGTGTATTATTTCTCTCTGATGCTGCTGCATTTAAAGAAAGAGTCATAAGCACCATATACTGTTTCTAGGTAATCACTAGTGACATGAAACATTTCAACCCAACACAACAAAAGCGCTATGAAAGCTTTGTATTTATGTCTTTGTTTCCTCTAAGCATCATCTCTGTGATTTATTTTGATTTTGTAGCAAACAGAAATCCCAAGCCTGCTCGGCCTCTGTTTCACTGATAAAAAAGAACAGCCCCACTTTCCCATCAAGTATAGAAAAACATCAGCTGTGAATTTTAGTTGTGTTTCACATAAAACTGTCAGTACAAAAAGATCTTGGGCCCTTTGAAATGTTTACAACAACTTTGTAATTTAGTGTCATCCATATGTGATTCCTGGTTACATACAGTATATTGTCTTTATGACATAATTATGTGAAGCACTATGAAGTCCTTTTGCAAGTAGCAAAATAATAGATTTGATAAGACAGGATTATCTACAGTTTATCAGATCATTGCAGTCACATTTCCAGAGAAACATGTAATCATAGTACAGAGAAAGTTCAAGTTTAACAAATTATGTAAAGAGCAATGGATTGCAATTTTTAATCAATTTTATTAGAAGATCATCAGAATTGTCATGTATTTAATGTTACAAAGAAGAGATTTGTTGTAAAGTGGCATTTGATAATAAACAGACATATTCAGAATGTAATATTGTGTCTTTTTATCGATTTTTCACACTGATGTGAAATGACAAGAGACAATAATGACATGTTGAAAAAGGGGAAACCAACCCTAGTGTGATTCAACCAAATTAAATGAGGCAGGTGTTGAAGCCTGAGTCCTTTTTTGGTGGTCCACGTTTCACGTTTCAGGTCCACCTGGATGACAGATGCCTGCAGAAACCCCTTATCATAGCAGCCTTGGACACGCAACAATTATTGTTCCGCTACATTATCTCCAAACTTAAACTGCCCCAGTGATTACTCTCTGCTGACTCGCCAGAAGATGGAGCTGTTGACTTGTATTTTTCAGGACAGAAATGAAGTAAAGCAGTGATGACCCGAAGCTCCTACTGTTGAGGAATGGTTCAAGATTGTACAGGACATTTACATTCTAGAGAGGATATCTTTTTCTGTCCGAGACCGAAGGGAATTATTCTTCAGGATCTGGTCTAAATGGACAAACTACATCAAATCAGTAATTCCTGTGGACTAAATATGACTACTACTTGCAAGTACTGTTTCTCTGTGTATTGTACTTTGGCTCAGGATTATGGCAAACTTACGCTCTTGATTGGGTTTTTCCCCTAACATAAGAAAACTCAGACCAGACCCTCCATCCCCCCCACTCACTCTTCGGTTATGGATGTTCTGTTATTATACAAAAAAAAAACAAAAAAAAAAACCTGGTTGGGCTTATGTTTTTCATTCTCATACTTCCAATGTGGTGGAAGCTGGATTGTACAAAATAATTGTAATTTGCCTTTCCAAATAAAAAAATAATTAAAAAAAAAAAAAAAAAAAAAAAAAAAAGCAGTGAGGATAAGATGACTAGTGGTGTAGTCAAGTCAACCATTGTCAAGTCCAAGCACAGGACTAGTCGGACCGAGTCCAAATGACAGAATAGTATCTTCTTCAAGACCACTTAGTTACCTGTTCATAATGTATGTTATGCAACAGACGCTATATCTTTTATTTTTAGATAATCACTTTTTTTCCTCGCCACTGTCGCACTGTTGCTTGCTCTGGAGGAGACTACTAGAACTGTTGGGTCCTTGTAAATTCTGGAGTGTGGTCTATCTGTATAGTGTCTTGAGATAACTCTTGTTATGAATTGATACTATAAATAAAATTGAATTGAATTGAACTTTGCATTACTTTTTGTAATGATACATTTGTAATTAAAATTGATAACTTATCAAATTAGGCTATAGACAGGTGTCACAGGGGTCCCTTAAAAAAATACACATGTTCCCATTCTTGAACTTATCACGTGTCTTGAAGAATCCACAGTACGCAGTGCTCAGTGACTTTGTATCTGTGGCAAAAATCAAAACAAGTTGTGCTTCTCGGCCTCTAATAATACAGGTAACAACTGTCTGGCCCATATTTATCATCAAGGAATTTATTGGAAATTTCCTTAGGTACGTAAGGTATATCAAATATGGCCAATCACACTCATCCCAGAGCTGAGAATAATAGTACACCCAAAAGTAAATGAAAGAGCAAGACACTCCAATGGGGTTATTGATTATTGCTTAAATGGAAAGTTTTTTTCACTTCATCAGTCATCAAGTACCAAAGTCTATTAGTCTATTTAGCAAAATGGTGATAAGATCCAGTAATCTCTATTCTTTTCTTTCTGAGGAGGACTAGGCTCTTCTTCGTAACCTGCATGCCACAACACACATTGAAAAAACAAAACAAAGCATGATCCTACCACCCCCATGCTTCACAGTAGGGATGGTGTTCTTCGGATGGTACTCATTCTTCTTCCTCCAAACACGGTTAGTGACTATGACCAAAAAGTTCTATTTTGGTCTATCTGACCACATGACTTTCTCCCATGACTCCTTTGGATCATCCAAATGGTCATTGGCAAACTTAAGACGGGCCATGACATATGCTGGTTTAAGCAGGGGAACTTTCCGTGCCATGCATGATTTCAAACCATGACGTCTTAGTGTATTACCAACAGTAACCTTGGAAATGGCAGTCCCAGCTCTTTTCAGGTAATTGACCAGCTCCTCCCGTGTAGTTCTTGGCTGATTTTTCATCATTCGTCTTTGAGGGTTAGAATTCTAGCTGATAGACAGTTGCTCAAATACTTATTTGTAGCTGTATCATACAAATAAATAATTAAGGACATGTGGATATGCACCTATGATGACCATTTGAGACCCCTCCATGATTTTTAAATTTGTTGTAAGTTTTTATTGAGCATATATATTTATATCATATACAGTTTTCGATCAACAATACAAGAGGGGCTCAAGTATTTTTATATAACTGTACATATAAACAAAAACTGAAAGGAACAGAGCGGAAGCGGAATACAGTTTTGCAGCAGGAAGTACAATAGTGATTTATATGGATAAAGTGAAAGGAAATATGATTTTATACAGATACTGATTGTAAGAAGTCTATAAAGGGTTGCCAAATCTTATGAAAAACTGAAAGGTTGTCCTTCAACAACTATCAAATTTTTTCCAAATGTAAAGTATTGGACATATCCTGAAGCCACATTTTGCCAGTGGGTATTTCTGGTCCTTTCCATGACATCAGGAGTAACTTTTTTGCAGTAATAAGAGAGTAGGAAATGAACCGCTGCTGGGGTGAAGTAAATTTTCTAAAAAACTGTGATGCGCCAAGGATAATCAACAGTGGCTCCGGTAGTAATGTAATCTTAAGAATTCTTGACAGTACGTTAAATACATCAGACCAGTAAGTGGCAACTTTAGGACAAGAAAAAAAATGCATGAACAAGTGTTGCATTGAGGGACTGACATTGATCACAATTTCATAAAGCATTCGGGAAGATGTTGTGGATCCTTACTTTTGAAAAATGAAGCCTATGTATAATTTTGAACTGTATAAGACAATGCCTTGTATTATTGGAGCAGGAGTGTATGCATTTCAAAGATTCCTCCCAAATGTCATTCGGAATATGGATACCCATGTCCTTCTCCCAGCTATCTTTATATTTGTTGGACGAGGGGGAAGAGATTGTTTGTAGTTTGTTATATATATTAGAGATAAATTTATCTTTATAAGGGGGTATAGTGAAACATTCATCTACCATAGATTGTGGTTGTGTCTCGAAACCTGGCATGAGTTTTCGGATATAGTCTTCGACCGGTAGGTATCTAAAGAAGTTAGTGCTATTTAGTTTCAACTTTGTCTGCACTTGTGCAAAGGAAGCAAATTTACCTTCAGTATACAGATCACTAATATAACATAATCCTAATTTTCTCCATTCAGAAAATGTCAGATCTAAATTGGAAGGGACAAAGGATGGATTTTTTGCAATTGGTAAAGAAAGGGGCAATGTTTTGTGGGTAAAATGCGACTTGATCTGCTTCCATATACAAAATAGATTATGTATAATTGGATATTGAACGTCCTTTGATATCTCAAGCGTCGCTGGTGAAAGTACTAGGGCTGCAGGTAGATATGGATCACAGTGTTCGATTTCAATAGCTAACCAAGTGGGAAGTATGTTAGGGGTGAAGTTGAAGGAGTTTATTTTTTTAAAAGCGCACGCCCAGTCATACATCATGAAATTCGGGAAGGATAGACCTCCGTTCATTTCAGATTTGGTTAAATGTTTTTGGTTAATTCTTGGAGTTCTGTAATCCCACAGAAAAGGTTGAATAATTGAATCAATTTTCTTGAAAAAGAATTTTGTTAAGAAAACAGGAATATTTTTAAACAAGTATAGAATTTGTGCCCAAGTAGGGATTTTGGCAAGGTTTTCCAAAACTGAATTTTGTTTTTAAGTTGTTCCAATAAAGGATGAAGCTAGATTGCATGAGAGAGGAAAGTTGCTTTGTAACCTCTATGCCTAAGTATGTAAATTTATCAGTGGTAACCTTAAAGGGGAATCTTGCTAACGTTATTTGAGGGATGTCATGAACTGACATTATTAAGCTCTTGGTCCAATTAATCCGATACCCTGAAAATTTCCTGAACATTTCTATTTTTTTAAGAATGGATGGAATAGAGAGGGGAAGTTTGGTCACATATAGCAGAATATCATCCGCATATAACGAGATTTTATTTATTGTGGTCTTAGTCTGATAGCCATATATTTGGGGGTCTAGACGAATACTTTGTGTTAGTGGTTCAATAGTAAGAGCAAAAATTAATGCTGACAGGGGACATCCTTGCCGTGTTCCTCTGAACAGATTAAAAGAGGAAGACCAGTTGCAATTTGTATGAATTTGTGCATTAGGATTTGTATATAAGAGTCTTATCCATTTTATGAAACTCATACCTAAATTAAGTCGTTTAAGTACTTCAACCACTCTATCTGATCAAACGCTTTTTCCGCATCGAAAGTTAATATGGCTAGATTGTTGTGAATTTTCCTGTCAGTATATAGAATATCAAACAATCGTCGTAAATTAGAAGTTGAGGATCTATTTGCTATGAAGCCAGTTTGATCGTTGTGAACTATTTTATTCATTAGAGGAGTTAATCTGTTGGCCAGGATTTTTGCATATATTTTATAGTGTATGTTTAATAGAGAAATTGGATGGTATGAGCCTACATTTAGCTCGTCTTTACCTTTTTTATGAATAACCGTGATTGTAGCTTGAGTTAATGTTGGTGGCAAGGTGCCATCTATTTGGGCCTGGTTGTACATTCTATGGAGAAATGGTGTAAGAATATTACTGAATTTTTTATAAAGTTCTATCGGTATGCCATTGGGGCCAGGTGATTTTCCGCTTTTAAGGGAGGCTATTGTCTTTTTTATTTCTGTGGATTGGATATCTGTATTAAGTCGTTCCGAATCTTCAGGTGAGATTCTTGATAAGTTAAATTTGTCTTTTATTCATATTTTATTTATTCATAGTATTAGGATCACTATTACATTTTGAGGTGTACAAGTCAGAATGAAACTGTAAAAAACGCGCATTTATCTTTTTGGGGTTAAGTAATATATGTCCCCTGTCATCTCTAATTTTGTGAATAGTTCGATCCACTTCTATTTTTTTAAGTTGACGAGCTAATAATTTGTGAGGTTTCTCTCCAAATTCAAAGTATTTTGGTTTAATGAATAGGAAAGCTGAAGTAATTATCTTAGAGAGAAGTTGATTGAGTTGGTATTTCAGATTAGTTATTTCTCTATGCAGTTTGGGAGTGGGATTAAAGGCATTCTGTTGATCTAATTGTTGTATCTGTTCTTCAAGACGCTTACACTGAGTTACTTCTTTTGTCTTTTTGGCCGCTTCATAAGAGATTACACATCCTCTCAGATAGGCTTTGAAAGCCTCCCATAACGTGCATGATGTGACCTCTGGGGTATCATTAATTTCAAAATATGATTTTATTTGAGCTTCAATGAATTCACAGAACTCCTTATTAGTCAATAAATGAGGGTCTAAACTCCAAGATCTACTGGGTGGATCCATATCCTCCAAATATAAATTAAATGTTAATGGGCTGTGGCCTGATATTGATATAGTGTGATATTTCACATCAGTTGTGAACAGAACTAGTCGAGCAGCAATTAGAAAATAATAAATTCTACTATAAGAGTTGTGGACTGCAGAAAAAAAAGGAGTAATCCCTGTCAGATGGGTTGTTAAAACGCCATAAGTCTATTAAATTCATACTTTTAAGGAATGAATTTAAAAGAGCACATGAATTATTTTTTGGGTATTTTGCGAGATGATGATCAATCAAGAAATGGGTCTAAAGATGTGTTAAAATCTCCTCCTATTATTAACATAGTTTGTGAAAGATTGGGGAGAAAACTAAAGACTTTCCTAAAAAATGCAGGATTATCCATATTGGGAGCGTATATATTGACGAGAGTTAGAGATGTATTGTATATCTCTCCCGAGACAATGATATAGCGACCATCTTTATCGGCTATGGTGGAATTATGGACAAAGGGTACCCCTTTCTTCATTATAATGGCTGAACCTCTTGCTTTTGTGGAGAAGGACGTGTGGTATATCTCTTTTACCCATTTAGCTTTCAGTCTGTTATGAAAGTTGTTTTTTAAATGTGTCTCTTGTAAAAAGAATATATCTGAGTGTAATGACTTTAAATGATTCAAAACTTTACCTCTTTTCACCGGGTTGTTTGCGCCCCGTGTAGTCCAACTTGTAAATGTCGGTCCCTTTTTAGATTTCAGTACGTCCGTTGTATGCAACAGGAAGGGAAATTGGCATATAAGTGAAATAGGAAATCAAGTATCTATATGTATTATAGTAAAAGAGATCATCTTCTATTGCTGCACAAAGTTTGTAGTTCCGCACACTTACAAACACACACATACTAAACAACAAGTAAATAAACAACATAGACTTAAATACCTTAGGCTAATCTAGAGTAGCCGCAGGAAAACAGCTAGTGGGAAGGGGCCAAAAAACAAAAACAAAACTTCCCTGTATGAGAAACTTAACTTATGAAGATTGTTACTCCTTTTGGGGGAGGCCCACTCAAGCCTAACTATAAAGTCATGGCCATTTGTAACGCAGAACAAGATATTTGTAGGTTATACATGGAAATAAGAAAATGAGAAAATAAGTAAAACCTGTATAGTAATCGTACGTTGTAAAACATTTGTAAACTTAACATTATGTTCTTATATATTATTCTTACTGGATACCTCTAGAACAAAGTATAAAAGACAGTGGAAAAGCACTCCATAGGGGGAGAGAGGATATTAACTTGAATAAACACTTGTGGCTTATTGACAATATAGAAGTCTCTCTTAGGTTGCCTTCCTTGTCATGTTATCTTACCACAACCTGTAAGGATCCCTGTCTAGGTAGGGTACATGATGTATTATCAGACTGTTAACTTCTTCCAGTTGATCCTGGTGATGTTGCTGTGAGACACTCAGCATACTCCTCGGCTTTCTGCGGATCTGTAAAGGATGACTGGGAGTCGTCGTGAGTCACTAGGAATCTCGCTGGGTAGAGCAAGCCATATTTGACGCCGGGTTGGTTGCGCAGCAGTTGCCTGGCTTTGCTGAATTGCGCCCTTCGCTTTGCCACTGATGGAGGGTAATCGGGGAAGATGCTTATGGGTTTACCTTGATACGGGAGGTTCCTCATACCGGCAGCTTTGCGGAGGATGTCTTCCAGAACATGATAGTAATGAAGGCATATTACGAACGGGCGCGGCGGGTCAGAGGGTTTCGAACGTTGTCGAAGGGTTCTATGGGCTCTGTCAATAAGCGGGGCTTTATCCAACGATAGTACGTCTTTCAACAAGTTGTCAATAAAGTCCCTTGGTTTTGTTGTTTCTGAGCCTTCTCGTACACCCGTAACTCTGATGTTGTTTCTACGTGACCTTCCTTCTAAATCTTCATTCTTCTGTTTAAGACCGACAACTTTAGCACTGAGATTAGCCACCTTTTGCTCAAGTTGGCTAATGCTATCACAATGTGTACTGGTGGCCTCTTCTATGTCAGTGAGTTTAGCTTGTTGCATCTGAGATTTTGCTTCAAGATTAGCAATAGACACTTGGACGACGTTGTTAGCCGTAAAAATCTCCTCTCTCAAGTCGTTATATACACGCTCAATGCGTTTGTCCAAATTCTCACAGATGTCATCCTTTATCTTGTTCATTTCACCTCTGAGTGCAGTAATGGCAGTGAGTAGCGCTCGGTTGGATGGATCTTCTTCATCACCGCTGGATTCCTCGGTCTGTGTACCAGGCAAGGCCGATGGTTGGTTGAGGCCTAGTTGAGCCGGTTTCGGTTTCTTGGGTTTTTGTTTGCTCATGTTGAGATATCCAGTCGAGCTTGAAGTCTTAGTATTTTAAAAGTAAATGCGTTTTGAAAGCTTAAAATCTACAAGGTAGTTTTTAACGGATTTGGCTTACGGAGCTCTTAAGGACGCGTCTTACTCCGTCATTGATTTCTAAGTGGGAGAACTTGCAAAATAGCAGGGTGTTCAAATACTTATACTCATCCGACCCATGCCGCCAGTTCTACTACGGCCGCAGCGACTCTAGCTACTTTCAACCCAACACCGGGAGCGCTAACTACGGCAGATACAGAGGTAAAAACCCTGCCGAATATCAGAACAATTACAATAATACATACCAGAGAAAGGGCTGGAATAACAGCTACTCGCATAACCGCCGAACACTAAAAGACAGTGCCCGCCACCGCGCGGCTCCATGGCAAGGTGGACAGCGCACACAGTCGCAGCAGCGCGGCATGCAGCGGCGCCAACAATCCTGGAGCTGGGGAGACAAAACCGACACGGAGTAAGGTTTGTCCAGCCCCATGAAAATGAACAGAAAAATAATAATGACACAGATTTCATTATTAGAAACATGGTGGTACATAGACTAATTAAAGCTGCACACTACCTAAATAACGTATCCTCACCTGATACGCCACCGGCTTTTGCCAAAATGACCCAGAATCTCATGGACTCCATTAAGATCCAAACCCTAGAACAAACAGCATTATTGAAGGCAATGCCAGAAACTGGAAATACACCCCTGCTAGCTCTGAGAGAACATTATCAGGACAATACAGAAAATAACTTTCAGATATTACAGCAGCTAGACGCTGGTACCTGGAGAAAATTGCATCAGCCTGGTTCCGCAGCCTTTTTGGCAAAAAACTGTCACAGGAGATTTTGGACAGTGTTTATGCAAGGATAGCAGCTGCAACACATAGCTTTCACTCACCTGCTTCCACTCACCTCAACAAGGAAGCCACCAGCCCCAAACCATACCCGCTACAGGTGAAGCAGTAGTCTCTGGGGCTCCTCAGCTTCTTAAGCGGAACCCTCCACCCAAACCAAAGCTGGGAGTCCCACTCAGAATAACGCAGTGGGAAAGACTCAGAGTGAACTCCTCACAAAGAGTGGCAGAAGTCAAGACGACCCCCGATGAAATCAAACAAATCTGTTAGCAGTCAATTAAACCTGCTGACCCAAACCCAGCGACAGGGGACCTCATTTTAGTAAACGCAAAACAGTGGGAGATCACCACTTTACTGATCCTACGGGACCACTACCCAGACTCGTTGAAAAACTATTTACAGATCCTACTGCAACTTATAGGGAGCTCCTGGTACAAAACATTGATGTAGACCCAGAATGGGCATGCAGCCATTATGTCAGAAAACTATTTTGACTCAAGATTTTCTGTTAGACTAAAACAACAAACTGCAGCCTCAACCTGTTGTTTAAACTGGACACCAACAGTCAAACCGGCTCGGTTAGTCTTTCCAGAGTTTCACCCCTCAGCAGTGGTTCCGGTTTGGTCCCAATAATCCTAATAACTCAATGGAACTGGCTCGTTAGTCTCTCCAGAGTCTCACTGCACAGCGGTGGTTCCGGTTTGGTCCCAATAATCCTAAACAACTTGCGGTAGGAGAAGTGGAAATGTTTGTTCTACAGCTGCTGGCTGAGCTACAGAGCTGGGAGGGGCGAGGCTTCTGACACTGAGAGGGGGTGGGGCTACAGATTCCGGTTTTGGGGGTGGATCTTAAGTTCAATTAAAGGGATTGTCAAAATATTTCCTAAAGTCATTTTAAAAACAAAGTTTAAATAATGTTTTGAAATAGTTATATAAATTAAAGTTTTTAAAGACAAAAGTGCTTTACGGCGACAGAAAACAGTAATATAGTGTGTTGTACAAGTAAAATAAAGTCTAAGTATAGTACATTTAAAAGTGTGTAAATGCCATTAAATTCACAACATCCTGTAGTTTCTTTTTTTGTTTTTATGATTATATTCCTGTATTTACTTAAGTTTGTTTTGGTAGCAAGGTTTGAACCCAACACGGGTACCTTCAGATCATATTTTGTTGTGGGTTAGGGTTTTTGTTTGGGGTTATTTTCCCGTTTAGCCTTCCCTGTGTTTTTGTCCCAGTTTTCTCCG